>NW_027141820.1:5535241-5861241 GCF_036365525.1 Heterodontus francisci
TGTTCCCCTGATGGTTTAATATACACGGGACATGTAACCAGGTGAACAGTATAAGTGAAGAGAGTGTGTTCCCCTGATTGTTTAATACACATGGGACATGTTGAGAGGTGAAGAGTATAAGTGAAGAGAGTGTGTTCCCCTGATGGTTTAATATACATGGGGCATGTTACCAGGTGAACAATGTAATTGAGGAGAGTGTGTCCCCCTGATGGTTTAATATACTCAGGACATGTTACCAGGTGAACAGTGTAAGTGAGGAGTTTGAGTTTCCCCGATGGTTTAATGCAAACAGGACATGTCAACAGGTGAACAGTATAAGTGAGGAGAGAGTGTTTCCCTAATGATTTAACACACACGGGACATGTTACCAGTTGAACAGTATAAGTGAGGAGAGTGTGTTCCCCTGATGGTTTATTATACACAGGACATGTCATCAGGTGAACAGTATATGTGAGGAGAGTGTGTTCCCCTGATGGTTTAATATACATGGGACATGTTACCAGGTGAATAGTATAAGTGAGGAGAGTCCTTTCCCCTGATGGTTTAATATACACGGGACATGTTGCCAGGAGAACAGCATAAGTGAGGAGAGTGTGTTCCCCTGATGGTTTAATATACACGGGACATGTTACCAGGTGAACAGTATAAGTGAGGAGAGTGTGTTCCCCTGATGGTATAATATACACGGGACATGTTACCAGGTGAACAGTATAAGTGAGGAGAGGGCTTACCCATGATGGTTTAATATACACGGGACATGTTCCCAGGTGAACAGTATAAGTGAGGAGATTGTGTTCCCCTGATGGTTTAATACTGACGGGACATTTCCCCAGGTGCACAGTATAAGTGAAGAGAGTGTGTTCCCCTCATTGTTTAATACACACGGGACATGTTGACAGGTGAAGAGTATAAGTGAAGAGAGTGTGTTCCCCTCATTGTTTAATATACACGGGACATGTTAGCAGGTGAACAGTATCAGTGAGGAGAATGTGCTCCCCTGATGGTTTCATATACACGGGACATGTAAACAGGTGAACAGTATAAGTGAGGAGAGTGCGTTCCCCTGATTGTTAAATATACACGGGACATGTTACCAGCTGAACAGTATAAGTGAGGAGAGTGTGTTCCCCTGATGGTTTAATATACACGGGACATGTTGCCAGGTGAACAGTATAAGTGAGGAGAGTGTTTTCCCCATATGGTTTAATATACACGGGACAAGTCACCAGGTGAACAGTATAAGTGAGGAGATTGTGTTCCCCTGATGGTTTAATACTGACGGGACATTTCCCCAGGTGAACAGTATAAGTGAGGAGAGTGAGTTCCCCTGATGGTTTAATACAAACAGGACATGTCAACATTTGAACAGTATAAGTGAGGAGAGGGCTTTCCCCCGATGGTTTAATCTACACGGGACATGTTACCAGGTGAACAGTATAAGTGAGGAGAATGTGTTCCCCTGATGGTTCAATATACACGGGACATGTTACCAGGTGAACAGTATAAGTGAGGAGAGTGTGTTCCCCTGATGGTTTAATATGCGCGGGACATGTTACCAGGTGAAAAGTATAAGTGAGGAGAGTGTGTTCCCCTGATGTTATAATATACACGGGACATGTTACCAGCTGAACAGTATAAGTGAGGAGAGTGTGTTCACCTGATTGTTTAATGCACACAGGACATGTCACCAGATGAACAGTATAAGTGAGGAGAGTGTGTTCCCCTGATGGTTTAATATGCACGGGACATGTTACCAGGTGAACAGTATGAGTGAGGAGAGTGTGTTCCCCTGATTGTTTAATACACACAGGACATGTCACCAGGTGAACAGTATAAGTGAGGAGAGTGTGTTCCCCTGATGTTATAATATACACGGGACATGTTACCAGCTGAACAGTCTAAGTGAGGAGAGGGCTTTCCCCTGAAGGTTTAATATACACGGGACATGTTACCAGGTGAACAGTATAAGTGAGGAGAGTGTGTTCCCCTGATGGTAAAATATACACGGGACATGTTACCAGGTGAACAGTATAAGTGAGGAGAGTGTGTTTCCCTGATGGTTTAATATACACGGGACATGTTCGCAGGTGAACAGCATAAGTGAGGAGAATGTATTCCCCTGATGGTTTAATATACACGGGACATGTTACCAGGTGAACAGTATAAGTGAGGAGAGTGTGTTCCCCTGATGGTTTAATATACACAGGACATGTTACCAGGTGAACAGTATAAGTGAGGGAGTGTGTTCCCCTGATGGTTTAATATACACGGGACATGTTACCAAGTGAAAAGTATAAGTGAGGAGAGTGTGTTCCCCTGATTGTTTAATACTCACGGGACATGTTACCAGGTGAGCAGTATAAGTGAGGAGAGTGTGTTCCCCTGATGGTTTAACACGCACGGGACGTGTCACCAGGTGAAGAGTAGAAGTGAGGAGGAGTGTGTTCCCCTGATGGTCTAATATACACGGGACATGTTACCAGGTGAACAGTATATGTGAATAGAGTGTGTTCCCCTAATGGTTTAATATACATGGGACATGTTACCAGGTGAACAGTATAAATGAAGAGAGCCTGTTCCCCTGATTGCTTAATATACGTGGGACATGTTACAAGGTGACGAGTATAAGTGAGGAGAGTGTGTTCCCCTCATTGTTTAATATACACGGGACATGTTAGCAGGTGAACAGTATCAGTGAGGAGAATGTGTTCCCCTGATGGTTTAATATACACAGGACATGTTTCCAGTTGAACAGTATAAGTGAGGAGAGTGTGTTCCCCTGATTGTTAAATAGACACGGGACAAGTTACCAGGTGAACAGTATAAGTGAGGAGGGTGTGTTCCCCTGATTGTTTAATATACACGGGACATGTTACCAGGTGAACAGTATAAGTGAGGAGAGTGTTTTCCCCTGATGGTTTAATATACACGGGCCATGTTACCAGGTGAACAGTATAAGTGAGGAGAGTGTGCTCCCCTGATTGTTTAATACTCACGGGAATTGTAACCAGGAGAGCAGTATAAGTGAGGAGAGTGTGTTCCACTGATTGTTTAATACACACGGGACATGTTACCAGGTGAACAGTATATGTGAAGAGAGTGTGTTTCCCTGATGGTTTAATATACATGGGACATGTTGCCAGGTGAACAGTATAATTGAAAAGAGCGTGCTCCCCTGATTGTTTAATATACGTGGGACATGTTCCCAGGTGACGAGTATAAGTGTGGAGTGTGTGTTCCCCTCATTGTTTAATATATACGGGACATGTTAGCAGGTGAACAGTATCAGTGAGGAGAATGTGTTCCCCTGATGGTTTAATATACACGTGACATGCAAACAGGTGAACAGTAAAAGTGAGGTGAGTGTGTTCCCCTGATTGTTAAATATACACGGGACATGTTACCAGGTGAACAGTATAAGTGAGGAGAGTATGTTCCCCTGATGGTTTAATATGCACGGGACATGTTACCAGGTGAACAGTATAATTGAGGAGAGTGTGTTCCCCTGATTGTTTAATACACACAGGACATGTCACCAGGTGAACAGTATAAGTGAGGAGTGTGTGTTCCCCTGATGTTATAATATACACGGGACATGTTACCAGCTGAACAGTCTAAGTGAGGAGAGGGCTTTCGCCTGAAGGTTTAATATACACGGGACATGTTACCAGGTGAACAGTATAAGTGAGGAGAGTGTGTTCCCCTGATGGTATAATATACAATGGACATGTTACCAGGTGAACAGTATAAGTGAGGAGAGTGTGTTTCCCTGATGGTTTAATATACACAGGACATGTTACCAGGTGAACAGTATAAGTGAGGGGAATGTGTTCCCCTGATGGTTTAATATACACGGGACATGTTACCAGGTGAAAAGTATAAGTGAGGAGAGTGTGTTCCCCTGATTGTTTAATACTCACGGGACATGTTACCAGGTGAGCAGTATAAGTGAGGAGAGTGTGTTCCCCTGATGGTTTAACACGCACGGGACGTGTCACCAGGTGAAGAGTAGAAGTGAGGAGGAGTGTGTTCCCCTGATGGTCCAATATACACGGGACATGTTACCAGGTGAACAGTATATGTGAAGAGAGTGTGTTCCCCTGAGGGTTTAATATACATGGGACATGTTACCAGGTGAACAGTATAAGTGAAGAGAGCCTGTTCCCCTGATTGCTTAATATACGTGGGACATGTTACAAGGTGACGAGTATAAGTGAGGAGAGTGTGTTCCCCTCATTGTTTAATATACACGGGACATGTTAGCAGGTGAACAGTATCAGTGAGGAGAATGTGTTCCCCTGATGGTTTAATATACACGGGACATGTTTCCAGTTGAACAGTATAAGTGAGGAGAGTGTGTTCCCCTGATTGTTAAATATACACGGGACATGTTACCAGGTGAAAAGTATAAGTGAGGAGAGTGTGTTCCCCTGATTGTTTAATACTCACGGGACATGTTACCAGGTGAGCAGTATAAGTGAGGAGAGTGTGTTCCCCTGATGGTTTAACACGCACGGGACGTGTCACCAGGTGAAGAGTAGAAGTGAGGAGGAGTGTGTTCCCCTGATGGTCCAATATACACGGGACATGTTACCAGGTGAACAGTATATGTGAAGAGAGTGTGTTCCCCTGAGGGTTTAATATACATGGGACATGTTACCAGGTGAACAGTATAAGTGAAGAGAGCCTGTTCCCCTGATTGCTTAATATACGTGGGACATGTTACAAGGTGACGAGTATAAGTGAGGAGAGTGTGTTCCCCTCATTGTTTAATATACACGGGACATGTTAGCAGGTGAACAGTATCAGTGAGGAGAATGTGTTCCCCTGATGGTTTAATATACACGGGACATGTTTCCAGTTGAACAGTATAAGTGAGGAGAGTGTGTTCCCCTGATTTTTAATATACACGGGACATGTTACCAGGTGAACAGTATAAGTGAGGAGAGTGTTTTCCCCTGATGGTTTAATATACACGGGCCATGTTACCAGGTGAACAGTATAAGTGAGGAGAGTGTGTTCCCCTGATTGTTTAATACTCACGGGAATTGTTACCAGGAGAGCAGTATAAGTGAGGAGGGTGTGTCCCACTGATTGTTTAATACACACGGGACATGTTGCCAGGTGAACAGTATATGTGAAGAGAGTGTGTTCCCCTGATGGTTTAATATACATGGGACATGTTGCCAGGTGAACAGTATAATTGGAAAGAGCGTGTTCCCCTGATTGTTTAATATACGTGGGACATGTTCCCAGGTGACGAGTATAAGTGTGGAGTGTGTGTTCCCCTCATTGTTTAATATACACGGGACATGTTAGCAGGTGAACAGTATCAGTGAGGAGAATGTGTTCCCCTGATGGTTTAATATACACGGGACATGTAAACAGGTGACAGTAAAAGTGAGGTGAGTGTGTTCCCCTGATTTATAAATATACACGGGACATGTTACCAGGTGAACAGTATAAGTGAGGAGAGTATGTTCCCCTGATGGTTTAATATACACGGGACATGTTGCCAGGTGAACAGTATAAGTGAGGGGAGTGTGTTCCCCTGATTGTTTAATATACGTTGGACATGTTCCCAGGTGACGAGTATAAGTGTGGAGTGTGTGTTCCCCTCATTGTTTAATATACACGGGACATGTTAGCAGGTGAACAGTATCAGTGAGGAGAATGTGTTCCCCTGATGGTTTAATATACACGGGACATGTAAACAGGTGAACAGTAAAAGTGAGGTGAGTGTGTTCCCCTGATTGTTAAATATACACGGGACATGTTACCAGGTGAACAGTATAGGTGAGGAGAGTATGTTCCCCTGATGGTTTAATATACACGGGACATGTTGCCAGGTGAACAGTATAAGAGAGGGGAGTGTGTTCCCCTTATGGTTTAATATACACGGGACTTATTACCAGGTGAACAGTATAAGTGAGGAGAGGGCTTTCCCCTGATGGTTTAATATACACGAGACACGTTACCAGGTGAAAGATATAAGTGAGGACAGTGAGTTCCCCTGATGGTTTAATACACACAGGACATGTTACCAGGTGAACAGTGTAAGTGAGGAGAGTGAGTTCCCCTGATGGTTTAATACAAACAGGACATGTAACCAGGTGAGCAGTATAAGTGAGGAGAGTGTGTTCCCCTGATTGTTAAATACGGACGGGACATGTCACCAGGTGAACAGTATAAGTGAGGCAGTGTGTTCCCCTGATGGATTAAAACACACGACATGTCAACAGGTGAACAGTCTAAGTGAGGAGAGTGTGTTCCCCTGATGGTTTAATATACACGGGACATGTAACCAGGTGAACAGTATAAGTGAAGAGAGTGTGTTCCCCTGATTGTTTAATACACATGGGACATGTTGCCAGGTGAAGAGTATCAGTGAGGAGAATGTGTTCCCCTGATGGTTTAATATACTCAGGACATGTTACCAGGTGAACAGTGTAAGTGAGGAGTGTGAGTTTCCCCGATGGTTTAATGCAAACAGGACATGTCAACAGGTGAACAGTATAAGTGAGGAGAGAGTGTTTCCCTAATGGTTTAACACACACGGGACATGTTACCAGTTAAACAGTATAAGTGAGGAGAGTGTGTTCCCCTGATGGTTTATTATACACAGGACATGTCATCAGGTGAACAGTATAAGTGAGGAGAGTGTGTTCCCCTGATGGTTTAATATACACGGGACATGTTACCAGGTGAATAGTATAAGTGAGGAGAGTCCTTTCCCCTGATGGTTTAATATACACGGGACATGTTGCCAGGAGAACAGTATAAGTGAGGAGAGTGTGTTCCCCTGATGGTTTAATATACACGGGACATGTTACCAGGTGAACAGTATAAGTGAGGAGAGTGTGTTCCCCTGATGGTATAATATACACGGGACATGTTACCAGGTGAACAGTATAAGTGAGGAGAGGGCTTACCCATGATGGTTTAATATACACGGGACATGTTCCCAGGTGAACAGTATAAGTGCGGAGACTGTATTCCCCTGATGGTTCAATATACACGGCACATGTTAGCAGGTGAATTGTATAATTGAGGAGAATGTGTTCCCCTGATGGTTTAATATACACGGGACATGTTACCAGGTGAACAGTATAAGTGAGGAGAGTTTGTTCCCCTGATGGTTAAACACGCACGGGACGTGTCACCAGGTGAAGAGTAGAAGTGAGGAGAGTGTGTTTCCCTGATGGTTTAATATACAAGGGAGATGTTACCACGTGAACAGTATAAGTGAAGAGAGCGTGTTCCCCTGATGGTTTAATATACGTGGGACATGTTACCAGGTGACGAGTATAAGTGAGGAGAGTGTGTTCCCCTCATTGTTTAATATACACGGGACATGTTACCAGGTGAACAGTATAAGTGAGGAGAGGGCTTTCCCCTGATGGTTTAATATACACGGGACAAGTCACCAGGTGAACAGTATAAGTGAGGAGTGTGTGTTCCCCTGATGTTATAATATGCACGGGGCATGTTACCAGCTGAACAGTCTAAGTGAGGAGAGGGCTTTCCCCTGAAGGTTTAATATACACGGGACATGTTACCAGGTGAACAGTATAAGTGAGGAGAGTGTGTTCCCCTGATGGTATAATATACAATGGACATGTTACCAGGTGAACAGTATAAGTGAGGAGAGTGTGTTTCCCTGATGGTTTAATATACACAGGACATGTTACCAGGTGAACAGTATAAGTGAGGGGAATGTGTTCCCCTGATGGTTTAATATACACGGGACATGTTACCAGGTGAAAAGTATAAGTGAGGAGAGTGTGTTCCCCTGATTGTTTAATACTCACGGGACATGTTACCAGGTGAGCAGTATAGGTGAGGAGAGTGTGTTCCCCTGATGGTTTATTATACACAGGACATGTCATCATGTGAACAGTATAAGTGAGGAGAGTGTGTTCCCCTGATGGTTTAATATACACGGGACATGTTACCAGGTGAATAGTATAAGTGAGGAGAGTCCTTTCCCCTGATGGTTTAATATACACGGGACATGTTGCCAGGAGAACAGTATAAGTGAGGAGAGTGTGTTCCCCTGATGGTTTAATATACACGGGACATGTTACCAGGTGAACAGTATAAGTGAGGAGAGTGTGTTCCCCTGATGGTATAATATACACGGGACATGTTACCAGGAGTACAGTATAAGTGAGGAGAGGGCTTACCCATGACGGTTTAATATACATGGGACATGTTCCCAGGTGAACAGTATAAGTGCGGAGACTGTATTCCCCTGATGGTTCAATATACACGGCACATGTTAGCAGGTGAATTGTATAATTGAGGAGAATGTGTTCCCCTGATGGTTTAATATACACGGGACATGTTACCAGGTGAACAGTATAAGTGAGGAGAGTTTGTTCCCCTGATGGTTAAACACGCCCGGGACGTGTCACCAGGTGAAGAGTAGAAGTGAGGAGAGTGTGTTCCCCTGATGGTTTAATATACATGGGAGATGTTACCACGTGAACAGTATAAGTGAAGAGAGCGTGTTCCCCTGATGGTTTAATATACGTGGGACATGTTACCAGGTGACGAGTATAAGTGAGGAGAGTGTGTTCCCCTCATTGTTTAATATACACGGGACATGTTACCAGGTGAACAGTATAAGTGAGGAGGGGGCTTTACCCTGATGGTTTAATATACACGGGACAAGTCACCAGGAGAACAGTATAAGTGAGGAGTGTGTGTTCCCCTGATGTTATAATATACACGGGGCATGTTACCAGCTGAACAGTCTAAGTGAGGAGAGGGCATTCCCCTGAATGTTTAATATACACGGGACATGTTACCAGGTGAACAGTATAAGTGAGGAGAGTGTGTTCCCCTGATGGTATAATATACAATGGACATGTTACCAGGTGAACAGTATAAGTGAGGAGAGTGTGTTTCCCTGATGGTTTAATATACACAGGACATGTTACCAGGTGAACAGTATAAGTGAGGGGAATGTGTTCCCCTGATGGTTTAATATACACGGGACATGTTACCAGGTGAAAAGTATAAGTGAGGAGAGTGTGTTCCCCTGATTGTTTAATACTCACGGGACATGTTACCAGGTGAGCAGTATAAGTGAGGAGAGTGTGTTCCCCTGATGGTTTAACACGCACGGGACGTGTCACCAGGTGAAGAGTAGAAGTGAGGAGGAGTGTGTTCCCCTGATGGTCTAATATACACGGGACATGTTACCAGGTGAACAGTATATGTGAAGAGAGTGTGTTCCCCTGAGGGTTTAATATACATGGGACATGTTACCAGGTGAACAGTATAAGTGAAGAGAGCCTGTTCCCCTGATTGCTTAATATACGTGGGACATGTTACAAGGTGACGAGTATAAGTGAGGAGAGTGTGTTCCCCTCATTGTTTAATATACACGGGACATGTTAGCAGGTGAACAGTATCAGTGAGGAGAATGTGTTCCCCTGATGGTTTAATATACACGGGACATGTTTCCAGTTGAACAGTATAAGTGAGGAGAGTGTGTTCCCCTGATTGTTAAATATACACGGGACAAGTTACCAGGTGAACAGTATAAGTGAGGAGAGTGTGTTCCCCTGATTTTTAATATACACGGGACATGTTACCAGGTGAACAGTATAAGTGAGGAGAGTGTTTTCCCCTGATGGTTTAATATACACGGGCCATGTTACCAGGTGAACAGTATAAGTGAGGAGAGTGTGTTCCCCTGATTGTTTAATACTCACGGGAATTGTTACCAGGAGAGCAGTATAAGTGAGGAGAGTGTGTTCCACTGATTGTTTAATACACACGGGACATGTTACCAGGTGAACAGTATATGTGAAGAGAGTGTGTTCCCCTGATGGTTTAATATACATGGGACATGTTGCCAGGTGAACAGTATAATTGGACAGAGCGTGTTCCCCTGATTGTTTAATATACGTGGGACATGTTCCCAGGTGACGAGTATAAGTGTGGAGTGTGTGTTCCCCTCATTGTTTAATATACACGGGACATGTTAGCAGGTGAACAGTATCAGTGAGGAGAATGTGTTCCCCTGATGGTTTAATATACACGGGACATGTAAACAGGTGAACAGTAAAAGTGAGGTGAGTGTGTTCCCCTGATTGTTAAATATACACGGGACATGTTACCAGGTGAACAGTATAAGTGAGGAGAGTATGTTCCCCTGATGGTTTAATATACACGGGACATGTTGCCAGGTGAACAGTATAAGTGAGGGGAGTGTGTTCCCCTGATTGTTTAATATACGTGGGACATGTTCCCAGGTGAACAGTATAAGAGAGGGGAGTGTGTTCCCCTTATGGTTTAATATACACGGGACTTATTACCAGGTGAACAGTATAAGTGAGGAGAGGGCTTTCCCCTGATGGTTTAATATACACGAGACACGTTACCAGGTGAAAGATATAAGTGAGGACAGTGAGTTCCCCTGATGGTTTAATACACACAGGACATGTTACCAGGTGAACAGTGTAAGTGAGGAGAGTGAGTTCCCCTGATGGTTTAATACAAACAGGACATGTAACCAGGTGAACAGTATAAGTGAGGAGAGTGTGTTCCCCTGATTGTTAAATACGGACGGGACATGTCACCAGGTGAACAGTATAAGTGAGGAGAGTGTGTTCCCCTGATGGTATAATATACAATGGACATGTTACCAGGTGAACAGTATAAGTGAGGAGAGTGTGTTTCCCTGATGGTTTAATATACACAGGACATGTTACCAGGTGAACAGTATAAGTGAGGGGAATGTGTTCCCCTGATGGTTTAATATACACGGGACATGTTACCAGGTGAAAAGTATAAGTGAGGAGAGTGTGTTCCCCTGATTGTTTAATACTCACGGGACATGTTACCAGGTGAGCAGTATAAGTGAGGAGAGTGTGTTCCCCTGATGGTTTAACACGCACGGGACGTGTCACCAGGTGAAGAGTAGAAGTGAGGAGGAGTGTGTTCCCCTGATGGTCTAATATACACGGGACATGTTACCAGGTGAACAGTATATGTGAAGAGAGTGTGTTCCCCTGAGGGTTTAATATACATGGGACATGTTACCAGGTGAACAGTATAAGTGAAGAGAGCCTGTTCCCCTGATTGCTTAATATACGTGGGACATGTTACAAGGTGACGAGTATAAGTGAGGAGAGTGTGTTCCCCTCATTGTTTAATATACACGGGACATGTTAGCAGGTGAACAGTATCAGTGAGGAGAATGTGTTCCCCTGATGGTTTAATATACACGGGACATGTTTCCAGTTGAACAGTATAAGTGAGGAGAGTGTGTTCCCCTGATTGTTAAATATACACGGGACAAGTTACCAGGTGAACAGTATAAGTGAGGAGAGTGTGTTCCCCTGATTTTTAATATACACGGGACATGTTACCAGGTGAACAGTATAAGTGAGGAGAGTGTTTTCCCCTGATGGTTTAATATACACGGGCCATGTTACCAGGTGAACAGTATAAGTGAGGAGAGTGTGTTCCCCTGATTGTTTAATACTCACGGGAATTGTTACCAGGAGAGCAGTATAAGTGAGGAGAGTGTGTTCCAGTGATTGTTTAATACACACGGGACATGTTACCAGGTGAACAGTATATGTGAAGAGAGTGTGTTCCCCTGATGGTTTAATATACATGGGACATGTTGCCAGGTGAACAGTATAATTGGAAAGAGCGTGTTCCCCTGATTGTTTAATATACGTGGGACATGTTCCCAGGTGACGAGTATAAGTGTGGAGTGTGTGTTCCCCTCATTGTTTAATATACACGGGACATGTTAGCAGGTGAACAGTATCAGTGAGGAGAATGTGTTCCCCTGATGGTTTAATATACACGGGACATGTAAACAGGTGAACAGTAAAAGTGAGGTGAGTGTGTTCCCCTGATTGTTAAATATACACGGGACATGTTACCAGGTGAACAGTATAAGTGAGGAGAGTATGTTCCCCTGATGGTTTAATATACACGGGACATGTTGCCAGGTGAACAGTATAAGTGAGGGGAGTGTGTTCCCCTGATTGTTTAATATACGTGGGACATGTTCCCAGGTGAACAGTATAAGAGAGGGGAGTGTGTTCCCCTTATGGTTTAATATACACGGGACTTATTACCAGGTGAACAGTATAAGTGAGGAGAGGGCTTTCCCCTGATGGTTTAATATACACGAGACACGTTACCAGGTGAAAGATATAAGTGAGGACAGTGAGTTCCCCTGATGGTTTAATACACACAGGACATGTTACCAGGTGAACAGTGTAAGTGAGGAGAGTGAGTTCCCCTGATGGTTTAATACAAACAGGACATGTAACCAGGTGAACAGTATAAGTGAGGAGAGTGTGTTCCCCTGATTGTTAAATACGGACGGGACATGTCACCAGGTGAACAGTATAAGTGAGGCAGTGTGTTCCCCTGATGGATTAAAACACACGACATGTCAACAGGTGAACAGTCTAAGTGAGGAGAGTGTGTTCCCCTGATGGTTTAATATACACGGGACATGTAACCAGGTGAACAGTATAAGTGAAGAGAGTGTGTTCCCCTGATTGTTTAATACACATGGGACATGTTGCCAGGTGAAGAGTATAAGTGAAGAGAGTGTGTTCCCCTGATGGTTTAATATACATGGGGCATGTTACCAGGTGAACAATGTAATTGAGGAGAGTGTGTCCCCCTGATGGTTTAATATACTCAGGACATGTTACCAGGTGAACAGTGTAAGTGAGGAGTGTGAGTTTCCCCGATGGTTTAATGCAAACAGGACATGTCAACAGGTGAACAGTATAAGTGAGGAGAGAGTGTTTCCCTAATGGTTTAACACACACGGGACATGTTACCAGTTGAACAGTATAAGTGAGGAGAGTGTGTTCCCCTGATGGTTTATTATACACAGGACATGTCATCAGGTGAACAGTATAAGTGAGGAGAGTGTGTTCCCCTGATGATTTAATATACACGGGACATGTTACCAGGTGAATAGTATAAGTGAGGAGAGTCCTTTCCCCTGATGGTTTAATATACACGGGACATGTTGCCAGGAGAACAGTATAAGTGAGGAGAGTGTGTTCCCCTGATGGTTTAATATACACGGGACATGTTACCAGGTGAACAGTATAAGTGAGGAGAGTGTGTTCCCCTGATGGTATAATATACACGGGACATGTTACCAGGTGAACAGTATAAGTGAGGAGAGGGCTTACCCATGATGGTTTAATATACATGGGACATGTTCCCAGGTGAACAGTATAAGTGCGGAGACTGTATTCCCCTGATGGTTCAATATACACGGCACATGGTAGCAGGTGAATTGTATAATTGAGGAGAATGTGTTCCCCTGATGGTTTAATATACACGGGACATGTTACCAGGTGAACAGTATAAGTGAGGAGAGTTTGTTCCCCTGATGGTTAAACACGCACGGGACGTGTCACCAGGTGAAGAGTAGAAGTGAGGAGAGTGTGTTCCCCTGATGGTTTAATATACATGGGAGATGTTACCACGTGAACAGTATAAGTGAAGAGAGCGTGTTCCCCTGATGGTTTAATATACGTGGGACATGTTACCAGGTGACGAGTATAAGTGAGGAGAGTGTGTTCCCCTCATTGTTTAATATACACGGGACATGTTACCAGGTGAACAGTATAAGTGAGGAGAGGGCTTTCCCCTGATGGTTTAATATACACGGGACAAGTCACCAGGTGAACAGTATAAGTGAGGAGATTGTGTTCCCCTGATGGTTTAATACTGACGGGACATTTCCCCAGGTGCACAGTATAAGTGAAGAGAGTGTGTTCCCCTGATTGTTTAATACACACGGGACATGTTGACAGGTGAAGAGTATAAGTGAAGAGAGTGTGTTCCCCTCATTGTTTAATATACACGGGACATGTTAGCAGGTGAACAGTATCAGTGAGGAGAATGTGTTCCCCTGATGGTTTCATATACACGGGACATGTAAACAGGTGAACAGTATAAGTGAGGAGAGTGCGTTCCCCTGATTGTTAAATATACACGGGACATGTTACCAGCTGAACAGTATAAGCGAGGAGAGTGTGTTCCCCTGATGGTTTAATATACACGGGACATGTTGCCAGGTGAACAGTATAAGTGAGGAGAGTGTTTTCCCCATATGGTTTAATATACACGGGACAAGTCACCAGGTGAACAGTATAAGTGAGGAGATTGTGTTCCCCTGATGGTTTAATACTGACGGGACATTTCCCCAGGTGAACAGTATAAGTGAGGAGAGTGAGTTCCCCTGATGGTTTAATACAAACAGGACATGTCAACATTTGAACAGTATAAGTGAGGAGAGGGCTTTCCCCCGATGGTTTAATCTACACGGGACATGTTACCAGGTGAACAGTATAAGTGAGGAGAGTGTGTTCCCCTGATTGTTTAATACACACAGGACATGTCACCAGGTGAACAGTATAAGTGAGGAGAGTGTGTTCCCCTGATGTTATAATATACACGGGACATGTTACCAGCTGAAAAGTCTAAGTGAGGAGAGGGCTTTCCCATGAAGGTTTAATATACACGGGACATGTTACCAGGTGAGCAGTATAAGTGAGGAGAGTGTGTTCCCCTGATGGTAAAATATACACGGGACATGTTACCAGGTGAACAGTATAAGTGAGGAGAGTGTGTTTCCCTGATTGTTTAATATACACGGGACATGTTCGCAGGTGAACAGCATAAGTGAAGAGAATGTATTCCCCTAATGGTTTAATATACACGGGACATGTTACCAGGTGAACAGTATAAGTGAGGAGAGTGTGTTCCCCTGATGGTTTAATATACACAGGACATGTTACCAGGTGAACAGTATAAGTGAGGGGAATGTGTTCCCCTGATGGTTTAATATACACGGGACATGTTACCAAGTGAAAAGTATAAGTGAGGAGAGTGTGTTCCCCTGATTGTTAAATACTCACGGGACATGTTACCAGGTGAGCAGTATAAGTGAGGAGAGTGTGTTCCCCTGATGGTTTAACACGCACGGGACGTGTCACCAGGTGAAGAGTAGAAGTGAGGAGGAGTGTGTTCCCCTGATGGTCTAATATACACGGGACATGTTACCAGGTGAACAGTATATGTGAATAGAGTGTGTTCCCCTGATGGTTTAATATACATGGGACATGTTACCAGGTGAACAGTATAAGTGAAGAGAGCCTGTTCCCCTGATTGCTTAATATACGTGGGACATGTTACAAGGTGACGAGTATAAGTGAGGAGAGTGTGTTCCCCTCATTGTTTAATATACACGGGACATGTTAGCAGGTGAACAGTATCAGTGAGGAGAATGTGTTCCCCTGATGGTTTAATATACACAGGACATGTTTCCAGTTGAACAGTATAAGTGAGGAGAGTGTGTTCCCCTGATTGTTAAATATACACGGGACAAGTTACCAGGTGAACAGTATAAGTGAGGAGAGTGTGTTCCCCTGATTGTTTAATATACACGGGACATGTTACCAGGTGAACAGTATAGGTGAGGAGAGTGTTTTCCCCTGATGGTTTAATATACACGGGCCATGTTACCAGGTGAACAGTATAAGTGAGGAGAGTGTGTTCCCCTGATTGTTTAATACTCACGGGAATTGTAACCAGGAGAGCAGTATAAGTGAGGAGAGTGTGTTCCACTGATTGTTTAATACACACGGGACATGTTACCAGGTGAACAGTATATGTGAAGAGAGTGTGTTCCCCTGATGGTTTAATATACATGGGACATGTTGCCAGGTGAACAGTATAATTGAAAAGAGCGTGCTCCCCTGATTGTTTAATATACGTGGGACATGTTCCCAGGTGACGAGTATAAGTGTGGAGTGTGTGTTCCCCTCATTGTTTAATATACACGGGACATGTTAGCAGGTGAACAGTATCAGTGAGGAGAATGTATTCCCCTGATGGTTTAATATACACGTGACATGCAAACAGGTGAACAGTAAAAGTGAGGTGAGTGTGTTCCCCTGATTGTTAAATATACACGGGACATGTTACCAGGTGAACAGTATAAGTGAGGAGAGTATGTTCCCCTGATGGTTTAATATGCACGGGACATGTTACCAGGTGAACAGTATAATTGAGGAGAGTGTGTTCCCCTGATTGTTTAATACACACAGGACATGTCACCAGGTGAACAGTATAAGTGAGGAGTGTGTGTTCCCCTGATGTTATAATATACACGGGACATGTTACCAGCTGAACAGTCTAAGTGAGGAGAGGGCTTTCCCCTGAAGGTTTAATATACACGGGACATGTTACCAGGTGAACAGTATAAGTGAGGAGAGTGTGTTCCCCTGATGGTATAATATACAATGGACATGTTACCAGGTGAACAGTATAAGTGAGGAGAGTGTGTTTCCCTGATGGTTTAATATACACAGGACATGTTACCAGGTGAACAGTATAAGTGAGGGGAATGTGTTCCCCTGATGGTTTAATATACACGGGACATGTTACCAGGTGAAAAGTATAAGTGAGGAGAGTGTGTTCCCCTGATTGTTTAATACTCACGGGACATGTTACCAGGTGAGCAGTATAAGTGAGGAGAGTGTGTTCCCCTGATGGTTTAACACGCACGGGACGTGTCACCAGGTGAAGAGTAGAAGTGAGGAGGAGTGTGTTCCCCTGATGGTCTAATATACACGGGACATGTTACCAGGTGAACAGTATATGTGAAGAGAGTGTGTTCCCCTGAGGGTTTAATATACATGGGACATGTTACCAGGTGAACAGTATAAGTGAAGAGAGCCTGTTCCCCTGATTGCTTAATATACGTGGGACATGTTACAAGGTGACGAGTATAAGTGAGGAGAGTGTGTTCCCCTCATTGTTTAATATACACGGGACATGTTAGCAGGTGAACAGTATCAGTGAGGAGAATGTGTTCCCCTGATGGTTTAATATACACGGGACATGTTTCCAGTTGAACAGTATAAGTGAGGAGAGTGTGTTCCCCTGATTGTTAAATATACACGGGACAAGTTACCAGGTGAACAGTATAAGTGAGGAGAGTGTGTTCCCCTGATTTTTAATATACACGGGACATGTTACCAGGTGAACAGTATAAGTGAGGAGAGTGTTTTCCCCTGATGGTTTAATATACACGGGCCATGTTACCAGGTGAACAGTATAAGTGAGGAGAGTGTGTTCCCCTGATTGTTTAATACTCACGGGAATTGTTACCAGGAGAGCAGTATAAGTGAGGAGAGTGTGTTCCACTGATTGTTTAATACACACGGGACATGTTACCAGGTGAACAGTATATGTGAAGAGAGTGTGTTCCCCTGATGGTTTAATATACATGGGACATGTTGCCAGGTGAACAGTATAATTGGAAAGAGCGTGTTCCCCTGATTGTTTAATATACGTGGGACATGTTCCCAGGTGACGAGTATAAGTGTGGAGTGTGTGTTCCCCTCATTGTTTAATATACACAGGACATGTTAGCAGGTGAACAGTATCAGTGAGGAGAATGTGTTCCCCTGATGGTTTAATATACACGGGACATGTAAACAGGTGAACAGTAAAAGTGAGGTGAGTGTGTTCCCCTGATTGTTAAATATACACGGGACATGTTACCAGGTGAACAGTATAAGTGAGGAGAGTATGTTCCCCTGATGGTTTAATATACACGGGACATGTTGCCAGGTGAACAGTATAAGTGAGGGGAGTGTGTTCCCCTGATTGTTTAATATACGTGGGACATGTTCCCAGGTGACGAGTATAAGTGTGGAGTGTGTGTTCCCCTCATTGTTTAATATACACGGGACATGTTAGCAGGTGAACAGTATCAGTGAGGAGAATGTGTTCCCCTGATGGTTTAATATACACGGGACATGTAAACAGGTGAACAGTAAAAGTGAGGTGAGTGTGTCCCCCTGATTGTTAAATATACACGGGACATGTTACCAGGTGAACAGTATAGGTGAGGAGAGTATGTTCCCCTGATGGTTTAATATACACGGGACATGTTGCCAGGTGAACAGTATAAGAGAGGGGAGTGTGTTCCCCTTATGGTTTAATATACACGGGACTTATTACTAGGTGAACAGTATAAGTGAGGAGAGGGCTTTCCCCTGATGGTTTAATATACACGAGACACGTTACCAGGTGAAAGATATAAGTGAGGACAGTGAGTTCCCCTGATGGTTTAATACACACAGGACATGTTACCAGGTGAACAGTGTAAGTGAGGAGAGTGAGTTCCCCTGATGGTTTAATACAAACAGGACATGTAACCAGGTGAACAGTATAAGTGAGGCAGTGTGTTCCCCTGATGGATTAAAACACACGACATGTCAACAGGTGAACAGTCTAAGTGAGGAGAGAGTGTTCCCCTAATGGTTTAACACGCATAGGACATTTTACCAGGTGAACAGTATAAGTGAGGAGAGTGTGTTCCCCTGATGGTTTAATATACACAGGTCATGATACCAGGTGAACAGTAAAAGTGAGGAGAGTGAGTTCCCCTGATGGTTTAATATACACGGGACGTGTCACCAGGTGAACAGTATAAGTGAGGAGAGTGAGTTCCCCTGATGGTTTAATATACACGGGACATGTTACCAGGTGAACAGTATAAGTGAGGAGAGTATGTTCCCCTGATGGTGTCATACACACGGGACATGTTGCCAGGTGAAGGGTATAAGTGAAGAGAGTGTGTTCCCCTGATGGTTTAATATACATGGGACATGTTACCAGGTGAACAGTGTAAGTGAGGAGAGTGAGTTCCCCTGATGGTTTAATACAAACAGGACATGTTACCAGGTGAACAGTGAAAGTGAGGAGAGTGAGTTCCCCTGATGGTTTAATACAAACAGGACATGTTACCAGGTGAACAGTATAAGTGAGGAGAGTGTGTCCCCCTGATTGTTAAATACGGACGGGACATGTCACCAGGTGAACAGTATAAGTGAGGAGAGAGTGTTCCCCTAATGGTTTAACACACACGGGACATGTTACCAGCTGAACAGTATAAGTGAGGAGAGTGTGTTCCCCTGATGGTTTATTTTACACAGGACATGATACCAGGTGAACAGTATAAGTGAGGAGAGTGTGTTCCCCTGATGGTTTAATATACACGGGACATGTTACCAGGTGAACAGTATAAGTGAGGAGAGTGTGTTCCCCTGATGGTATAATATACACGGGACATGTTCCCAGGTGAACAGTATAAGAGAGTAGAGGGCTTACCCATGATGGTTTAATATACGCGGGACATGTTACCAGGTGAACAGTATAAGTGAGGAGAGTGTGTTCCCCAGATAGTTTAATATACACGGGACATGTTACCAGGTGAACAGTATAAGTGAGGAGAGTCCTTTCCCCTGATGGTTTAATATACACGGGACATGTTACCAGGAGAACAGTATAAGTGAGGAGAGTGTGTTCCCCTGATGGTATAATATACACGGGACATGTTCCCAGGTGAACAGTATAAGAGAGTTGAGGGCTTACCCATGATGGTTTAATATACACGGGACATGTTACCAGGTGAACAGTATAAGTGAGGAGAGTGTGTTCCACTGATGTTTCAAAATACACGGGACATGTTCCCAGGTGAACAGTATAAGTGAGGAGATTGTGTTCCCCTGATTGTTTAATATACACGGGACATCTAACCAGGTGAACAGTATAAGTGAGGAGAGTGTGTTCCCCTGATGGTTTAACACGCACGGGACGTTTCACCAGGTGAAGAGTAGTAGTGAGGAGAGTGTGTTCCCCTAATTGTTTAATACGCACGGGACATGTTACCAGGTGACGAGTACAAGTGAGGAGAATGTGTTCCACTGATTGTTAAATATACACGGGACATGTTGCCAGGTGAACAGTAAAAGTGAGGAGAGTGATTTTTCTCTGATGGTTTAATATGCAAGGGACTTATTACCAGGTGAACAGTATTAGTGAGGAGAGGGCTTTCCCCTGATGGTTTAATATACAAGGGACATGTTACCAGGTGAACAGTACAAGAGAGGAGAGTGTGTTCCCCTCATGGTTTATTGCACACAGGACAGGTTACCAGGTGAACAGTATAAGTGAGGACAGTGAGTTCCCCTGATGGTTTAATACAAACAGGACATGTCAACAGGTGAACAGTATAAGTGAGGTGACAGTGTTCCCCTGATTGTTTAATACACACGGGACATGTTACCAGGTGAACAGAAAAGGGAGGAGAGTGTCTTCCCCTAATGGTTTAATACTGACGGGACATGTCACCAGGTGAACAGTATATGTGAGGAGAGTGTGTTCCCCTGATTGTTTAATACACACGGGACATGTCACCAGTTGAACAGTATAAGTGAGGAGATTGTGTTCCCCTGATGGTTTAACACGTACAGGACATGTAACCAGGTGAACAGTATAAGTGAGGAGAGTGACTTCCCCTGATGGTTTAATATACACGGGACATGTTACCAGGTGAACAGTATAAGTGAGGACAGTGTGTTTCCCTGATGGTGTAATATACACAGGACATGTTACCAGGTGAAAAGTATAAGTGAGGAGAGTGTGTTCCCCTGATAGTTTAATACACACGGGACAGAAAACCAGGTGAACAGTATAAGTGAAGAGAGTGTGTTCCTCTGATTGTTTAATACACACGGGACATGTTGCCAGGTGAAGAGTATAAGTGAAGAGAGTGTGTTCCCCTGTTGGTTTAATATACATGGGACATGTTACCAGGTGAACAGTGTAAGTGAGGAGAGTGAGTTCCCCTGATGGTTTAATACAAACAGGACATGTTACCAGGTGAACAGTGTAAGTGAGGAGAGTGAGTTCCCCTGATGGTTTAATACAAACAGGACATGTTACCAGGTGAACAGTATAAGTGAGGAGAGAGTGTTCCCCTAATGGTTTGACACACACGGGACATGTTACCAGGTGAACAGTATAAGTGAGGAGAGTGTGTTCCCCTGATTGTTTATTACACACTTGACATGATACCAGGTGAACAGTATAAGTGAGGAGAGTGTGTTCCCCTGATTGTTTAATATACCCGGGAAATGTTACCCGATGAACAGTATAAGTGAGGAGAGTGAGTTCCCCTGATTGTTTAATAGACCCGGGACATGTCATCAGGTGAACAGTATAAGTGAGAAGAGTGTGTTCCCCTGATGGTTTAATATGCACGGGACATGTTACCAGGGGAACAGTATAAGAGAAGAGAGTCCTTTCCCCTGATGGTTTAATATATACGGGACATGTTTCCAGGGGAACAGTTTAAGTGAGGAGAGGGCTTACCCATGATGGTTTAATATACACGGGACATGTTCCCAGGTGAACAGTATAAGTGAGGAGAGTGTGTTCCCCTTATATTTTAATATACACGGGACATGTTACCAGGTGAACAGTATAAGTGAGGAGAGTGTGTTCCCCTGATGGTTTAAGATACACGGGACTTATTACCAGGTGAACAGTATAAGTGAGGAGAGGGCTTTCCCCTGATGGTTCAATACACACGGGACATGTTACCAGGTGAACAGTATAAGTGAGGAGAGTGTGTTCCACTGATTGTTAAATATACACTGGACATGTCACCAGGTGAACAGTATAAGTGAGGAGAGTGTGTTCCCCAATTGGTTTAACATGCACGGGACATGTTACCAGGTCAACAGTATAAGTGAGGAGAGTGTGTTCCCATGATGGTTTAACAGGCAAGGGACATGTTACCAGGTGAACAGTATAAGTGAGGAGAGTGTGTTCCCCTGATGGTATAATATACACGGGACATGTTCCCAGGTGAACAGTATAAGAGAGTAGAGGGCTTACCCATGATGGTTTAATATACGCGGGACATGTTACCAGGTGAACAGTATAAGTGAGGAGAGTGTGTTCCCCAGATAGTTTAATATACACGGGACATGTTACCAGGTGAACAGTATAAGTGAGGAGAGTCCTTTCCCCTGATGGTTTAATATACACGGGACATGTTACCAGGAGAACAGTATAAGTGAGGAGAGTGTGTTCCCCTGATGGTATAATATACACGGGACATGTTCCCAGGTGAACAGTATAAGAGAGTTGAGGGCTTACCCATGATGGTTTAATATACACGGGACATGTTACCAGGTGAACAGTATAAGTGAGGAGAGTGTGTTCCACTGATGTTTCAAAATACACGGGACATGTTCCCAGGTGAACAGTATAAGTGAGGAGATTGTGTTCCCCTGTTTGTTTAATATACACGGGACATCTAACCAGGTGAACAGTATAAGTGAGGAGAGTGTGTTCCCCTGATGGTTTAACACGCACGGGACGTTTCACCAGGTGAAGAGTAGTAGTGAGGAGAGTGTGTTCCCCTAATTGTTTAATACGCACGGGACATGTTACCAGGTGACGAGTACAAGTGAGGAGAATGTGTTCCACTGATTGTTAAATATACACGGGACATGTTGCCAGGTGAACAGTAAAAGTGAGGAGAGTGATTTTTCTCTGATGGTTTAATATGCAAGGGACTTATTACCAGGTGAACAGTATTAGTGAGGAGAGGGCTTTCCCCTGATGGTTTAATATACAAGGGACATGTTACCAGGTGAACAGTACAAGAGAGGAGAGTGTGTTCCCCTCATGGTTTATTGCACACAGGACAGGTTACCAGGTGAACAGTATAAGTGAGGACAGTGAGTTCCCCTGATGGTTTAATACAAACAGGACATGTCAACAGGTGAACAGTATAAGTGAGGTGACAGTGTTCCCCTGATTGTTTAATACACACGGGACATGTTACCAGGTGAACAGAAAAGGGAGGAGAGTGTCTTCCCCTAATGGTTTAATACTGACGGGACATGTCACCAGGTGAACAGTATATGTGAGGAGAGTGTGTTCCCCTGATTGTTTAATACACACGGGACATGTCACCAGTTGAACAGTATAAGTGAGGAGATTGTGTTCCCCTGATGGTTTAACACGCACAGGACATGTAACCAGGTGAACAGTATAAGTGAGGAGAGTGACTTCCCCTGATGGTTTAATATACACGAGACATGTTACCAGGTGAACAGTATAAGTGAGGACAGTGTGTTTCCCTGATGGTGTAATATACACAGGACATGTTACCAGGTGAAAAGTATAAGTGAGGAGAGTGTGTTCCCCTGATAGTTTAATACACACGGGACAGAAAACCAGGTGAACAGTATAAGTGAAGAGAGTGTGTTCCTCTGATTGTTTAATACACACGGGACATGTTGCCAGGTGAAGAGTATAAGTGAAGAGAGTGTGTTCCCTTGTTGGTTTAATATACATGGGACATGTTACCAGGTGAACAGTGTAAGTGAGGAGAGTGAGTTCCCCTGATGGTTTAATACAAACAGGACATGTTACCAGGTGAACAGTGTAAGTGAGGAGAGTGAGTTCCCCTGATGGTTTAATACAAACAGGACATGTTACCAGGTGAACAGTATAAGTGAGGAGAGAGTGTTCCCCTAATGGTTTGACACACACGGGACATGTTACCAGGTGAACAGTATAAGTGAGGAGAGTGTGTTCCCCTGATTGTTTATTACACACTTGACATGATACCAGGTGAACAGTATAAGTGAGGAGAGTGTGTTCCCCTGATTGTTTAATATACCCGGGAAATGTTACCCGATGAACAGTATAAGTGAGGAGAGTGAGTTCCCCTGATTGTTTAATAGACCCGGGACATGTCATCAGGTGAACAGTATAAGTGAGAAGAGTGTGTTCCCCTGATGGTTTAATATGCACGGGACATGTTACCAGGGGAACAGTATAAGAGAAGAGAGTCCTTTCCCCTGATGGTTTAATATATACGGGACATGTTTCCAGGGGAACAGTTTAAGTGAGGAGAGGGCTTACCCATGATGGTTTAATATACACGGGACATGTTCCCAGGTGAACAGTATAAGTGAGGAGAGTGTGTTCCCCTTATATTTTAATATACACGGGACATGTTACCAGGTGAACAGTATAAGTGAGGAGAGTGTGTTCCCCTGATGGTTTAAGATACACGGGACTTATTACCAGGTGAACAGTATAAGTGAGGAGAGGGCTTTCCCCTGATGGTTCAATACACACGGGACATGTTACCAGGTGAACAGTATAAGTGAGGAGAGTGTGTTCCACTGATTGTTAAATATACACTGGACATGTCACCAGGTGAACAGTATAAGTGAGGAGAGTGTGTTCCCCAATTGGTTTAACATGCACGGGACATGTTACCAGGTCAACAGTATAAGTGAGGAGAGTGTGTTCCCATGATGGTTTAACAGGCAAGGGACATGTTACCAGGTGAACAGTATAAGTGAGGAGAGTGTGTTCCCCTGATGGTTTAATACGCACTGGACATGTTACCAGGTGAACAGTATAAGTGAGGAGAGTGTGTTCCCCTGATGGTTTAATATACATGGGACATGTTACCAGGTAAACAGTATAAGTGAGGAGAGTGTGTTCCCCTGATGATTTAATACACACGGGACATGTCACCAGGTGAACAGTATAAGTGACGAGACTGTATTCCCCTGATGGGTCAATGTACACGGGACATGTTAGCTGGTGAACAGTATAAGTGAGGAGAGTGTGTTCCCCTGATTGTTTAGTACACACGGGACATGTTACCAGGTGAACAGTATAAGTGAGGAAAGTGTGTTCCTCTGATGGTTTAATGTACCCGGGACATGTTACCAGGTGAACAGTATAAGTGAGGAGAGCGTGTTCCCCTGATTGTTTAATATGCACGGGACATGTTACCAGGTGAAGAGTATAAGTGAGCAGAGTGAGTTCCCCTGATGGTTTAATACACACAGGACATGTCAACAGGTGAACAGTATAAGTGAGGAGAGTGTGTTTCCCTGATGGTTTAATATACACGGGACATGTTAGCAGATGAACAGCATAAGTGAGGAGAATGTGTTCCCCTGATGGTTTAATATACACGGGACATGTTACCAGGTGAAAAGTATAAGTGAGGAGAGTGTGTTCCCCTGATTGTTTAATACTCACGGGACATGTTACCAGGTGACCAGTATAAGTGAGGAGAGTGTGTTTCCCTGATGGTTTAACACGCACGGGACGTGTCACCAGGTGAGGAGTAGAAGTGAGGAGGAGTGTGTTCCCCTGATGGTCTAATATACACGGGACATGTTACCAGGTGAACAGTATATGTGAAGAGAGTGTGTTCCCCTGATGGTTTAAAATACATGGGACATGTTACCTGGTGAACAGTATAAGTGAAGAGAGCCTGTTCCCCTGATTGCTTAATATACGTGGGACATGTTACAAGGTGACGAGTATAAGTGAGGAGAGTGTGTTCCCCTCATTGTTTAATATACACGGGACATGTTAGCAGGTGAACAGTATCAGTGAGGAGAATGTGTTCCCCTGATGGTTTAATATACACGGGACATGTTTCCAGTTGAACAGAAAAAGTGAGGAGAGTGTGTTCCCCTGATTGTTAAATATAAACGGGATAAGTTACCAGGTGAACAGTGTAAGTGAGGAGAGTGTGTTCCCCTGATTGTTTAATATACACGGGACATGTTACCAGGTGAACAGTATAAGTGAGGAGAGTGTTTTCCCCTGATGGTTTAATATACACGGGCCATGTTACCAGGTGAACAGTATAAGTGAGGAGAGTGTGTTCCCCTGATTGTTTAATACTCACGGGACATGTTACCAGGTGACCAGTATAAGTGAGGAGAGTGTGTTTCCCTGATGGTTTAACACGCACGGGACGTGTCACCAGGTGAGGAGTAGAAGTGAGGAGGAGTGTGTTCCCCTGATGGTCTAATATACACGGGACATGTTACCAGGTGAACAGTATATGTGAAGAGAGTGTGTTCCCCTGATGGTTTAAAATACATGGGACATGTTACCTGGTGAACAGTATAAGTGAAGAGAGCCTGTTCCCCTGATTGCTTAATATACGTGGGACATGTTAAAAGGTGACGAGTATAAGTGAGGAGAGTGTGTTCCCCTCATTGTTTAATATACACGGGACATGTTAGCAGGTGAACAGTATCAGTGAGGAGAATGTGTTCCCCTGATGGTTTAATATACACGGGACATGTTTCCAGTTGAACAGAAAAAGTGAGGAGAGTGTGTTCCCCTGATTGTTAAATATAAACGGGATAAGTTACCAGGTGAACAGTGTAAGTGAGGAGAGTGTGTTCCCCTGATTGTTTAATATACACGGGACATGTTACCAGGTGAACAGTATAAGTGAGGAGAGTGTTTTCCCCTGATGGTTTAATATACACGGGCCATGTTACCAGGTGAACAGTATAAGTGAGGAGAGTGTGTTCCCCTGATTGTTTAATACTCACGGGAGATGTTACCAGGAGAGCAGTATAAGTGAGGAGAGTGTGTTCCACTGATTGTTTAATACACACGGGACATGTTACCAGGTGAACAGTATATGTGAAGAGAGTGTGTTCCCCTGATGGTTTAATATACATGGGACATGTTGCCAGGTGAACAGTATAATTGAAAAGAGCGTGTTCCCCTGATTGTTTAATATACGTGGGACATGTTCCCAAGGTGACGAGTATAAGTGTGGAGTGTGTGTTCCCCTCATTGTTTAATATACACGGGACATGTTAGCAGGTGAACAGTATCAGTGAGGAGAATGTGTTCCCCTGATTGTTTAATATACACGGGACATGTAAACAGGTGAACAGTAAAAGTGAGGTGAGTGTCTTCCCCTGATTGTTAAATATACACGGGACATGTTACCAGGTGAACAGTATAAGTGAGGAGAGTATGTTCCCCTGATGGTTTAATATGCACGGGACATGTTGCCAGGTGAACAGTATAAGTGAGGGGAGTGTGTTCCCCTTATGGTTTAATATACACGGGACTTATTACCAGGTGAACAGTATAAGTGAGGAGAGGGCTTTCCCCTGATGGTTTAATATACACGAGACACGTTACCAGGTGAAAGATATAAGTGAGGACAGTGAGTTCCCCTGATGGTTTAATACACATAGGACATGTTACCAGGTGAACAGTAGAAGTGAGGAGAGTGTGTTCCCCTGATTGTTAAATACGGACGGGACATGTCACCAGGTGAACAGTATAAGTGAGGGGAGTGTGTTCCCCTGATGGATTAAAACACACGACATGTCAACAGGTGAACAGTATAAGTGAGGAGAGTGTGTTCCCCTGATGGTTTAATATACACAGGTCATGATACCAGGTGAACAGTAAAAGTGAGGAGAGTGAGTTCCCCTGATGGTTTAATATACACGGGACGTGTCACCAGGTGAACATTATAAGTGAGGAGAGTGAGTTCCCCTGATGGTATAATATACACGTGACATGTTACCAGGTGAACAGTATAAGTGAAGAGAGTGTTTTCCCCTGATTGTTTAATACACACGGGACATGTTACCAGGTGAAGGGTATAAGTGAAGAGAGTGTGTTCCCCTGATGGTTTAATATACATGGGACATGTTACCAGGTGAACAGTGTAAGTGAGGAGAGTGAGTTCCCCTGATGGTTTAATACAAACAGGACATGTTACCAGGTGAACAGTGTAAGTGAGGAGAGTGAGTTCCCCTGATGGTTTAATACAAACAGGACATGTTACCAGGTGAACAGTATAAGTGAGGAGAGTGTGTTCCCCTGATTGTTAAATACGGACTGGACATGTCACCAGGTGAACAGTATAAGTGAGGAGAGTGTGTTCCCCGGATGGTTTAATATACACGGGACATGTTACCAGGTGAACAGTAGAAGTGAGGAGAGTGTGTTCCCCTGATGGTTTAATATACACGGGACTTATTACCAGGTGAACAGTATAAGTGAGGAGAGGGCTTTCCCCTGATGGTTTAATACACACGGGACATGTTACCAGGTGAACAGTATAAGTGAGGAGAGTGTGTTCCACTGATTGTTAAATATACACTGGACATGTCACCAGGTGAACAGTATAAGTGAGGAGAGTGTGTTCCCCAATTGGTTTAACATGCACGGGACATGTTACCAGGTCAACAGTATAAGTGAGGAGAGTGTGTTCCCATGATGGTTTAACAGGCAAGGGACATGTTACCAGGTGAACAGTATAAGTGAGGAGAGTGTGTTCCCCTGATGGTTTAATACGCACTGGACATGTTACCAGGTGAACAGTATAAGTGAGGAGAGTGTGTTCCCCTGATGGTTTAATATACATGGGACATGTTACCAGGTAAACAGTATAAGTGAGGAGAGTGTGTTCCCCTGATGATTTAATACACACGGGACATGTCACCAGGTGAACAGTATAAGTGACGAGACTGTATTCCCCTGATGGTTCAATGTACACGGGACATGTTAGCAGGTGAACAGTATAAGTGAGGAGAGTGTGTTCCCCTGATTGTTTAGTACACACGGGACATGTTACCAGGTGAACAGTATAAGTGAGGAAAGTGTGTTCCTCTGATGGTTTAATATACCCGGGACATGTTACCAGGTGAACAGTATAAGTGAGGAGAGCGTGTTCCCCTGATTGTTTAATATGCACGGGACATGTTACCAGGTGAAGAGTATAGGTGAGCAGAGTGAGTTCCCCTGATGGTTTAATACACACAGGACATGTCAACAGGTGAACAGTATAAGTGAGGAGAATGTGTTTCCCTGATGGTTTAATATACACGGGACATGTTAGCAGATGAACAGCATAAGAAAGGAGAATGTGTTCCCCTGATGGTTTAATATACACGGGACATGTTACCAGGTGAAAAGTATAAGTGAGGAGAGTGTGTTCCCCTGATTGTTTAATACTCACGGGACATGTTACCAGGTGACCAGTATAAGTGAGGAGAGTGTGTTTCCCTGATGGTTTAACACGCACGGGACGTGTCACCAGGTGAGGAGTAGAAGTGAGGAGGAGTGTGTTCCCCTGATGGTCTAATATACACGGGACATGTTACCAGGTGAACATATATGTGAAGAGAGTGTGTTCCCCTGATGGTTTAAAATACATGGGACATGTTACCTGGTGAACAGTATAAGTGAAGAGAGCCTGTTCCCCTGATTGCTTAATATACGTGGGACATGTTACAAGGTGACAAGTATAAGTGAGGAGAGTGTGTTCCCCTCATTGTTTAATATACACGGGACATGTTAGCAGGTGAACAGTATCAGTGAGGAGAATGTGTTCCCCTGATGGTTTAATATACACGGGACATGTTTCCAGTTGAACAGAAAAAGTGAGGAGAGTGTGTTCCCCTGATTGTTAAATATACACGGGACAAGTTACCAGGTGAACAGTATAAGTGAGGAGAGTGTGTTCCCCTGATTGTTTAATATACACGGGACTTGTTACCAGGTGAACAGTATAAGTGAGGAGAGTGTTTTCCCCTGATGGTTTAATATACACGGGCCATGTTACCAGGTGAAAAGTATAAGTGAGGAGAGTGTGTTCCCCTGATTGTTTAATACTCACGGGAGATGTTACCAGGAGAGCAGTATAAGTGAGGAGAGTGTGTTCCACTGATTGTTTAATACACACGGGACATGTTACCAGGTGAACAGTATATGTGAAGAGAGTGTGTTCCCCTGATGGTTTAATATACATGGGACATGTCACCAGGTGAACAGTATAATTGAAAAGAGCGTGTTCCCCTGATTGTTTAATATACGTGGGACATGTTCCCAAGGTGACGAGTATAAGTGTGGAGTGTGTGTTCCCCTCATTGTTTAATATACACGGGACATGTTAGCAGGTGAACAGTATCAGTGAGGAGAATGAGTTCCCCTGATGGTTTAATATACACGGGACATGTTAACAGGTGAACAGTAAAAGTGAGGTGAGTGTCTTCCCCTGATTGTTAAATATACACGGGACATGTTACCAGGTGAACAGTATAAGTGAGGAGAGTATGTTCCCCTGATGGTTTAATATACACGGGACATGTTGCCAGGTGAACAGTATAAGTGAGGGGAGTGTGTTCCCCTTATGGTTTAATATACACGGGACTTATTACCAGGTGAACAGTATAAGTGAGGAGAGGGCTTTCCCCTGATGGTTTAATATACACGAGACACGTTACCAGGTGAAAGATATAAGAGAGGACAGTGAGTTCCCCTGATGGTTTAATACACATAGGACATGTTACCAGGTGAACAGTGTAAGTGAGGAGAGTGTTTTCCCCTGATGGTTTAATATACACGGGCCATGTTACCAGGTGAAAAGTATAAGTGAGGAGAGTGTGTTCCCCTGATTGTTTAATACTCACGGGAGATGTTACCAGGAGAGCAGTATAAGTGAGGAGAGGGCTTTCCCCTGATGGTTTAATATACACGAGACACGTTACCAGGTGAAAGATATAAGAGAGGACAGTGAGTTCCCCTGATGGTTTAATACGCATAGGACATGTTACCAGGTGAACAGTGTAAGTGAGGAGAGTGAGTTCCCCTGATGGTTTAATACAAACAGGACATGTTACCAGGTGAACAGTAGAAGTGAGGAGAGTGTGTTCCACTGATTGTTAAATACGGACGGGACATGTCACCAGGTGAACAGTATAAGTGAGGGGAGTGTGTTCCCCTGATGGATTAAAACACACGACATGTCAACAGGTGAACAGTATAAGTGAGGAGAGTGTGTTCCCCTGATGGTTTAATATACACAGGTCATGATACCAGGTGAACAGTAAAAGATAGGAGAGTGAGTTCCCCTGATGGTTTAATATACACGGGACGTGTCACCAGGTGAACATTATAAGTGAGGAGAGTGAGTTCCCCTGATGGTATAATATACACGTGACATGTTACTAGGTGAACAGTATAAGTGAGGAGAGTGAGTTCCCCTGATGGTTTAATACAAACAGGACATGTTACCAGGTGAACAGTGTAAGTGAGGAGAGTGTGTTCCACTGATTGTTAAATACGGACGGGACATGTCACCAGGTGAACAGTATAAGTGAGGGGAAAGTGTTCCCCTGATGGATTAAAACACACGGCATGTCAACAGGTGAACAGTATAAGTGAGGAGAGTGTGTTCCCCTGATGGTTTAATATACACAGGTCATGATACCAGGTGAACAGTAAAAGTGAGGAGAGTGAGTTCCCCTGATTGTTTAATACACACGGGACATGTTGCCAGGTGAAGGGTATAAGTGAAGAGAGTGTGTTCCCCTGATGGTTTAATATGCATGGGACATGTTACCAGGTGAACAGTGTAAGTGAGGAGAGTGAGTTCCCCTGATGGTTTAATACAAACAGGACATGTTACCAGGTGAACAGTGTAAGTGAGGAGAGTGAGTTCCCCTGATGGTTTAATACAAACAGGACATGTTACCAGGTGAACAGTATAAGTGAGGAGAGTGTGTTCCCCTGATTGTTAAGTACGGACTGGACATGTCACCAGGTGAACAGTATAAGTGAGGAGAGAGTGTTCCCCTAATGGTTTAACACACACGGGACATGTTACCAGGTGAACAGTATAAGTGAGGAGAGTGTGTTCCCCTGATGGTTTATTTTACACAGGACATGATACCAGGTGGACAGTATAAGTGAGGAGAGTGTGTTCCCCTGATGGTTTAATATACACGGGACATGTTACCAGGTGAACAGTATCAGTGAGGAGAGTGTGTTCCCCTGATGGTATAATATACACGGGACATGTTCCCAGGTGAACAGTATAAGAGAGTAGAGGGCTTACCCATGATGGTTTAATATACACGGGACATGTTACCAGGTGAACAGTATAAGTGAGGAGAGTGTGTTCCCCAGATGGTTTAATATACACGGGACATGTTACCAGGTGAACAGTATAAGTGAGGAGAGTCCTTTCCCCTGATGGTTTAATATACACGGGACATGTTACCAGGAGAACAGTATAAGTGAGGAGAGTGTGTTCCCCTGATGGTATAATATACACGGGACATGTTCCCAGGTGAACAGTATAAGAGAGTAGAGGGCTTACCCATGATGGTTTAATATACACGGGACATGTTACCAGGTGAACAGTATAAGTGAGGAGAGTGTGTTCCACTGATGGTTTAAAATACACGGGACATGTTCCCAGGTGAACAGTATAAGTGAGGAGACTGTATTCCCCTGATGGTTCAATATAAACGGGAAATGTTAGCAGGTGAACAGTATAAGTGAGGAGAATGTGTTCTCCTGATGCTTTAATATACACGGGACATCTAACCAGGTGAACAGTGTAAGTGAGGAGAGTGTGTTCCCCTTATGTTTTAATACACACGGGACATGTTACCAGGTGAACAGTATAAGTGAGGAGAGTGTGTTCCCCTGATTGTTTAATATACACGGGACATTTCACCAAGTGAACAGTATAAGTGAGGAGAGTGTGTTCCCCTGATGTTTTAATACACACGGGACATTTCACCAGGTGAACAGTATAAGCGAGGAGAGTGTGTTCCCCTTATGTTTTAATACACACGGGACATGATACCAGGTGAACAGTATAAGTGAGGAGAGTTTGTTCCCCTGATTGTTTTTTATGCATGGGACATTTCACCAGGTGAACAGTATAAGTGAGGAGAGTGTGTTCCCCTGATGTTTTAATACACACGGGACATGTTACCAAGTGAACAGTATAAGTGAGGAGAGTGGGTTCCCCTGATGTTTTAATACACACGGGACATTTTGCCAGGTGAACAGTATAAGTGAGGAGAGTGTGTTCCCCAGATTGTTTAATACACATGGGACATGTTACCAGGTGAACAGTATAAGTGAGGAGAGGGTGTTCCCCTGATGTTTTAATACACACGGGACATGTTACCAGATGAACAGTATAAGTGAGGAGAGTGTGTTCCCCTAATGTTTTAATAGACACGGGACAAGTTACCAGGTGAACAGTATAAGTGAGGAGAGTGTGTTCCCCTGATGGTTTAATACACACGGGACATGTTACCAGGTGAACAGTGTAAGTGAGGAGAGTGTGTTCCCCTTATGTTTTAATACACACGGGACATGATACCAGGTGAACAGTATAAGTGAGGAGAGTTTGTTCCCCTGATTGTTTTTTATGCATGGGACATTTCACCAGGTGAACAGTATAAGTGAGGAGAGTGTGTTCCCCTGATGTTTTAATACACACGGGACATGTTACCAGGTGAACAGTATAAGTGAGGAGAGTGGGTTCCCCTGATGTTTTAATACACACGGGACATTTTGCCAGGTGAACAGTATAAGTGAGGAGAGTGTGTTCCCCAGATTGTTTAATACACATGGGACATGTTACCAGGTGAACAGTATAAGTGAGGAGAGGGTGTTCCCCTGATGTTTTAATACACACGGGACATGTTACCAGATGAACAGTATAAGTGAGGAGAGTGTGTTCCCCTGATGGTTTAATACACACGGGACATGTTACCAGGTGAACAGTATAAGTTAGGAGATTGTGTTCCCCTGATTGTTTAATACACACGGGACTTGTTTCCAGGTGAACAGTGTAAGTGAGGAGAGTGTGTTCCCCTGATGGTTTAATATACACGAGACATGTTACCAGGTGAACAGTATAAGTGAGGAGAGTGTGTTCCATGGATTGTTTAATACACACGGGACATGTTACCAGGTGAACAGTTTAAGTGAGGTGAGCCTGTTCCCCAGATTGTTTAATATACACGGGACATGTTACCAGGTGAACCGTATAAGTGAGGAGAGTGTGTTCCCCAGATTGTTTAATACACACGGGACATGTTACCAGGTGAACAGTATAAGTGAGGGGAGTGTGTTCCCCTGATGGATTAAAACACACGACATGTCAACAGGTGAACAGTATAAGTGAGGAGAGTGTGTTCTCCTGATGGTTTAATATACACATGTCATGATACCAGGTGAACAGTAAAAGTGAGGAGAGTGAGTTCCGCTGATGGTTTAATATACACGGGACGTGTCACCAGGTGAACAGTATAAGTGAGGAGAGTGAGTTCCCCTGATGGTATAATATACACGTGACATGTTACCAGGTGAACAGTATAAGTGAAGAGAGTGTTTTCCCTTGATTGTTTAATACACACGGGACATGTTGCCAGGTGAAGGGTATAAGTGAAGAGAGTGTGTTCCCCTGATGGTTTAATATACATGGGACATGTTACCAGGTGAACAGTGTAAGTGAGGAGAGTGAGTTCCCCTGATGGTTTAATACAAACAGGACATGTTACCAGGTGAACAGTGTAAGTGAGGAGAGTGAGTTCCCCTGATGGTTTAATACAAACAGGACATGTTACCAGGTGAACAGTATAAGTGAGGAGAGTGTGTTCCCCTGATTGTTAAATACGGACTGGACATGTCACCAGGTGAACAGTATAAGTGAGGAGAGAGTGTTCCCCTAATGGTTTAACACACACGGGACATGTTACCAGGTGAACAGTATAAGTGAGGAGAGTGTGTTCCCCTGATGGTTTATTTTACACAGGACATGATACCAGGTGGACAGTATAAGTGAGGAGAGTGTGTTCCCCCGATGGTTTAATATACACGGGACATGTTACCAGGTGAACAGTATCAGTGAGGAGAGTGTGTTCCCCTGATGGTATAATATACACGGGACATGTTCCCAGGTGAACAGTATAAGAGAGTAGAGGGCTTACCCATGATGGTTTAATATACACGGGACATGTTACCAGGTGAACAGTATAAGTGAGGAGAGTGTGTTCCCCAGATGGTTTAATATACACGGGACATGTTACCAGGTGAACAGTATAAGTGAGGAGAGTCCTTTCCCCTGATGGTTTAATATACACGGGGCATGTTACCAGGAGAACAGTATAAGTGAGGAGAGTGTGTTCCCCTGATGGTATAATATACACGGGACATGTTCCCAGGTGATCAGTATAAGAGAGCAGAGGGCTTACCCATGATGGTTTAATATACACGGGACATGTTACCAGGTGAACAGTATAAGTGAGGAGAGTGTGTTCCACTGATGGTTTAAAATACACGGGACATGTTCCCAGGTGAACAGTATAAGTGAGGAGACTGTATTCCCCTGATGGTTCAATATACACGGGAAATGTTAGCAGGTGAACGGTATAAGTGAGGAGAATGTGTTCCCCTGATGGTTTAATATACACGGGACATCTAACCAGGTGAACAGTGTAAGTGAGGAGAGTGTGTTCCCCTTATGTTTTAATACACACGGGACATGTTACCAGGTGAACAGTATAAGTGAGGAGAGTGTGTTCCCCTGATTGTTTAATATACACGGGACATTTCACCAGGTGAACAGGAAAAGTGAGGAGAGTGTGTTCCCCTGATGTTTTAATACTCACGGGACATTTCACCAGGTGAACAGTATAAGTGAGGAGAGTGTGTTCCCCTGATGTTTTAATACACACGGCACATGTTACCAGGTGAACAGTTTAAGTGAGGAGAGTGGGTTCCCCTGATGTTTTAATACACACGGGACATTTTGCCAGGTGAACAGTATAAGTGAGGAGAGTGTGTTCCCCTGATTGTTTAATATACACGGGACATTTCACCAGGTGAACAGTATAAGTGAGGAGAGTGTGTTCCCCTGATGTTTTAATACACACGGGACATTTCACCATGTGAACAGTATAAGTGAGGAGAGTGTGTTCCCCTTATGTTTTAATACACACGGGACATGATACCAGGTGAACAGTATAAGTGAGGAGAGTTTGTTCCCCTGTTTTTTTTTTATGCATGGGACATTTCACCAGGTAAACAGTATAAGTGAGGAGAGTGTGTTCCCCTGATGTTTTAATACACACGGGACATGTTACCAGGTGAACAGTATAAGTGAGGAGAGTGGGTTCCCCTGATGTTTTAATACACACGGGACATTTTGCCAGGTGAACAGTATAAGTGAGGAGAGTGTGTTCCCCAGATTGTTTAATACACATGGGACATGTTACCAGGTGAACAGTATAAGTGAGGAGAGGGTGTTCCCCTGATGTTTTAATACACACGGGACATGTTACCAGATGAACAGTATAAGTGAGGAGAGTGTGTTCCCCTAATGTTTTAATAGACACGGGACAAGTTACCAGGTGAACAGTATAAGTGAGGAGAGTGTGTTCCCCTGATGGTTTAATACACACGGGACATGTTACCAGGTGAACAGTGTAAGTGAGGAGAGTGTGTTCCCCTGATGGTTTAATATACACGAGACATGTTACCAGGTGAACAGTGTAAGTGAGGAGAGTGTGTTCCCCTGATGGTTTAATACAAACGGGACATGTTACCAGGTGAACAGTGTAAGTGAGGAGAGTGTGTTCCCCTGATGGTTTAATATACACGAGAGATGTTACCAGGTGAACAGTATAAGTTAGGAGATTGTGTTCCCCTGATTGTTTAATACACACGGGACTTGTTTCCAGGTGAACAGTTTAAGTGAGGTGAGCGTGTGCCCCAGATTGTTTAATATACACGGGACATGTTACCAGGTGAACCGTATAAGTGAGGAGAGTGTGTTCCCCAGATTGTTTAATACACACGGGACATGTTACCAGGTGAACAGTATAAGTGAGGGGAGTGTGTTCCCTTGATGGATTAAAACACACGACATGTCAACAGGTGAACAGTATAAGTGAGGACAATGTGTTTCCCTGATGGTTTAATATACACATGTCATGATACCAGGTGAACAGTAAAAGTGAGGAGAGTGAGTTTCGCTGATGGTTTAATATACACGGGACGTGTCACCAGGTGAACAGTATAAGTGAGGAGAGTGAGTTCCCCTGATGGTATAATATACACGTGACATGTTACCAGGTGAACAGTATAAGTGAAGAGAGTGTTTTCCCCTGATTGTTTAATACACACAGGACATGTTGCCAGGTGAAGGGTATAAGTGAAGAGAGTGTGTTCCCCTGATGGTTTAATATACATGGGACATGTTACCAGGTGAACAGTGTAAGTGAGGAGAGTGAGTTCCCCTGATGGTTTAATACAAACAGGACATGTTACCAGGTGAACAGTGTAAGTGAGGAGAGTGAGTTCCCCTGATGGTTTAATACAAACAGGACATGTTACCAGGTGAACAGTATAAGTGAGGAGAGTGTGTTCCCCTGATTGTTAAATACGGACTGGACATGTCACCAGGTGAACAGTATAAGTGAGGAGAGAGTGTTCCCCTAATGGTTTAACACACACGGGACATGTTACCCGGTGAACAGTATAAGTGAGGAGAGTGTGTTCCCCTGATGGTTTATTTTACACAGGACATGATACCAGGTGGACAGTATAAGTGAGGAGAGTGTGTTCCCCTGATGGTTTAATATACACGGGACATGTTACCAGGTGAACAGTATCAGTGAGGAGAGTGTGTTCCTTTGATGGTATAATATACACGGGACATGTTCCCAGGTGAACAGTATAAGAGAGTAGAGGGCTTACCCATGATGGTTTAATATACACGGGACATGTTACCAGGTGAACAGTATAAGTGAGGAGAGTGTGTTCCCCAGATGGTTTAATATACACGGGACATGTTGCCAGGTGAACAGTATAAGTGAGGAGAGTCCTTTCCCCTGATGGTTTAATATACACGGGGCATGTTACCAGGAGAACAGTATAAGTGAGGAGAGTGTGTTCCCCTGATGGTATAATATACACGGGACATGTTCCCAGGTGAACAGTATAAGAGAGTAGAGGGCTTACCCATGATGGTTTAATATATACGGGACATGTTACCAGGTGAAGAGTATAAGTGAGGAGAGTGTGTTCCACTGATGGTTTAAAATACACGGGACATGTTCCCAGTTGAACAGTATAAGTGAGGAGACTGTATTCCCCTGATGGTTCAATATACACGGGAAATGTTAGCAGGTGAACAGTATAAGTGAGGAGAATGTGTTCCCCTGATGGTTTAATATACACGGGACATCTAACCAGGTGAACAGTGTAAGTGAGGAGAGTGTGTTCCCCTTATGTTTTAATACACACGGGACATGTTACCAGGTGAACAGTATAAGTGAGGAGAGTGTGTTCCCCTGATTGTTTAATATACACGGGACATTTCACCAGGTGAACAGTATAAGTCAGGAGAGTGTGTTCCCCTGATGTTTTAATACACACGGGACATTTCACCAGGTGAACAGTATAAGTGAGGAGAGTGTGTTCCCCTGATGTTTTAATACACACGGGACATGTTACCAGGTGAACAGTATAAGTGAGGAGAGTGGGTTCCCCTGATGTTTTAATACACACGGGACATTTTGCCAGGTGAACAGTATAAGTGAGGAGAGTGTGTTCCCCAGATTGTTTAATACACATGGGACATGTTACCAGGTGAACAGTATAAGTGAGGAGAGGGTGTTGACCTGATGTTTTAATACACACGGGACATGTTACCAGATAAACAGTATAAGTGAGGAGAGTGTGTTCCCCTAATGTTTTAATAGACACGGGACAAGTTACCAGGTGAACAGTATAAGTGAGGAGAGTGTGTTCCCCTGATGGTTTAATACACACGGGACATGTTACCAGGTGAACAGTGTAAGTGAGGAGAGTGTGTTCCCCTGATGGTTTAATATACACGAGACATGTTACAAGGTGAACAGTGTAAGTGAGGAGAGTGTGTTCCCCTGATGGTTTAATACACACGGGACATGTTACCAGGTGAACAGTGTAAGTGAGGAGAGTGTGTTCCCCTGATGGTTTAATATACACGAGAGATGTTACCAGGTGAACAGTATAAGTTAGGAGAGTGTGTTCCCCTGATTGTTTAATACACACGGGACTTGTTTCCAGGTGAACAGTGTAAGTGAGGAGAGTGTGTTCCCCTGATGGTTTAATATACACGAGACATGTTACCAGGTGAACAGTATAAGTGAGGAGAGTGTGTTCCCCTGATTGTTTAATACACACAGGACATGTTACCAGGTGAACAGTTTAAGTTAAGAGAGTGTGTTTTGCAGATTGTTTAAGACACACGGGACATGTTGCCAGGTGAACAGTATAAGTGAGGAGAGTGTGTTCCCCAGATTGTTTAATACACATGGGACATGTTACCAGGTGAACAGTATAAGTGAGGAGAGGGTGTTCCCCTGATGTTTTAATACACACGGGACATGTTACCAGATGAACAGTATAAGTGAGGAGAGTGTGTTCCCCTAATGTTTTAATAGACACGGGACAAGTTACCAGGTGAACAGTATAAGTGAGGAGAGTGTGTTCCCCTGATGGTTTAATACACACGGGACATGTTACCAGGTGAACAGTGTAAGTGAGGAGAGTGTGTTCCCCTGATGGTTTAATATACACGAGACATGTTACCAGGTGAACAGTGTAAGTGAGGAGAGTGTGTTCCCCTGATGGTTTAATACACACGGGACATGTTACCAGGTGAACAGTGTAAGTGAGGAGAGTGTGTTCCCCTGATGGTTTAATATACACGAGAGATGTTACCAGGTGAACAGTATAAGTTAGGAGATTGTGTTCCCCTGATTGTTTAATACACACGGGACTTGTTTCCAGGTGAACAGTGTAAGTGAGGAGAGTGTGTTCCCCTGATGGTTTAATATACACGAGACATGTTACCAGGTGAACAGTATAAGTGAGGAGAGTGTGTTCCCCTGATTGTTTAATACACACGGGAAATGTTACCAGGTGAACAGTTTAAGTGAGGTGAGCGGGTGCCCCAGATTGTTTAATATACACGGGACATGTTACCAGGTGAACCGTATAAGTGAGGAGAGTGTGTTCCCCAGATTGTTTAATACACACGGGACATGTTACCAGGTGAACAGTATAAGTGAGGGGAGTGTGTTCCCCTGATGGATTAAAACACACGACATGTCAACAGGTGAACAGTATAAGTGAGGACAGTGTGTTTCCCTGATGGTTTAATATACACAGGTCATGATACCAGGTGAACAGTAAAAGTGAGGAGAGTGAGTTCCGCTGATGGTTTAATATACGCGGGACGTGTCACCAGGTGAACAGTATAAGTGAGGAGAGTGAGTTCCCCTGATGGTATAATATACACGTGACATGTTACCAGGTGAACAGTATAAGTGAAGAGAGTGTTTTCCCCTGATTGTTTAATACACACGGGACATGTTGCCAGGTGAAGGGTATAAGTGAAGAGAGTGTGTTCCCCTGATGGTTTAATATCCATGGGACATGTTACCAGGTGAACAGTGTAAGTGAGGAGAGTGAGTTCCCCTGATGGTTTAATACAAACAGGACATGTTACCAGGTGAACAGTATAAGTGAGGAGAGTGTGTTCCCCTGATTGTTAAATACGGACTGGACATGTCACCAGGTGAACAGTATAAGTGAGGAGAGAGTGTTCCCCTAATGGTTTAACACACACGGGACATGTTACCCGGTGAACAGTATAAGTGAGGAGAGTGTGTTCCCCTGATGGTTTATTTTACACAGGACATGATACCAGGTGGACAGTATAAGTGAGGAGAGTGTGTTCCCCTGATGGTTTAATATACACGGGACATGTTACCAGGTGAACAGTATCAGTGAGGAGAGTGTGTTCCCCTGATGGTATAATATACACGGGACATGTTCCCAGGTGAACAGTATAAGAGAGTAGAGGGCTTACCCATGATGGTTTAATATACACGGGACATGTTACCAGGTGAACAGTATAAGTGAGGAGAGTGTGTTCCCCAGATGGTTTAATATACACGGGACATGTTACCAGGTGAACAGTATAAGTGAGGAGAGTCCTTTCCCCTGATGGTTTAATATACACGGGGCATGTTACCAGGAGAACAGTATAAGTGAGGAGAGTGTGTTCCCCTGATGGTTTATTTTACACAGGACATGATACCAGGTGGACAGTATAAGTGAGGAGAGTGTGTTCCCCTGATGGTTTAATATACACGGGACATGTTACCAGGTGAACAGTATCAGTGAGGAGAGTGTGTTCCCCTGATGGTATAATATACACGGGACATGTTCCCAGGTGAACAGTATAAGAGAGTAGAGGGCTTACCCATGATGGCTTAATATACACGGGACATGTTACCAGGTGAACAGTATAAGTGAGGAGAGTGTGTTCCACTGATGGTTTAAAATACACGGGACATGTTCCCAGTTGAACAGTATAAGTGAGGAGACTGTATTCCCCTGATGGTTCAATATACACGGGAAATGTTAGCAGGTGAACAGTATAAGTGAGGAGAATGTGTTCCCCTGATGGTTTAATATACACGGGACATCTAACCAGGTGAACAGTGTAAGTGAGGAGAGTGTGTTCCCCTTATGTTTTAATACACACGGGACATGTTACCAGGTGAACAGTATAAGTGACGAGAATGTGTTTCCCTGATTGTTTAATATACACGGGACATTTCACCAGGTGAACAGTATAAGTGAGGAGAGTGTGTTCCCCTGATGTTTTAATACACACGGGACATTTCACCAGGTGAACAGTATAAGTGAGGAGAGTGTGTTCCCCTGATGTTTTAATACACACGGGACATGTTACCAGGTGAACAGTATAAGTGAGGAGAGTGGGTTCCCCTGATGTTTTAATACACACGGGACATTTTGCCAGGTGAACAGTATAAGTGAGGAGAGTGTGTTCCCCAGATTGTTTAATACACATGGGACATGTTACCAGGTGAACAGTATAAGTGAGGAGAGGGTGTTGACCTGATGTTTTAATACACACGGGACATGTTACCAGATGAACAGTATAAGTGAGGAGAGTGTGTTCCCCTAATGTTTTAATAGACACGGGACAAGTTACCAGGTGAACAGTATAAGTGAGGAGAGTGTGTTCCCCTGATGGTTTAATACACACGGGACATGTTACCAGGTGAACAGTGTAAGTGAGGAGAGTGTGTTCCCCTGATGGTTTAATATACACGAGACATGTTACCAGGTGAACAGTGTAAGTGAGGAGAGTGTGTTCCCCTGATGGTTTAATACACACGGGACATGTTACCAGGTGAACAGTGGAAGTGAGGAGAGTGTGTTCCCCTGATGGTTTAATGTACACGAGAGATGTTACCAGGTGAACAGTATAAGTTAGGAGAGTGTGTTCCCCTGATTGTTTAATACACACGGGACTTGTTTCCAGGTGAACAGTGCAAGTGAGGAGAGTGTGTTCCCCTGATGGTTTAATATACACGAGACATGTTACCAGGTGAACAGTATAAGTGAGGAGAGTGTGTTCCCCTGATTGTTTAATACGCACAGGACATGTTACCAGGTGAACAGTTTACGTTAGGAGAGTGTGTTTTGCTGATTGTTTAAGACACACGGGACATGTTGCCAGGTGAGCAGTATAAGTGAGGTGAGCGTGTTCCCCAGATTGTTTAATATACACGGGACATGTTACCAGGTGAACCGTATAAGTGAGGAGAGTGTGTTCCCCAGATTGTTTAATACACACGGGACATGTTACCAGGTGAACAGTACAGGTGAGGTGACTGTGTTGCATTGATAGTTTAGTAGACACGGGACATGTTACCAGGTGAACAGTATAAGTGAGGAGAGTGTGTTCCCCTAATGTTTTAATAGACACGGGACTAGTTACCAGGTGAACAGTATAAGTGAGGAGAGTGCGTTCCCCTGATGGTTTAAAATACACGAGACATGTTGCCAGGTGAACATTATAAGTGAGGAGAGTGTGTTTCGCTGATGTTTTAATACACACGGGACATGTTACCAGGTGAACAGTATAAGTGAGGCGAGTGTGTTCCCCAGATTGTTTAATATACACCGGACATCTTACGAGGTGAACAGAATAAGTGAGGCGAGTGTGTTCCCCAGATTGTTTATTATACACGGGACATGTTACCAGGTGAACAGTATAAGTGAGGAGAGTGTGTTCCCCTGATGGTTTAATATACACTGGACATGTTACCAGATCAACAGTGTAAGTGAGGAGAGTGCGTTCCCCTGATGGCTTAATATACACGGGACATGTTACCAGATGAACAGTATAAGTGAGGAGAGCTTGTTCCCCTGATGGTTTAATATACACGGGACATGTTACCATGTGAACAGTATAAGCGAGGAGAGTGTGTTCCCCTGATGGTTTAGTACACATGGGACATGTTACCAGGTGAACAGTATAAGTGAGGAGAGTGTGTTCCCCTGATGTTTTAATACACACGGGACATGTTACCAGGTGAACAGTGTAAGTGAGGAGAGTGTGTTCCCCTGATGGTTTAATATACACGAGACATGTTACCAGGTGAACAGTATAAGTGAGGAGAGTGTGTTCCCCTGATTGTTTAATACACACGGGACATGTTACCAGGTGAACAGTTTAAGTTAGGAGAGTGTGTTTCGCTGATGTTTTAATACACACGGGACATGTTACCAGGAGAACAGTATAAGTGAGGCGAGTGTGTTCCCCAGATTGTTTAATATACACGGGACATGTTACCAGGTGAACAGTATAAGTGAGCAGAGTGTGTTCCCCTGATTGTGTAATACACACAGGACATGTTACCAGGTGAACAGTTTAAGTTAAGAGAGTGTGTTTTGCAGATTGTTTAAGACACACGGGACATGTTGCCAGGTGAACAGTATAAGTGAGGAGAGTGTGTTCCCCAGATTGTTTAATACACGTGGGACATGTTACCAGGTGAACAGTATAAGTGAGGAGAGGGTGTTCCCCTGATGTTTTAATACACACGGGACATGTTACCAGATGAACAGTATAAGTGAGGAGAGTGTGTTCCCCTAATGTTTTAATAGACACGGGACAAGTTACCAGGTGAACAGTATAAGTGAGGAGAGTGTGTTCCCCTGATGGTTTAATACACACGGGACATGTTACCAGGTGAACAGTGTAAGTGAGGAGAGTGTGTTCCCCTGATGGTTTAATATACACGAGACATGTTACCAGGTGAACAGTGTAAGTGAGGAGAGTGTGTTCCCCTGATGGTTTAATACACACGGGACATGTTACCAGGTGAACAGTGTAAGTGAGGAGAGTGTGTTCCCCTGATGGTTTAATATACACGAGAGATGTTACCAGGTGAACAGTATAAGTTAGGAGATTGTGTTCCCCTGATTGTTTAATACACACGGGACTTGTTTCCAGGTGAACAGTGTAAGTGAGGAGAGTGTGTTCCCCTGATGGTTTAATATACACGAGACATGTTACCAGGTGAACAGTATAAGTGAGGAGAGTGTGTTCCCCTGATTGTTTAATACACACGGGAAATGTTACCAGGTGAACAGTTTAAGTGAGGTGAGCGGGTGCCCCAGATTGTTTAATATACACGGGACATGTTACCAGGTGAACCGTATAAGTGAGGAGAGTGTGTTCCCCAGATTGTTTAATACACACGGGACATGTTACCAGGTGAACAGTATAAGTGAGGGGAGTGTGTTCCCCTGATGGATTAAAACACACGACATGTCAACAGGTGAACAGTATAAGTGAGGACAGTGTGTTTCCCTGATGGTTTAATATACACAGGTCATGATACCAGGTGAACAGTAAAAGTGAGGAGAGTGAGTTCCGCTGATGGTTTAATATACGCGGGACGTGTCACCAGGTGAACAGTATAAGTGAGGAGAGTGAGTTCCCCTGATGGTATAATATACACGTGACATGTTACCAGGTGAACAGTATAAGTGAAGAGAGTGTTTTCCCCTGATTGTTTAATACACACGGGACATGTTGCCAGGTGAAGGGTATAAGTGAAGAGAGTGTGTTCCCCTGATGGTTTAATATCCATGGGACATGTTACCAGGTGAACAGTGTAAGTGAGGAGAGTGAGTTCCCCTGATGGTTTAATACAAACAGGACATGTTACCAGGTGAACAGTATAAGTGAGGAGAGTGTGTTCCCCTGATTGTTAAATACGGACTGGACATGTCACCAGGTGAACAGTATAAGTGAGGAGAGAGTGTTCCCCTAATGGTTTAACACACACGGGACATGTTACCCGGTGAACAGTATAAGTGAGGAGAGTGTGTTCCCCTGATGGTTTATTTTACACAGGACATGATACCAGGTGGACAGTATAAGTGAGGAGAGTGTGTTCCCCCGATGGTTTAATATACACGGGACATGTTACCAGGTGAACAGTATCAGTGAGGAGAGTGTGTTCCCCTGATGGTATAATATACACGGGACATGTTCCCAGGTGAACAGTATAAGTGAGGAGAGTCCTTTCCCCTGATGGTTTAATATACACGGGGCATGTTACCAGGAGAACAGTATAAGTGAGGAGAGTGTGTTCCCCTGATGGTATAATATACACGGGACATGTTCCCAGGTGAACAGTATAAGAGAGTAGAGGGCTTACCCATGATGGCTTAATATACACGGGACATGTTACCAGGTGAACAGTATAAGTGAGGAGAGTGTGTTCCACTGATGGTTTAAAATACACGGGACATGTTCCCAGTTGAACAGTATAAGTGAGGAGACTGTATTCCCCTGATGGTTCAATATACACGGGAAATGTTAGCAGGTGAACAGTATAAGTGAGGAGAATGTGTTCCCCTGATGGTTTAATATACACGGGACATCTAACCAGGTGAACAGTGTAAGTGAGGAGAGTGTGTTCCCCTTATGTTTTAATACACACGGGACATGTTACCAGGTGAACAGTATAAGTGACGAGAATGTGTTTCCCTGATTGTTTAATATACACGGGACATTTCACCAGGTGAACAGTATAAGTGAGGAGAGTGTGTTCCCCTGATGTTTTAATACACACGGGACATGTTACCAGGTGAACAGTATAAGTGAGGAGAGTGGGTTCCCCTGATGTTTTAATACACACGGGACATTTTGCCAGGTGAACAGTATAAGTGAGGAGAGTGTGTTCCCCAGATTGTTTAATACACATGGGACATGTTACCAGGTGAACAGTATAAGTGAGGAGAGGGTGTTGACCTGATGTTTTAATACACACGGGACATGTTACCAGATGAACAGTATAAGTGAGGAGAGTGTGTTCCCCTAATGTTTTAATAGACACGGGACAAGTTACCAGGTGAACAGTATAAGTGAGGAGAGTGTGTTCCCCTGATGGTTTAATACACACGGGACATGTTACCAGGTGAACAGTGTAAGTGAGGAGAGTGTGTTCCCCTGATGGTTTAATATACACGAGACATGTTACCAGGTGAACAGTGTAAGTGAGGAGAGTGTGTTCCCCTGATGGTTTAATACACACGGGACATGTTACCAGGTGAACAGTGGAAGTGAGGAGAGTGTGTTCCCCTGATGGTTTAATATACACGAGAGATGTTACCAGGTGAACAGTATAAGTTAGGAGAGTGTGTTCCCCTGATTGTTTAATACACACGGGACTTGTTTCCAGGTGAACAGTGTAAGTGAGGAGAGTGTGTTCCCCTGATGGTTTAATATACACGAGACATGTTACCAGGTGAACAGTATAAGTGAGGAGAGTGTGTTCCCCTGATTGTTTAATACGCACAGGACATGTTACCAGGTGAACAGTTTAAGTTAGGAGAGTGTGTTTTGCTGATTGTTTAAGACACACGGGACATGTTGCCAGGTGAGCAGTATAAGTGAGGTGAGCGTGTTCCCCAGATTGTTTAATATACACGGGACATGTTACCAGGTGAACCGTATAAGTGAGGAGAGTGTGTTCCCCAGATTGTTTAATACACACGGGACATGTTACCAGGTGAACAGTATAGGTGAGGTGACTGTGTTGCATTGATAGTTTAATAGACACGGGACATGTTACCAGGTGAACAGTATAAGTGAGGAGAGTGTGTTCCCCTAATGTTTTAATAGACACGGGACTAGTTACCAGGTGAACAGTATAAGTGAGGAGAGTGCGTTCCCCTGATGGTTTAAAATACACGAGACATGTTGCCAGGTGAACATTATAAGTGAGGAGAGTGTGTTTCGCTGATGTTTTAATACACACGGGACATGTTACCAGGTGAACAGTATAAGTGAGGCGAGTGTGTTCCCCAGATTGTTTAATATACACAGGACATCTTACGAGGTGAACAGAATAAGTGAGGCGAGTGTGTTCCCCAGATTGTTTAATATACACGGGACATGTTACCAGGTGAACAGTATAAGTGAGGAGAGTGTGTTCCCCTGATGGTTTAATATACACTGGACATGTTACCAGATCAACAGTGTAAGTGAGGAGAGTGCGTTCCCCTGATGGCTTAATATACACGGGACATGTTACCAGATGAACAGTATAAGTGAGGAGAGCTTGTTCCCCTGATGGTTTAATATACACGGGACATGTTACCATGTGAACAGTATAAGTGAGGAGAGTGTGTTCCCCTGATGTTTTAATACACACGGGACATGTTACCAGGTGAACAGTGTAAGTGAGGAGAGTGTGTTCCCCTGATGGTTTAATATACACGAGACATGTTACCAGGTGAACAGTATAAGTGAGGAGAGTGTGTTCCCCTGATTGTTTAATACACACGGGACATGTTACCAGGTGAACAGTTTAAGTTAGGAGAGTGTGTTTCGCTGATGTTTTAATACACACGGGACATGTTACCAGGAGAACAGTATAAGTGAGGCGAGTGTGTTCCCCAGATTGTTTAATATACACGGGACATGTTACCAGGTGAACAGTATAAGTGAGCAGAGTGTGTTCCCCTGATTGTTTAAGACACACGGGACATGTTGCCAGGTGAGCAGTAAAAGTGAGCTGAGCGTGTTCCCCAGATTGTTTAATATACACGGGACATGTTACCAGGTGAACCGTATAAGTGAGGAGAGTGTGTTCCCCAGATTGTTTAATACACACGGGACATGTTACCAGGTGAACAGTATAGGTGAGGTGACTGTGTTGCATTGATAGTTTAATAGACACGGGACATGTTACCAGGTAAACAGTATAAGTGAGGAGAGTGTGTTCCCCTAATGTTTTAATAGACACGGGACAATTTACCCGGTGAACAGTATAAGTGAGGAGAGTGTGTTCCCCTGATGGTTTAATATACACGAGACATGTTACCAGGTGAACAGTATAAGTGAGGAGAGTGTGTTCCCCTGTTTGTTTAATACACACGGGACATGTTACCAGGTGAACAGTATAAGTGAGGAGAGTGTGTTCCCCTGATTGTTTAATACACACGGGACATGTTACCAGGTGAACAGTATAAGTGAGGAGAGTGTGTTCCCCTGTTTGTTTAATACACACGGGACATGTTACCAGGTGAACAGTATAAGTGAGGAGAGTGTGTTCCCCTCTTTGTTTAATACACACGGGACATGTTACCAGATGAACAGTATAAGTGAGGAGAGTGTGTACCCCTGATTGTTTAATATACACGGGACATGTTACCAGATGAACAGTATAAGTCAGGAGAGCGTGGTCCACTGATTTTCTTTACACATGGGACATTTCACCAGGTGAACATTATAAGTGAGGAGACTGTGTTCCCCTGATGTTTTAATGCACACGGGACATGTTACCAGGTGAACAGTATAGGTGAGGAGAGTGTGTTCCCCTGATTGTTTAATATACACAGGACATGTCACCAGGTGAACAGAAGAAGTGAAGAGAGTGTGTTCCCCTTATGTTTTAATACACACGGGACATGTTACCAGGTGAACAGTATAAGTGAAGAGTGTTTGTTCCCCTGATTGTTTTTTATACATGGGACATTTCACCAGGTGAACAGTATAAGTGAGGAGAGTGTGTTGCCCTGATGTTTTAATACACACGGGACATGTTACCAGGTGAACAGTATAAGTGAGGAGAGTGTGTTCCCCTGATGTTTTAATACACATGGGACATTTCACCATGTGAACAGTATAAGTGAGGAGAGTGTGTTCCCCTTATGTTTTAATACACACGGGACATGTTACCAGGTGAACATTATAAGTGAGGAGAGTGTGTTCCCCTGATGGTTTAATATAAACAGGACATGTTACCAGGTGAACAATATAAGTGAGGAGAGTGTGTTCCCCTGATGGTTTAATATACACGAGAAATGTTACCAGGTGAACAGTATAAGTGAGGCGAGTGTGTTCCCCAGATTGTTTAATATACACAGGACATCTTACCAGGTGAACAGTATAAGTGAGGCGAGTGTGTTCCCCAGATTGTTTAATATACACGGGACATGTTACCAGGTGAACAGTGTAAGTGAGGCGAGTGTGTTCCCCTGATTGTTTAATATGCACGGGACATGTTACCAGGTGAACAGTATAAGTGAGGAGAGTGTGTTCCCCTGATTGTTTAATACACACGGGACATGTTACCAGGTGAACAGTATAAGTGAGGAGATTGTGTTCCCCTGTTTGTTTAATACAAACGGGACATGTTAGCAGGTGAACAGTATAAGTGAGGAGAGTGTGTTCCCCTGATTGTTTAATACACACGGGACATGTTACCAGGTGAACAGTATAAGTGAGGCGAGTTTGTTCCCCTGTTTGTTTAATACACACGGGACATGTTACCAGGTGAACAGTATAAGTGAGGAGAGTGTGTTCCCCTGTTTGTTTAATACACACGGGACATGTTACCAGGTGAACAGTATAAGTGAGGAGAGTGTGTTCCCCTGATTGTTTAATATACACGGGACATGTTACCAGATGAACAGTATAAGTCAGGAGAGCGTGTTCCACTGATTTTCTTTACACATGGGACATTTCACCAGGTGAACATTATAAGTGAGGAGACTGTGTTCCCCTGATGTTTTAATGCACACGGGACATGTTACCAGGTGAACAGTATAGGTGAGGAGAGTGTGTTCCCCTGATTGTTTAATATACACAGGACATGTCACCAGGTGAACAGAAGAAGTGAAGAGAGTGTGTTCCCCTTATGTTTTAATACACACGGGACATGTTACCAGGTGAACAGTATAAGTGAAGAGTGTTTGTTCCCCTGATTGTTTTTTATACATGGGACATTTCACCAGGTGAACAGTATAAGTGAGGAGAGTGTGTTGCCCTGATGTTTTAATACACACGGGACATGTTACCAGGTGAACAGTATAAGTGAGGAGAGTGTGCTCCCGTGATGTTTTAATACACATGGGACATTTCACCATGTGAACAGTATAAGTGAGGAGAGTGTGTTCCCCTTATGTTTTAATACACACGGGACATGTTACCAGGTGAACAGTATAAGTGAGGAGAGAATGTTCCCCTGATTGTTTTTTATACATGGGACATTTCACCAGGTGAACATTATAAGTGAGGAGAGTGTGTTCCCCTGATGGTTTAATATACACAGGACATGTTACCAGGTGAACAGTTTAAGTTAGGAGAGAGTGTTTCGCTGATGTTTTAATACACACGGGACATGTTACCAGGTGAACAGTATAAGTGAGGAGAGTGTGTTCCCCTGATGGTTTAATATACACGAGACATGTTACCAGGTGAACAGTATAAGTGAGGCGAGTGTGTTCCCCAGATTGTTTAATATACACAGGACATCTTACCAGGTGAACAGTATAAGTGAGGCGACTGTGTTCCCCAGATTGTTTAATATACACGGGACATGTTACCAGGTGAACAGTGTAAGTGAGGCGAGTGTGTTCCCCAGATTGTTTAATATGCACGGGACATGTTACCAGGTGAACAGTATAAGTGAGGAGAGTTTGTTCCCCCGTTTGTTTAATACACACGGGACATGTTACCAGGTGAACAGTATAAGTGAGGAGATTGTGTTCCCCTGTTTGTTTAATACACACGGGACATGTTACCAGGTGAACAGTATAAGTGAGGAGAGTGTGTTCCCCTGATTGTTTAATACACACGGGACATGTTACCAGGTGGACAGTATAGGTGAGGCGAGTTTGTTCCCCTGTTTGTTTAATACACACGGGACATGTTACCAGGTGAACAGTATAAGTGAGGAGAGTGTGTTCCCCTGTTTGTTTAATATACACAGGACATGTCACCAGGTGAACAGAAGAAGTGAAGAGAGTGTGTTCCCCTTATGTTTTAATACACACGGGACATGTTACCAGGTGAACAGTATAAGTGAGGAGAGTGTGTTCCCCTGTTTGTTTAATACACACGGGACATGTTACCAGATGAACAGTATGAGTGAGGAGAGTGTGTTCCCCTGATTGTTTAATATACACGGGACATGTTACCAGATGAACAGTATAGGTCAGGAGAGCGTGTTCCACTGATTTTCTTTACACATGGGACATTTCACCAGGTGAACATTATAAGTGAGGAGACTGTGTTCCCCTGATGTTTTAATGCACACGGGACATGTTACCAGGTGAACAGTATAGGTGAGGAGAGTGTGTTCCCCTGATTGTTTAATATACACAGGACATGTCACCAGGTGAACAGAAGAAGTGAAGAGAGTGTGTTCCCCTTATGTTTTAATACACACGGGACATGTTACCAGGTGAACAGTATAAGTGAAGAGTGTTTGTTCCCCTGATTGTTTTTTATACATGGGACATTTCACCAGGTGAACAGTATAAGTGAGGAGAGTGTGTTGCCCAGATGTTTTAATACACACGGGACATGTTACCAGGTGAACAGTATAAGTGAGGAGAGTGTGTTCCCCTGATGTTTTAATACACATGGGACATTTCACAATGTGAACAGTATAAGTGAGGAGAGTGTGTTCCCCTTATGTTTTAATACACACGGGACATGTTACCAGGTGAACAGTATAAGTGAGGAGAGTTTGTTCCCCTGATTGTTTTTTATACATGGGACATTTCACCAGGTGAACAGTATAAGTGAGGAGAGTGTGTTCCCCTGATGTTTTAATACACACGGGACATGTTACCAGGTGAACAGTATAAGTGAGGAGAGTGGGTTCCCCTGATGTTTTAATACACACGGGACATTTTGCCAGGTGAACAGTATAAGTGAGGAGAGTGTGTTCCCCTGATCGTTTAATATACACGAGACATGTTACCAGGTGAACAGTGTAAGTGAGGAGAGTGTGTTCCCCTGATGGTTTAATACACACGGGACATGCTACCAGGTGAACAGTGTAAGTGAGGAGAGTGTGTTCCCCTGATGGTTTAATATACACGAGACATGTTACCAGGTGAACAGTGTAAGTGAGGAGAGTGTGTTCCCCTGATTGTTTAATACACACGGGACATGTTACCAGGTGAACAGTTTAAGTTAGGAGAGTGTGTTTCGCTGATGTTTTAATACACACGGGACATGTTACCAGGTGAACAGTGTAAGTGAGGCGAGTGTGTTCCCCAGATTGTTTAATATGCACGGGACATGTTACCAGGTGAACAGTATAAGTGAGGAGAGTGTGTTCCCCCGTTTGTTTAATACACACGGGACATGTTACCAGGTGAACAGTATAAGTCAGGAGATTGTGTTCCCCTGTTTGTTTAATACACACGGGACATGTTACCAGGTGAACAGTATAAGAGAGGAGAGTGTGTTCCCCTGATTGTTTAATACACACGGGACATGTTACCAGGTGGACAGTATAAGTGAGGCGAGTTTGTTCCCCTGTTTGTTTAATACACACGGGACATGTTACCAGGTGAACAGTATAAGTGAGGAGAGTGTGTTCCCCTGTTTGTTTAATATACACAGGACATGTCACCAGGTGAACAGAAGAAGTGAAGAGAGTGTGTTCCCCTTATGTTTTAATACACACGGGACATGTTACCAGGTGAACAGTATAAGTGAGGAGAGTGTGTTCCCCTGTTTGTTTAATACACACGGGACATGTTACCAGATGAACAGTATGAGTGAGGAGAGTGTGTTCCCCTGATTGTTTAATATACACGGGACATGTTACCAGATGAACAGTATAGGTCAGGAGAGCGTGTTCCACTGATTTTCTTTACACATGGGACATTTCACCAGGTGAAAATTATAAGTGAGGAGACTGTGTTCCCCTGATGTTTTAATGCACACGGGACATGTTACCAGGTGAACAGTATAGGTGAGGAGAGTGTGTTCCCCTGATTGTTTAATATACACAGGACATGTCACCAGGTGAACAGAAGAAGTGAAGAGAGTGTGTTCCCCTTATGTTTTAATACACACGGGACATGTTACCAGGTGAACAGTATAAGTGAAGAGTGTTTGTTCCCCTGATTGTTTTTTATACATGGGACATTTCACCAGGTGAACAGTATAAGTGAGGAGAGTGGGTTGCCCAGATGTTTTAATACACACGGGACATGTTACCAGGTGAACAGTATAAGTGAGGAGAGTGTGTTCCCCTGATGTTTTAATACACATGGGACATTTCACAATGTGAACAGTATAAGTGAGGAGAGTGTGTTCCCCTTATGTTTTAATACACACGGGACATGTTACCAGGTGAACAGTATAAGTGAGGAGAGTTTGTTCCCCTGATTGTTTTTTATACATGGGACATTTCACCTGGTGAACAGTATAAGTGAGGAGAGTGTGTTCCCCTGATGTTTTAATACACACGGGACATGTTACCAGGTGAACAGTATAAGTGAGGAGAGTGGGTTCCCCTGATGTTTTAATACACACGGGACATTTTGCCAGGTGAACAGTATAAGTGAGGAGAGTGTGTTCCCCTGATCGTTTAATATACACGAGACATGTTACCAGGTGAACAGTGTAAGTGAGGAGAGTGTGTTCCCCTGATGGTTTAATACACACGGGACATGCTACCAGGTGAACAGTGTAAGTGAGGAGAGTGTGTTCCCCTGATGGTTTAATATACACGAGACATGTTACCAGGTGAACAGTGTAAGTGAGGAGAGTGTGTTCCCCTGATTGTTTAATACACACGGGACATGTTACCAGGTGAACAGTTTAAGTTAGGAGAGTGTGTTTCGCTGATGTTTTAATACACACGGGACATGTTACCAGGAGAACAGTATAAGTGAGGCGAGTGTGTTCCCCAGATTGTTTAATATACACGGGACATGTTACCAGGTGAACAGTATAAGTGAGCAGAGTGTGTTCCCCTGATTGTTTAAGACACACGGGACATGTTGCCAGGTGAGAAGTATAAGTGAGGTGAGAGTGTTCCCCAGATTGTTTAATGTACACGGGACATGTTACCAGGTGAACCGTATAAGTGAGGAGAGGGTGTTCCCCTGTTTGTTTAATACACACGAGACATGTTACCAGGTGAACAGTATAAGTGAGCAGAGTGTGTTCCCCTGATGGTTTAATATACACGGGACATGTTACCAGGTGAACAGTATAAGTGAGGATCATGTGTTCCCCTGATTGTTTAATACGCACGGGACATGTTACCAGGTGAACAGTATAAGTGAGGTGAGCGTGTTCCCCAGATTGTTTAATATACACGGGACATGTTAGCAGGTGAATCGTATAAGTGAGGAGAGTGTGTTCCCCTGATGGTTTAATATACACCAGACATGTTACCAGGTGAACAGTATAAGTGAGGAGAGTGTGTTCCACAGATTGTTTAATACACACGGGACATGTTACCAGGTGAACAGTATAAGTGAGCAGAGTGTGTTCCCCTGATGTTTTAATACACACGGGACATGTGGCCAGGTGAACAGTATAAGTGAGCAGAGTGTGTTCCCCAGTTTGTTTAATGCAGACGGGACATGTTGCCATGTGAACAGTATAGGTGAGGAGACTGTGTTCCACTGATGTTTTAATAAACCCAGGACATGTCACCAGGTGAACAGTATAAGTGAGGAGAGTGTGTTCTCCTGATTGTTTAATACACACACAGGGCATGTTACCAGGTGAACAGTATAAGTGAGGAGAGTGTTTACCCCTAATGTTTTAAGACACACGGGACATGTTAACAGGTCAACAGCATAAGTGAGGAGAGAGTGTTCCCCTGATGGTTTAATATAGACGGGACATGCTGACAGGTGAACAGTATAAGAGAGGAGAGTGTGTTCCCCTGATAGTTTAATATACATGGGACATTTCACCAGGTGAACAGTTTCAGTGAGGAGAGTGTGTTCCCCTGATGTTTTAATGCACACGGGACATGTTACCAGGTGAACAGTATAAGTTAGGAGAGTGTGTTCCCATGATGTTTTAATACACACGGGACATTTTGCCAGGTGAACAGTAGAAGTGAGGAGAGGGTGTTCCCCTGATGTTTTAATACACACGGGACATGTTACCAGATGAACAGTATAAGTGAGGAGAGTCTGTTCCCCTAATGTTTTAATAGACACGGGACACGTTACCAGGTGAACAGTGTAAGTGAGGAGAGTGTGTTCCCCTGATTGTTTAATACACACGGGACATGTTACCAGGTGAACAGTTTAAGTTAGGAGAGCGTGTTTCGCTGATTGTTTAAGACACACGGGACATGTTGCCAGGTGAGCAGTATAAGTGAGGTGAGCGTGTTCCCCAGATTGTTTAATACACACGGGACATGTTACCAGGTGAACAGTATAGGTGAGGTGACTGTGTTGCATTGATAGTTTAATAGACACGGGACATGTTACCAGGTGAACAGTATAAGTGAGGAGAGTGTGTTCCCCTAATGTTTTAATAGACACGGGACAAGTTACCACGTGAACAGTATAAGTGAGGAGAGTGCGTTCCCCTGATGGTTTAAAATACACGAGACATGTTGCCAGGTGAACATTATAAGTGAGGAGAGTGTGTTCCCCTGATGGTTTAATATACACAGGACATGTTAGCAGGTGAACAGTTTAAGTTAGGAGAGTGTGTTTCGCTGATGTTTTAATACACACGGGACATGTTACCAGGTGAACAGTATAAGTGAGGCGAGTGTGTTCCCCAGATTGTTTAATATACACAGGACATCTTACGAGGTGAACAGAATAAGTGAGGCGAGTGTGTTCCCCAGATTGTTTAATATACACGGGACATGTTACCAGGTGAACAGTATAAGTGAGGCGAGTGTGTTCCCCTGATGGTTTAATATACACTGGACATGTTACCAGATCAACAGTGTAAGTGAGGAGAGTGTGTTCCCCTGATGGCTTAATATACACGGGACATGTTACCAGATGAACAGTATAAGTGAGGAGAGCGTGTTCCCCTGATGGTTTAATATACACGGGACATGTTACCAGGTGAACAGTATAAGTGAGGAGAGTGTGTTCTCCTGATGGTTTAATACACACGGGACATGTTACCAGGTGAACAGTATAAGTGAGGAGAGTGTGTTCCCCTGATGGTTTAATATACACGAGACATGTTACCAGGTGAACAGTATAAGTGAGGAGAGTGTGTTCACCTGATGGTTTAATATACACGGGACATGTTACCAGGTGAACAGTATAAGTGAGGAGAGTGTGTTCCCCTGATGGTTTAATATACACGGGACATGTTACCAGATGAACAGTATAAGTGAGGAGAGCGTGTTCCACTGATTGTTTTTTACACATGGGACATTTCACCAGGTGAACAGTATAAGTGAGGAGACTGTGTTCCCCTGATGTTTTAATGCACACGGGACATGTTACCAGGTGAACGGTATTAGTCCGGAGAGTGTGTTCCCCTGATTGTTTAATATACACGGGACATGTCACCAGGTGAACAGAAGAAGTGAGGAGAGTGTGTTCCCCTTATGTTTTTATACACACGGGACATGTTACCAGGTGAACAGTATAAGTGAGGAGAGTGTGTTCCCCTTATGTTTTAATATACACGGGACATTTCACCAGGTGAACAGTATAAGTGAGGAGAGGGTGTTCCCCTGATGTTTTAATACACACGGGACATGTTACCAGGTGAACAGTATAAGTGAGGAGAGTGTGTTCCCCTGATGTTTTAATACACACGGGACATGTTACCAGGTGAACAGTGTAAGTGAGGAGAGTGTGTTCCCCTGATGGTTTAATATACACGAGACATGTTACCAGGTGAACAGTATAAGTGAGGAGAGTGTGTTCCCCTGATTGTTTAATGCACACGGGACATGTTACCAGGTGAACAGTTTAAGTTAGGAGAGTGTGTATCGCTGATGTTTTAATACACACGGGACATCTTACCAGGAGAACAGTATAAGTGAGGCGAGTGTGTTCCCCAGATTGTTTAATATACACGGGACATGTTACCAGGTGAACAGTATAAGTGAGCAGAGTGTGTTCCCCTGATTGTTTAAGACACACGGGACATGTTGCCAGGTGAGCAGTATAAGTGAGCTGAGCGTTTTCCCCAGATTGTTTAATATACACGGGACATGTTAGCAGGTGAACAGTGTAGGTGAGGTGACTGTGTTGCATTGATAGTTTAATAGACACGGGACATGTTACCAGGTAAACAGTATAAGTGAGGAGAGTGTGTTCCCCTAATGTTTTAATAGACACGGGACAAGTTACCCGGTGAACAGTATAAGTGAGGAGAGTGTGTTCCCCTGATGGTTTAAAATACACGAGACATGTTGCCAGGTGAACATTATAAGTGAGGAGAGTGTGTTCCCCTGATGGTTTAATATACACAGGACATGTTACCAGGTGAACAGTTTAAGTTAGGAGAGAGTGTTTCGCTGATGTTCTAATACACACGGGACATGTTACCTGGTGAACAGAATAAGTGAGGAGAGTGTGTTCCCCTGAAGGTTTAATATACACGAGACATGTTACCAGGTGAACAGTATAAGTGAGGCGAGTGTGTTCCCCAGATTGTTTAATATACACAGGACATCTTACCAGGTGAACAGTATAAGTGAGGCGTGTGTGCTCCCCAGATTGTTTAATATACACGGGACATGTTACCAGGTGAACAGTGTAAGTGAGGCGAGTGTGTTCCCCAGATTGTTTAATATGCACGGGACATGTTACCAGGTGAACAGTATAAGTGAGGAGAGTGTGTTCCCCTGTTTGTTTAATACACACGGGACATGTTACCAGGTGAACAGTATAAGTGAGGAGATTGTGTTCCCCTGTTTGTTTAATACACACGGGACATGTTACCAGGTGAAAAGTATAAGTGAGGAGAGTGTGTTCCCCTGATTGTTTAATACACACGGGACATGTTACCAGGTGAACAGTATAAGTGAGGAGAGTGTGTTCCCCTGTTTGTTTAATACACACGGGACATGTTACCAGGTGAACAGTCTTAGTGGGGAGAGTGTGTTCCCCTGTTTGTTTAATACACACGGGACATGTTACCAGATGAACAGTATAAGTGAGGAGAGTGTGTTCCCCTGATTGTTTAATATACACGGGACATGTTACCAGATGAACAGTATAAGTCAGGAGAGCGTGTTCCACTGATTTTATTTACACAATGGACATTTCACCAGGTGAACATTATAAGTAAGGAGACTGTGTTCCCCTGATGTTTTAATGCACACGGGACATGTTACCAGGTGAACAGTATAGGTGAGGAGACTGTGTTCCCCTGTTTGTTTAATACACACGGGACATGTTACCAGGTGAACAGTCTTAGTGAGGAGAGTGTGTTCCCCTGTTTGTTTAATACACACGGGACATGTTACCAGATGAACAGTATAAGTGAGGAGAGTGTGTTACCCTGATTGTTTAATATACACGGGACATGTTACCAGATGAACAGTATAAGTCAGGAGAGCGTGTTCCACTGATTTTCTTTACACATGGGACATTTCACCAGGTGAACATTATAAGTGAGGAGACTGTGTTCCCCTGATGTTTTAATGCACACGGGACATGTTACCAGGTGAACAGTGTAAGTGAGGCGAGTGTGTTCCCCAGATTGTTTAGTATGCACGGGACATGTTACCAGGTGAACAGTATAAGTGAGGAGAGTGTGTTCCCCTGTTTGTTTAATACACACGGGACATGTTACCAGGTGAACAGTATAAGTGAGGAGATTGTGTTCCCCTGTTTGTTTAATACACACGGGACATGTTACCAGGTGAACAGTATAAGTGAGGAGAGTGTGTTCCCCTGATTGTTTAATACACACGGGACATGTTACCAGGTGAACAGTATAAGTGAGGAGAGTGTGTTCCCCTGTTTGTTTAATACACACGGGACATGTTACCAGGTGAACAGTCTTAGTGAGGAGAGTGTGTTCCCCTGTTTGTTTAATACACACGGGACATGTTACCAGATGAACAGTATAAGTGAGGAGAGGGTGTTCCCCTGATTGTTTAATATACACGGGACATGTTACCAGATGAACAGTATAAGTCAGGAGAGCGTGTTCCACTGATTTTATTTACACAATGGACATTTAACCAGGTGAACATTATAAGTGAGGAGACTGTGTTCCCCTGATGTTTTAATGCACACGGGACATGTTACCAGGTGAACAGTATAGGTGAGGAGAGTGTGTTCCCCTGTTTGTTTAATACACACGGGACATGTTACCAGGTGAACAGTCTTAGTGAGGAGAGTGTGTTCCCCTGTTTGTTTAATACACACGGGACATGTTACCAGATGAACAGTATAAGTGAGGAGAGTGTGTTACCCTGATTGTTTAATATACACGGGACATGTTACCAGATGAACAGTATAAGTCAGGAGAGCGTGTTCCACTGATTTTCTTTACACATGGGACATTTCACCAGGTGAACATTATAAGTGAGGAGACTGTGTTCCCCTGATGTTTTAATGCACACGGGACATGTTACCAGGTGAACAGTGTAAGTGAGGCGAGTGTGTTCCCCAGATTGTTTAATATGCACGGGACATGTTACCAGGTGAACAGTATAAGTGAGGAGAGTGTGTTCCCCTGTTTGTTTAATACACACGGGACATGTTACCAGGTGAACAGTATAAGTGAGGAGATTGTGTTCCCCTGTTTGTTTAATACACACGGGACATGTTACCAGGTGAACAGTATAAGTGAGGAGAGTGTGTTCCCCTGATTGTTTAATACACACGGGACATGTTACCAGGTGAACAGTATAAGTGAGGAGAGTGTGTTCCCCTGTTTGTTTAATACACACGGGACATGTTACGAGGTGAACAGTCTTAGTGAGGAGAGTGTGTTCCCCTGTTTGTTTAATACACACGGGACATGTTACCAGATGAACAGTATAAGTGAGGAGAGGGTGTTCCCCTGATTGTTTAATATACACGGGACATGTTACCAGATGAACAGTATAAGTCAGGAGAGCGTGTTCCACTGATTTTATTTACACAATGGACATTTCACCAGGTGAACATTATAAGTGAGGAGACTGTGTTCCCCTGATGTTTTAATGCACACGGGACATCTTACCAGGTGAACAGTATAGGTGAGGAGACTGTGTTCCCCTGTTTGTTTAATACACACGGGACATGTTACCAGGTGAACAGTCTTAGTGAGGAGAGTGTGTTCCCCTGTTTGTTTAATACACACGGGACATGTTACCAGATGAACAGTATAAGTGAGGAGAGTGTGTTACCCTGATTGTTTAATATACACGGGACATGTTACCAGATGAACAGTATAAGTCAGGAGAGCGTGTTCCACTGATTTTCTTTACACATGGGACATTTCACCAGGTGAACATTATAAGTGAGGAGACTGTGTTCCCCTGATGTTTTAATGCACACGGGACATGTTACCAGGTGAACAGTGTAAGTGAGGCGAGTGTGTTCCCCAGATTGTTTAATATGCACGGGACATGTTACCAGGTGAACAGTATAAGTGAGGAGAGTGTGTTCCCCTGTTTGTTTAATACACACGGGACATGTTACCAGGTGAACAGTATAAGTGAGGAGATTGTGTTCCCCTGTTTGTTTAATACACACGGGACATGTTACCAGGTGAACAGTATAAGTGAGGAGAGTGTGTTCCCCTGATTGTTTAATACACACGGGACATGTTACCAGGTGAACAGTATAAGTGAGGAGAGTGTGTTCCCCTGTTTGTTTAATACACACGGGACATGTTACCAGGTGAACAGTCTTAGTGAGGAGAGTGTGTTCCCCTGTTTGTTTAATACACACGGGACATGTTACCAGATGAACAGTATAAGTGAGGAGAGGGTGTTCCCCTGATTGTTTAATATACACGGGACATGTTACCAGATGAACAGTATAAGTCAGGAGAGCGTGTTCCACTGATTTTATTTACACAATGGACATTTCACCAGGTGAACATTATAAGTGAGGAGACTGTGTTCCCCTGATGTTTTAATGCACACGGGACATGTTACCAGGTGAACAGTATAGGTGAGGAGAGTGTGTTCCCCTGTTTGTTTAATACACACGGGACATGTTACCAGGTGAACAGTCTTAGTGAGGAGAGTGTGTTCCCCTGTTTGTTTAATACACACGGGACATGTTACCAGATGAACAGTATAAGTGAGGAGAGTGTGTTACCCTGATTGTTTAATATACACGGGACATGTTACCAGATGAACAGTATAAGTCAGGAGAGCGTGTTCCACTGATTTTCTTTACACATGGGACATTTCACCAGGTGAACATTATAAGTGAGGAGACTGTGTTCCCCTGATGTTTTAATGCACACGGGACATGTTACCAGGTGAACAGTGTAAGTGAGGCGAGTGTGTTCCCCAGATTGTTTAATATGCACGGGACATGTTACCAGGTGAACAGTATAAGTGAGGAGAGTGTGTTCCCCTGTTTGTTTAATACACACGGGACATGTTACCAGGTGAACAGTATAAGTGAGGAGATTGTGTTCCCCTGTTTGTTTAATACACACGGGACATGTTACCAGGTGAACAGTATAAGTGAGGAGAGTGTGTTCCCCTGATTGTTTAATACACACATTACATGTTACCAGGTGAACAGTATAAGTGAGGAGAGTGTGTTCCCCTGTTTGTTTAATACACACGGGACATGTTACCAGGTGAACAGTCTTAGTGAGGAGAGTGTGTTCCCCTGTTTGTTTAATACACACGGGACATGTTAACAGATGAACAGTATAAGTGAGGAGAGTGTGTTCCCCTGATTGTTTAATATACACGGGACATGTTACCAGATGAACAGTATAAGTCAGGAGAGCGTGTTCCACTGATTTTCTTTACACATGGGACATTTCACCAGGTGAACATTATAAGTGAGGAGACTGTGTTCCCCTGATGTTTTAACGCACACGGGACATGTTACCAGGTGAACAGTATAGGTGAGGAGAGTGTGTTCCCCTGATTGTTTAATATACACAGGATATGTCACCAGGTGAACAGAAGAAGTGAAGAGAGTGTGTTCCCCTTATGTTTTAATACACACGGGACATGTTACCAGGTGAACAGTATAAGTGAAGAGTGTTTTTTCCCCTGATTGTTTTTTATACATGGGACATTTCACCAGGTGAACAGTATAAGTGAGGAGAGTGTGTTGCCCTGATGTTTTAATACACACGGGACATGTTACCAGGTGAACAGTATAAGTGAGCAGAGTGTGTTCCCCTGATGTTTTAATACACACGGGACATGTTACCAGGTGAACAGTGTAAGTGAGGAGAGTGTGTTCCCCTGATGGTTTAATATACACGAGACATGTTACCAGGTGAACAGTATAAGTGAGGAGAGTGTGTTCCCCTGATTGTTTAATACACACGGGACATGTTACCAGGTGAACAGTTTAAGTTAGGAGAGTGTGTATCGCTGATGTTTTAATACACACGGGACATGTTACCAGGAGAACAGTATAAGTGAGGCGAGTGTGTTCCCCAGATTGTTTAATATACACGGGACATGTTACCAGGTGAACAGTATAAGTGAGCAGAGAGTGTTCCCCTGATTGTTTAAGACACACGGGACATGTTGCCAGGTGAGCAGTATAAGTGAGCTGAGCGTTTTCCCCAGATTGTTTAATATACACGTGACATGTTACCAGGTGAACCGTATAAGTGAGGAGAGTGTGTTCCCCAGATTGTTTAATACACACGGGACATGTTACCAGGTGAACAGTATAGGTGAGGTGACTGTGTTGCATTGATAGTTTAATAGACACGGGACATGTTACCAGGTAAACAGTATAAATGAGGAGAGTGTGTTCCCCTAATGTTTTAATAGACACGGGACAAGTTACCCGGTGAACAGTATAAGTGAGGAGAGTGTGTTCCCCTGATGGTTTAAAATACACGAGACATGTTGCCAGGTGAACATTATAAGTGAGGAGAGTGTGTTCCCCTGATGGTTTAATATACACAGGACATGTTACCAGGTGAACAGTTTAAGTTAGGAGAGAGTGTTTCGCTGATGTTCTAATACACACGGGACATGTTACCTGGTGAACAGTATAAGTGAGGAGAGTGTGTTCCCCTGATGGTTTAATATACACGAGACATGTTACCAGGTGAACAGTATAAGTGAGGCGAGTGTGTTCCCCAGATTGTTTAATATACACAGGACATCTTACCAGGTGAACAGTATAAGTGAGGCGAGTGTGTTCCCCAGATTGTTTAATATACACGGGACATGTTACCAGGTGAACAGTGTAAGTGAGGCGAGTGTGTTCCCCAGATTGTTTAATATGCACGGGACATGTTACCAGGTGAACAGTATAAGTGAGGAGAGTGTGTTCCCCTGTTTGTTTAATACACACGGGACATGTTACCAGGTGAACAGTATAAGTGAGGAGATTGTGTTCCCCTGTTTGTTTAATACACACGGGACATGTTACCAGGTGAACAGTATAAGTGAGGAGAGTGTGTTCCCCTGATTGTTTAATACACACGGGACATGTTACCAGGTGAACAGTATAAGTGAGGAGAGTGTGTTCCCCTGTTTGTTTAATACACACGGGACATGTTACCAGGTGAACAGTCTTAGTGAGGAGAGTGTGTTCCCCTGTTTGTTTAATACACACGGGACATGTTACCAGATGAAAAGTATAAGTGAGGAGAGTGTGTTCCCCTGATTGTTTAATATACACGGGACATGTTACCAGATGAACAGTATAAGTCAGGAGAGCGTGTACCACTGATTTTATTTACACAATGGACATTTCACCAGGTGAACATTATAAGTGAGGAGACTGTGTTCCCCTGATGTTTTAATGCACACGGGACATCTTACCAGGTGAACAGTATAGGTGAGGAGAGTGTGTTCCCCTGTTTGTTTAATACACACGGGACATGTTACCAGGTGAACAGTCTTAGTGAGGAGAGTGTGTTCCCCTGTTTGTTTAATACACACGGGACATGTTACCAGATGAACAGTATAAGTGAGGAGAGTGTGTTCCCCTGATTGTTTAATATACACGGGACATGTTACCAGATGAACAGTATAAGTCAGGAGAGCGTGTTCCACTGATTTTCTTTACACATGGGACATTTCACCAGGTGAACATTATAAGTGAGGAGACTGTGTTCCCCTGATGTTTTAATGCACACGGGACATGTTACCAGGTGAACAGTGTAAGTGAGGCGAGTGTGTTCCCCAGATTGTTTAATGTGCACGGGACATGTTACCAGGTGAACAGTATAAGTGAGGAGAGTGTGTTCCCCTGTTTGTTTAATACACACGGGACATGTTACCAGGTGAACAGTATAAGTGAGGAGATTGTGTTCCCTTGTTTGTTTAATACACACGGGACATGTTACCAGGTGAACAGTATAAGTGAGGAGAGTGTGTTCCCCTGATTGTTTAATACACACGGGACATGTTACCAGGTGAACAGTATAAGTGAGGAGAGTGTGTTCCCCTGTTTGTTTAATACACACGGGACATGTTACCAGGTGAACAGTCTTAGTGAGGAGAGTGTGTTCCCCTGTTTGTTTAATACACACGGGACATGTTACCAGATGAACAGTATAAGTGAGGAGAGTGTGTTCCCCTGATTGTTTAATATACACGGGACATGTTACCAGATGAACAGTATAAGTCAGGAGAGCGTGTTCCACTGATTTTCTTTACACATGGGACATTTCACCAGGTGAACATTATAAGTGAGGAGACTGTGTTCCCCTGATGATTTAATGCACACGGGACATGTTACCAGGTGAACAGTATAGGTGAGGAGAGTGTGTTCCCCTGATTGTTTAATATACACAGGACATGTCACCAGGTGAACAGAAGAAGTGAAGAGAGTGTGTGCCCCTTATGTTTTAATACACACGGGACATGTTACCAGGTGAACAGTATAAGTGAAGAGTGTTTTTTCCCCTGATTGTTTTTTATACATAGGACATTTCACCAGGTGAACAGTATAAGTGAGGAGAGTGTGTTGCCCTGATGTTTTAATACACACGGGACATGTTACCAGGTGAACAGTATAAGTGAGGAGAGTGTGTTCCCCTGATGTTTTAATACACATGGGACATTTCACCAGGTGAACAGTATAAGTGAGGAGAGTGTGTTCCCCTTATGTTTTATATACACACGGGACATGTTACCAGGTGAACAGTATAAGTGAGGAGAGTTTGTTCCCCTGATTGTTTTTTATACATGGGACATTTCACCAGGTGAACAGTATAAGTGAGGAGAGTGTGTTCCCCTGATGTTTTAATACACACGGGACATGTTACCAGGTGAACAGTATAAGTGAGGAGAGTGGGTTCCCCTGATGTTTTAATACACACGGGACATTTTGCCAGGTGAACAGTATAAGTGAGGAGAGTGTGTTCCCCTGATGGTTTAATATACACGAGACATGTTACCAGGTGAACAGTGTAAGTGAGGAGAGTGTGTTCCCCTGATGGTTTAATACACACGGGACATGCTACCAGGTGAACAGTGTAAGTGAGGAGAGTGTGTTCCCCTGATGATTTAATATACACGAGACATGTTACCAGGTGAACAGTGTAAGTGAGGAGAGTGTGTTCCCCTGATTGTTTGATACACACGGGACATGTTACCAGGTGAACAGTTTAAGTTAGGAGAGAGTGTTTCGCTGATGTTCTAATACACACGGGACATGTTACCTGGTGAACAGTATAAGTGAGGAGAGTGTGTTCCCCTGATGGTTTAATATACACGAGACATGTTACCAGGTGAACAGTATAAGTGAGGCGAGTGTGTTCCCCAGATTGTTTAATATACACAGGACATCTTACCAGGTGAACAGTATAAGTGAGGCGAGTGTGTTCCCCAGATTGTTTAATATACACGGGACATGTTACCAGGTGAACAGTGTAAGTGAGGCGAGTGTGTTCCCCAGATTGTTTAATATGCACGGGACATGTTACCAGGTGAACAGTATAAGTGAGGAGAGTGTGTTCCCCTGTTTGTTTAATACACACGGGACATGTTACCAGGTGAACAGTATAAGTGAGGAGATTGTGTTCCCCTGTTTGTTTAATACACACGGGACATGTTACCAGGTGAACAGTATAAGTGAGGAGAGTGTGTTCCCCTAATTGTTTAATACACACGGGACATGTTACCAGGTGAACAGTATAAGTGAGGAGAGTGTGTTCCCCTGTTTGTTTAATACACACGGGACATGTTACCAGGTGAACAGTCTTAGTGAGGAGAGTGTGTTCCCCTGTTTGTTTAATACACACGGGACATGTTACCAGATGAACAGTATAAGTGAGGAGAGTGTGTTCCCCTGATGGTTTAATACACACGGGACATGTTACCAGATGAACAGTATAAGTCAGGAGAGCGTGTTCCACTGATTTTATTTACACAATGGAAATTTCACCAGGTGAACATTATAAGTGAGGAGACTGTGTTCCCCTGATGTTTTAATGCACACGGGACATGTTACCAGGTGAACAGTATAGGTGAGGAGAGTGTGTTCCCCTGTTTGTTTAATACACACGGGACATGTTACCAGGTGAACAGTCTTAGTGAGGAGAGTGTGTTCCCCTGTTTGTTTAATACACACGGGACATGTTACCAGATGAACAGTATAAGTGAGGAGAGTGTGTTCCCCTGATTGTTTAATATACACGGGACATGTTACCAGATGAACAGTATAAGTCAGGAGAGCGTGTTCCACTGATTTTCTTTACACATGGGACATTTCACCAGGTGAACATTATAAGTGAGGAGACTGTGTTCCCCTGATGTTTTAATGCACACGGGACATGTTACCAGGTGAACAGTGTAAGTGAGGCGAGTGTGTTCCCCAGATTGTTTAATATGCACGGGACATGTTACCAGGTGAACAGTATAAGTGAGGAGAGTGTGTTCCCCTGTTTGTTTAATACACACGGGACATGTTACCAGGTGAACAGTATAAGTGAGGAGATTGTGTTCCCTTGTTTGTTTAATACACACGGGACATGTTACCAGGTGAACAGTATAAGTGAGGAGAGTGTGTTCCCCTGATTGTTTAATACACACGGGACATGTTACCAGGTGAACAGTATAAGTGAGGAGAGTGTGTTCCCCTGTTTGTTCAATACACACGGGACATGTTACCAGGTGAACAGTCTTAGTGAGGAGAGTGTGTTCCCCTGTTTGTTTAATACACACGGGACATGTTACCAGATGAACAGTATAAGTGAGGAGAGTGTGTTCCCCTGATTGTTTAATATACACGGGACATGTTACCAGATGAACAGTATAAGTCAGGAGAGCGTGTTCCACTGATTTTCTTTACACATGGGACATTTCACCAGGTGAACATTATAAGTGAGGAGACTGTGTTCCCCTGATGATTTAATGCACACGGGACATGTTACCAGGTGAACAGTATTGGTGAGGAGAGTGTGTTCCCCTGATTGTTTAATATACACAGGACATGTCACCAGGTGAACAGAAGAAGTGAAGAGAGTGTGTTCCCCTTATGTTTTAATACACATGGGACATGTTACCAGGTGAACAGTATAAGTGAAGAGTGTTTTTTCCCCTGATTGTTTTTTATACATGGGACATTTCACCAGGTGAACAGTATAAGTGAGGAGAGTGTGTTGCCCTGATGTTTTAATACACACGGGACATGTTACCAGGTGAACAGTATAAGTGAGGAGAGTGTGTTCCCCTGATGTTTTAATACACATGGGACATTTCACCAGGTGAACAGTATAAGTGAGGAGAGTGTGTTCCCCTTATGTTTTATATACACACGGGACATGTTACCAGGTGAACAGTATAAGTGAGGAGAGTTTGTTCCCCTGATTGTTTTTTATACATGGGACATTTCACCAGGTGAACAGTATAAGTGAGGAGAGTGTGTTCCCCTGATGTTTTAATACACACGGGACATGTTACCAGGTGAACAGTATAAGTGAGGAGAGTGGGTTCCCCTGATGTTTTAATACACACGGGACATTTTGCCAGGTGAACAGTATAAGTGAGGAGAGTGTGTTCCCCTGATGGTTTAATATACACGAGACATGTTACCAGGTGAACAGTGTAAGTGAGGAGAGTGTGTTCCCCTGATGGTTTAATACACACGGGACATGCTACCAGGTGAACAGTGTAAGTGAGCAGAGTGTGTTCCCCTGATGATTTAATATACACGAGACATGTTACCAGGTGAACAGTGTAAGTGAGGAGAGTGTGTTCCCCTAATTGTTTGATGCACACGGGACATGTTACCAGGTGAACAGTTTAAGTTAGGAGAGTGTGTTTCGCTGATGTTTTAATACACACGGGACATGTTACCAGGAGAACAGTATAAGTGAGGCGAGTGTGTTCCCCAGATTGTTTAATATACACGGGACATGTTACCAGATGAACAGTATAAGTGAGCAGAGTGTGTTCCCCTGATTGTTTAAGACACACGGGCCATGTTGCCAGGTGAGCAGTATAAGTGAGGTGAGCGTGTTCCCCAGATTGTTTAATATACACGGGACATGTTACCAGGTGAACCGTATAAGTGAGGAGAGTGTGTTCCCCTGTTTGTTTAATACACACGAGACATGTTACCAGGTGAACAGTATAAGTGAGCAGAGTGTGTTCCACAGATTGTTTAATACACACGGGACATGTTACCAGGTGAACAGTATAAGTGAGCAGAGTGTGTTCCCCTGATGTTTTAATACACACGGGACATGTTGCGAGGTGAACAGTATAAGTGAGGAGAGTGTGTTTCCCTGATTGTTTAATGCAGACGATACATGTTGCCATGTGAACAGTATAGGTGAGGAGACTGTGTTCCACTGATGTTTTAATAAACTCAGGACATGTCACCAGGTGAACAGTACAAGTGAGGAGAGTGTGTTCTCCTGATTGTTTAATACACACACAGGGCATGTTACCAGGTGAACAGTATAAGTGAGGAGAGTGTTTACCCCTAATGTTTTAAGACACACGGGACATGTTAACAGGTGAACAGCATAAGTGAGGAGAGAGTGTTCCCCTGATGGTTTAATATAGACGGGACATGTTGACAGGTGAACAGTACAAGAGAGGAGAGTGTGTTCCCCTGATAGTTTAATATACATGGGACATTTCACCAGGTGAACAGTTTCAGTGAGGAGAGTGTGTTCCCCTGATGTTTTAATGCACACGGGACATGTTACCAGGTGAACAGTATAAGTTAGGAGAGTGTGTTCCCATGATGTTTTAATACACACGGGACATTTTGCCAGGTGAACAGTAGAAGTGAGGAGAGGGTGTTCCCCTGATGTTTTAATACACACGGGACATGTTACCAGGTGAACAGTGTAAGTGAGGAGAGTGTGTTCCCCTGATGGTTTAATATACACGAGACATGTTACCAGATGAACAGCATAAGTGAGGAGAGTGTGTTCCCCTGATTGTTTAAAACACCCGGGACATGTTACCAGGTGAACAGTGTAAGTGAGGAGAGTGTGTTCCCCTGAGGTTTTAATATACAAGAGAGATGGTACCAGGTGAACAGTATAAGTGAGGAGAGTGTGTTCCCCTGATTGTTTAATACACACGGGACATGTTACCAGGTGAACAGTTTAAGTTAGGAGAGTGTGTTTCGCTGATGTTTTAATATACACGAGACATGTTACCAGGTGAACAGTATAAGTGATGAGAGTGTGTTCCCCTGATTCTTTAATACACATGGGACATGTTACCAGGTGAACATTTTACGTTAGGAGAGATTGTTTCGCTGATGTTTTAATATGCACGAGACATGTTACCAGGTGAACAGTATAAGTGAGGAGAGTGTGTTCCCCTGATGGTTTAATACACACGGGACATGTTACCAGGTGAACAGTATAAGTGAGGCGAGTGTGTTCCCCAGATTGTTTAATATACACAGGACATGTTACCAGGTGAACAGTTTAAGAGAGGAGAGTGTGTTTCGCTGATGTTTTAATACACACGGGACATGTTACCAGGTGAACAGTTTAAGTGAGGAGAGTGTGTTTCGCTGATGCTTTAATATACACAGGACATGTTACCAGGTGAACAGTTTAAGTGAGGAGAGTGTGTTTCACTGATGTTTTAATACACACGGGACATGTTACCAGGTGAACAGTATAGGTGAGGAGAATGTGTTTCGCTGATGGTTTAATATACACGAGACATGTTACCAGATGAACAGCATAAGTGAGGAGAGTGTGTTCCCCTGATTGTTTAATACACCCGGGACATGTTACCAGGTGAACAGTGTAAGTGAGGAGAGTGTGTTCCCCTGAGGGTTTAATATACAAGAGAGATGGCACCAGGTGAACAGTATAAGTGAGGAGAGTGTGTTCCCCTGATTGTTTAATACACACGGGACATGTTACCAGGTGAACAGTTTAAGTTAGGAGAGTGTGTTTCGCTGATGTTTTAATATACACGAGACATGTTACCAGGTGAACAGTATAAGTGATGAGAGTGTGTTCCCCTGATTCTTTAATACACATGGGACATGTTACCAGGTGAACATTTTACGTTAGGAGAGATTGTTTCGCTGATGTTTTAATATGCACGAGACATGTTACCAGGTGAACAGTATAAGTGAGGAGAGTGTGTTCCCCTGATGGTATAATACACACGGGACATGTTACCAGGTGAACAGTATAAGTGAGGCGTGTGTGTTCCCCAGATTGTTTAATATACACAGGACATGTTACCAGGTGAACAGTTTAAGAGAGGAGAGTGTGTTTCGCTGATGTTTTAATACACACGGGACATGTTACCAGGTGAACAGTTTAAGTGAGGAGAGTGTGTTTCGCTGATGCTTTAATATACACAGGACATGTTACCAGGTGAACAGTTTAAGTGAGGAGAGTGTGTTTCACTGATGTTTTAATACACACGGGACATGTTACCAGGTGAACAGTATAAGTGAGGAGAATGTGTTTCGCTGATGTTTTAATACACACGGGACATGTCACCAGGTGAACAGTATAAGTGAGGCGAGTGTGTTCCCCAGATTGTTTCATATACACGGGACCTGTTACCAGGTGAGCAGTACAAGTGAGGAGAGTGTGTTCCCCTGATTGTTCAATACGCACGGGACATGTTACCAGGTGAACAGCAGAAGTGAGGCGAGCGTGTTCCCCAGATTGTTTAATACACACGGGACATGTTACCAGGTGAACAGTGCAAGTGAGCAGAGTGTGTTCCCCTGATGGTTTAATATACACGACACATGTTACTAGGTGAACAGGATAAGTGAGGAGAGTGTGTTCACCGATTGTTTAATACACACGGGACATGTCACCAGCTGAACAGTATTAGTGAGCAGAGTGTGTTCCCCTGATATTTTAATACACACGGGACATGTTGACAGGTGAACAGTATAAGTGAGGAGAGTGTGTTCCCCAGATTGTTTAATACACACGGGACATGTTACCAGGTGAACAGTATAGGTGAGGAGACTGTGTTCCACTGATAGTTTAATAGACACGGGACATGTTACCAGGTGAACAGTATAAGTGAGGAGAGGGTGTTCCCCTGATGTTTTAATACACACGGGACATGTTACCAGATGAACAGTATAAGCGAGGAGAGTGTGTTCTCCTAATGTTTTAATAGACACGGGACAAGTTAACAGGTGAACAGTATAAGTGAGGAGAGTGTGTTTCCCTGATGTTTTAATACACACGGGCCATGTTCCCATTTGAACAGTATAAGTGAGGAGAGTGTGTTCCCCTGTTTGTTTAATATACACGGGACATGTCACCAGGTGAACAGTATAAGTGAGGAGAGTGTTTACCCCTGATGTTTTAAGACACACGGGACATGTTAACAGGTGAACAGCATAAGTGAGGAGAGAGTGTTCCCCTGATGGTTTAATATACACGGGAAATGTTACCAGGTGAACAGTATAGGTGAGGAGAGTGTGTTCCCCTGATTGTTTAATCCACACAGGACATGTTACCAGGTGAACAGTATAAGTGAGGAGAGTGTGTTCCCCTGATGGTTTAATATACACGGGACATGTTACCAGGTGAACAGTTTAAGTGAGGAGAGTGTGTTTCGCTGATGTTTTTAGACACACGGGACATGTTACCAGGTGTACATTTTAAGTGAGGAGGGTGTGTTTCGCTGATGTTTTTATACACACGGGACATGTTACCAGGTGAACAGTATAAGTGAGGAGAGTGTGTTCCCCTGATGGTTTAATATACACGAGACATGTTACCAGGTGAACAGTATAAGTGAGGAGAGTGTGTTCCCCTGATGGTTTAATACACACGGGACATGTTACCAGGTGAACAGTATAAGTGAGCAGAGTGTGTTCCCCTGATGTTTTAATACACACGGGACATGTTGCCAGGTGAACAGTATAAGTGAGGAGAGTGTGTTCCCCAGATTGTTTAATGCAGACGGGACATGTTGCCATGTGAACAGTATAGGTGAGGAGACTGTGTTCCACTGATGTTTTAATAAACTCAGGACATGTCACCAGGTGAACAGTATAAGTGAGGAGAGTGTTTTCTCCTGAATGTTTTAAGACACACGGGACATGTTAACAGGTGAACAGCATAAGTGAGGAGAGAGTGTTCCCCTGATGGTTTAATATAGACGGGACATGTTGACAGGTGAACAGTATAAGAGAGGAGAGTGTGTTCCCCTGATAGTTTAATATACATGGGACATTTCACCAGGTGAACAGTTTCAGTGAGGAGAGTGTGTTCCCCTGATGTTTTAATGCACACGGGACATGTTACCACGTGAACAGTATAAGTTAGGAGAGTGTGTTCCCATGATGTTTTAATACACACGGGACATTTTGCCAGGTGAACAGTAGAAGTGAGGAGAGGGTGTTCCCCTGATGTTTTAATACACACGGGACATGTTACCAGATGAACAGTATAAGTGAGGAGAGTCTGTTCCCCTAATGTTTTAATAGACACGGGACACGTTACCAGGTGAACAGTGTAAGTGAGGAGAGTGTGTTCCCCAGATGGTTTAATATACACGAGACATGTTACCAGGTGAACAGTGTAAGTGAGGAGATTGTGTTCCCCTGATGGTTTAATACACACGGGACATGTTACCAGGTGAACTGTGTAAGTGAGGAGAGTGTGTTCCCCTGATGGTTTAATATACACGAGACATGTTACCAGATGAACAGCATAAGTGAGGAGAGTGTGTTCCCCTGATTGTTTAATACACCCGGGACATGTTACCAGGTGAACAGTGTAAGTGAGGAGAGTGTGTTCCCCTGATGGTTTAATATACACGAGAGATGTTACCAGGTGAACAGTATAAGTGAGGAGAGTGTGTTCCCCTGATTGTTCAATACACACGGGACATGTTACCAGGTGAACAGTTTAAGTTAGGAGAGTGTGTTTCGCTGATGTTTTAATATACACGAGACATGTTTCCAGGTGAACAGTATAAGTGAGGAGAGTGTGTTCCCCTGATTGTTTAATACACATGGGACATGTTACCAGGTGAACAGTTAAAGTTAGGAGAGTGTGTTTCGCTGATGTTTTAATATGCACGAGACATGTTACCAGGTGAACAGTATAAGTGAGGAGAGTGTGTTCCCCTGATGGTTTAATACACACGGGACATGTTACCAGGTGAACAGTATAAGTGAGGCGAGTGTGTTCCCCAGATTGTTTAATATACACAGGACATGTTACCAGGTGAACAGTTTAAGAGAGGAGAATGTGTTTCGCTGATGTTTTAATACACACGGGACATGTTACCAGGTGAACAGTTTAAGTGAGGAGAGTGTGTTTCGCTGATGCTTTAATATACACAGGACATGTTACCAGGTGAACAGTATAAGTGAGGAGAGTGTGTTTCACTGATGTTTTAATACACACGGGACATGTTACCAGGTGAACAGTATAAGTGAGGAGAATGTGTTTCGCTGATGTTTTAATACACACGGGACATGTCACCAGGTGAACAGTATAAGTGAGGCGAGTGTGTTCCCCAGATTGTTTCATATACACGGGACTGTTACCAGGTGAGCAGTACAAGTGAGGAGAGTGTGTTCCCCTGATTGTTCAATACGCACGGGACATGTTACCAGGTGAACAGCAGAAGTGAGGCGAGCGTGTTCCCCAGATTGTTTAATACACACGGGACATGTTACCAGGTGAACAGTGCAAGTGAGCAGAGTGTGTTCCCCTGATTGTTTAATACACACGGGACATGTTACCAGGTGAACAGTATAGGTGACGAGACTGTGTTGCATTGATGGTTTAATAGACAAGGGACATGTTACCAGGTGAACAGTATAAGTGAGGAGAGTGTGTTCCCCTTATGTTTTAATAGACACGGGACAAGTTACCAGGTGAACAGTATAAGTGAGGAGAGTGTGTTCCCCTGATTGATTAATATACACAGGACATGTTACCAGGTGAACAGTTTAAGTTAGGAGAGTGTGTTTCGCTGATGTTTTAATACACACGGGACATGTTACCAGGTGAACAGTATAAGTGAGGAGAGTGTGTTCCCCTGATGGTTTAATATACACGAGACATGTTGCCAGGTGAACATTAAAAGTGAGGAGAGTGTGTTCCCCTGATGTTTTAATATACACAGGACATGTTACCAGGTGAACAGTTTAAGTTAGGAGAGTGTGTTTCGCTGACGTTTTAATACACACGGGACATGTTACCAGGTGAAGAGTATAAGTGAGGAGAGTGTGTTCCCCTGATGGTTTAATATACACGAGACATGTTACCAGGTGAACAGTATAAGTGAGGCGAGTGTGTTCCCCAGATTGTTTAATATGCACAGGACATCTTACCAGGTGAACAGTATAAGTGAGGCGAGTGTGTTCCCCAGATTGTTTAATATACACAGGACATCTTACCAGGTGAACAGCATAAGTGAGGAGAGTGTGTTCCCCAGATTGTTTAATATACACTGGACATTTCACCAGGTGAACAGTATAAGTGAGGAGAGTGTGTTCCCCTGTTTGTTTAATACACACGGGACATGTTACCAGGTGAACAGTATAAGTGAGGCGAGTGTGTTCCCCAGATTGTTTAATTTACACGGGACATGTTACCAGGTGAACAGTATAAGTGAGGAGAGTGTGTTCCCCTGATGGTTTAATACACACGGGACATGTTACCAGGTGAACAGTATAAGTGAGGAGAGTGTGTTCCCCTGATGGTTTAATACACACGGGACATGTTACCAGGTGAACAGTATAAGTGAGGAGACTGTGTTCCCCAGATGGTTTAATGCACACGGGACATGTTACCAGGTGAACAGTATAAGTGAGGCGAGTGTGTTCCGAAGATTGTTTAATATACACAGGACATGTTACCAGGTGAACAGTTTAAGAGAGGAGAGTGTGTTTCGCTGATGTTTTAATATACGCAGGACATGTTACCAGGTGATCAGTTTAAGTGAGGAGAGTGTGTTTCGCTGATGTTTTAATACACACGGGACATGTTACCAGGTGAACAGTATTAGTGAGGAGAATGTGTTTCGCTGATGTTTTAATACACACGGGACATGTCACCAGGTGAACAGTATAAGTGAGGCGAGTGTGTTCCCCAGATTGTTTCATCTACACGGGACATGTTACCAGGTGAACAGTATAAGTGAGCAGAGTGTGTTCCCCTGATTGTTTAATACACACGGGACATGTTGCCAGGTGAGCATTGCAAGTGAGGAGAGTGTGTTCCCCTGATTGTTCAATACGCACGGGACATGTTACCAGGTGAACAGTATAAGTGAGGAGAGTGTGTTCCCCTGATGGTTTAATGCACACGGGACATGTTACCAGGTGAACAGTATAAGTGAGGCGAGTGTGTTCCGAAGATTGTTTAATATACACAGGACATGTTACCAGGTGAACAGTTTAAGAGAGGAGAGTGTGTTTCGCTGATGTTTTAATATACACAGGACCTGTTACCAGGTGATCAGTTTAAGTGAGGAGAGTGTGGTTCGCTGATGTTTTAATACACACGGGACATGTTACCAGGTGAACAGTATTAGTGAGGAGAATGTGTTTCGCTGATGTTTTAATACACACGGGACATGTCACCAGGTGAACAGTATAAGTGAGGCGAGTGTGTTCCCCACATTGTTTCATCTACACGGGACATGTTACCAGGTGAACAGTATAAGTGAGCAGAGTGTGTTCCCCTGATTGTTTAATACACACGGGACATGTTGCCAGGTGAGCAGTACAAGTGAGGAGAGTGTGTTCCCCTGATTGTTCAATACGCACGGGACATGTTACCAGGTGAACAGTATAAGTGAGGCGAGCGTGTTCCCCAGATTGTTTAATATACACGGGACATGTCACCAGGTGAACAGTATAAGTGAGGAGAGTGTGTTCCCCTGATGGTTTAATATACACGGGACATGTTACCAGGTGAACAGTTTAAGTGAGGAGAGTGTGTTTCGCTGATGTTTTTAGACACACGGGACATGTTACCAGGTGTACATTTTAAGTGAGGAGGGTGTGTTTCGCTGATGTTTTTATACACACGGGACATGTTACCAGGTGAACAGTATAAGTGAGGAGAGTGTGTTCCCCTGATGGTTTAATATACACGAGACATGTTACCAGGTGAACAGTATAAGTGAGGAGAGTGTGTTCCCCTGATGGTTTAATACACACGGGACATGTTACCAGGTGAACAGTATAAGTGAGCAGAGTGTGTTCCCCTGATGTTTTAATACACACGGGACATGTTGCCAGGTGAACAGTATAAGTGAGGAGAGTGTGTTCCCCAGATTGTTTAATGCAGACGGGACATGTTGCCATGTGAACAGTATAGGTGAGGAGACTGTGTTCCACTGATGTTTTAATAAACTCAGGACATGTCACCAGGTGAACAGTATAAGTGAGGAGAGTGTTTTCTCCTGAATGTTTTAAGACACACGGGACATGTTAACAGGTGAACAGCATAAGTGAGGAGAGAGTGTTCCCCTGATGGTTTAATATAGACGGGACATGTTGACAGGTGAACAGTATAAGAGAGGAGAGTGTGTTCCCCTGATAGTTTAATATACATGGGACATTTCACCAGGTGAACAGTTTCAGTGAGGAGAGTGTGTTCCCCTGATGTTTTAATGCACACGGGACATGTTACCACGTGAACAGTATAAGTTAGGAGAGTGTGTTCCCATGATGTTTTAATACACACGGGACATTTTGCCAGGTGAACAGTAGAAGTGAGGAGAGGGTGTTCCCCTGATGTTTTAATACACACGGGACATGTTACCAGATGAACAGTATAAGTGAGGAGAGTCTGTTCCCCTAATGTTTTAATAGACACGGGACACGTTACCAGGTGAACAGTGTAAGTGAGGAGAGTGTGTTCCCCAGATGGTTTAATATACACGAGACATGTTACCAGGTGAACAGTGTAAGTGAGGAGATTGTGTTCCCCTGATGGTTTAATACACACGGGACATGTTACCAGGTGAACTGTGTAAGTGAGGAGAGTGTGTTCCCCTGATGGTTTAATATACACGAGACATGTTACCAGATGAACAGCATAAGTGAGGAGAGTGTGTTCCCCTGATTGTTTAATACACCCGGGACATGTTACCAGGTGAACAGTGTAAGTGAGGAGAGTGTGTTCCCCTGATGGTTTAATATACACGAGAGATGTTACCAGGTGAACAGTATAAGTGAGGAGAGTGTGTTCCCCTGATTGTTCAATACACACGGGACATGTTACCAGGTGAACAGTTTAAGTTAGGAGAGTGTGTTTCGCTGATGTTTTAATATACACGAGACATGTTTCCAGGTGAACAGTATAAGTGAGGAGAGTGTGTTCCCCTGATTGTTTAATACACATGGGACATGTTACCAGGTGAACAGTTAAAGTTAGGAGAGTGTGTTTCGCTGATGTTTTAATATGCACGAGACATGTTACCAGGTGAACAGTATAAGTGAGGAGAGTGTGTTCCCCTGATGGTTTAATACACACGGGACATGTTACCAGGTGAACAGTATAAGTGAGGCGAGTGTGTTCCCCAGATTGTTTAATATACACAGGACATGTTACCAGGTGAACAGTTTAAGAGAGGAGAATGTGTTTCGCTGATGTTTTAATACACACGGGACATGTTACCAGGTGAACAGTTTAAGTGAGGAGAGTGTGTTTCGCTGATGCTTTAATATACACAGGACATGTTACCAGGTGAACAGTATAAGTGAGGAGAGTGTGTTTCACTGATGTTTTAATACACACGGGACATGTTACCAGGTGAACAGTATAAGTGAGGAGAATGTGTTTCGCTGATGTTTTAATACACACGGGACATGTCACCAGGTGAACAGTATAAGTGAGGCGAGTGTGTTCCCCAGATTGTTTCATATACACGGGACTGTTACCAGGTGAGCAGTACAAGTGAGGAGAGTGTGTTCCCCTGATTGTTCAATACGCACGGGACATGTTACCAGGTGAACAGCAGAAGTGAGGCGAGCGTGTTCCCCAGATTGTTTAATACACACGGGACATGTTACCAGGTGAACAGTGCAAGTGAGCAGAGTGTGTTCCCCTGATTGTTTAATACACACGGGACATGTTACCAGGTGAACAGTATAGGTGACGAGACTGTGTTGCATTGATGGTTTAATAGACAAGGGACATGTTACCAGGTGAACAGTATAAGTGAGGAGAGTGTGTTCCCCTTATGTTTTAATAGACACGGGACAAGTTACCAGGTGAACAGTATAAGTGAGGAGAGTGTGTTCCCCTGATTGATTAATATACACAGGACATGTTACCAGGTGAACAGTTTAAGTTAGGAGAGTGTGTTTCGCTGATGTTTTAATACACACGGGACATGTTACCAGGTGAACAGTATAAGTGAGGAGAGTGTGTTCCCCTGATGGTTTAATATACACGAGACATGTTGCCAGGTGAACATTAAAAGTGAGGAGAGTGTGTTCCCCTGATGTTTTAATATACACAGGACATGTTACCAGGTGAACAGTTTAAGTTAGGAGAGTGTGTTTCGCTGACGTTTTAATACACACGGGACATGTTACCAGGTGAAGAGTATAAGTGAGGAGAGTGTGTTCCCCTGATGGTTTAATATACACGAGACATGTTACCAGGTGAACAGTATAAGTGAGGCGAGTGTGTTCCCCAGATTGTTTAATATGCACAGGACATCTTACCAGGTGAACAGTATAAGTGAGGCGAGTGTGTTCCCCAGATTGTTTAATATACACAGGACATCTTACCAGGTGAACAGCATAAGTGAGGAGAGTGTGTTCCCCAGATTGTTTAATATACACTGGACATTTCACCAGGTGAACAGTATAAGTGAGGAGAGTGTGTTCCCCTGTTTGTTTAATACACACGGGACATGTTACCAGGTGAACAGTATAAGTGAGGCGAGTGTGTTCCCCAGATTGTTTAATTTACACGGGACATGTTACCAGGTGAACAGTATAAGTGAGGAGAGTGTGTTCCCCTGATGGTTTAATACACACGGGACATGTTACCAGGTGAACAGTATAAGTGAGGAGAGTGTGTTCCCCTGATGGTTTAATACACACGGGACATGTTACCAGGTGAACAGTATAAGTGAGGAGACTGTGTTCCCCAGATGGTTTAATGCACACGGGACATGTTACCAGGTGAACAGTATAAGTGAGGCGAGTGTGTTCCGAAGATTGTTTAATATACACAGGACATGTTACCAGGTGAACAGTTTAAGAGAGGAGAGTGTGTTTCGCTGATGTTTTAATATACGCAGGACATGTTACCAGGTGATCAGTTTAAGTGAGGAGAGTGTGTTTCGCTGATGTTTTAATACACACGGGACATGTTACCAGGTGAACAGTATTAGTGAGGAGAATGTGTTTCGCTGATGTTTTAATACACACGGGACATGTCACCAGGTGAACAGTATAAGTGAGGCGAGTGTGTTCCCCAGATTGTTTCATCTACACGGGACATGTTACCAGGTGAACAGTATAAGTGAGCAGAGTGTGTTCCCCTGATTGTTTAATACACACGGGACATGTTGCCAGGTGAGCATTGCAAGTGAGGAGAGTGTGTTCCCCTGATTGTTCAATACGCACGGGACATGTTACCAGGTGAACAGTATAAGTGAGGAGAGTGTGTTCCCCTGATGGTTTAATGCACACGGGACATGTTACCAGGTGAACAGTATAAGTGAGGCGAGTGTGTTCCGAAGATTGTTTAATATACACAGGACATGTTACCAGGTGAACAGTTTAAGAGAGGAGAGTGTGTTTCGCTGATGTTTTAATATACACAGGACCTGTTACCAGGTGATCAGTTTAAGTGAGGAGAGTGTGGTTCGCTGATGTTTTAATACACACGGGACATGTTACCAGGTGAACAGTATTAGTGAGGAGAATGTGTTTCGCTGATGTTTTAATACACACGGGACATGTCACCAGGTGAACAGTATAAGTGAGGCGAGTGTGTTCCCCACATTGTTTCATCTACACGGGACATGTTACCAGGTGAACAGTATAAGTGAGCAGAGTGTGTTCCCCTGATTGTTTAATACACACGGGACATGTTGCCAGGTGAGCAGTACAAGTGAGGAGAGTGTGTTCCCCTGATTGTTCAATACGCACGGGACATGTTACCAGGTGAACAGTATAAGTGAGGCGAGCGTGTTCCCCAGATTGTTTAATATACACGGGACATGTTACCAGGTGAACCGTAAAAGTGAGGAGAGTGTGTTCCCCTGTTTGTTTAATACACACGGGACATGTTACCAGGTGAACAGTGTAAGTGAGCAGAGTGTGTTCCCCTGATGGTTTAATATACACGACACATGTTACCAGGTGAACAGGATAAGTGAGGAGAGTGTGTTCACCGATTGTTTAATACACACGGGACATGTCACCAGCTGAAATGTATAAGTGAGCAGATTGTGTTCCCCTGATATTATAATACACACGGGACATGTTGCCAGGTGAAGAGTGTAAGTGAGGAGAGTGTGTTCCCCAGATTGTTTAATACACACGGGACATGTTACCAGGTGAACAGTATAGGTGAGGAGACAGTGTTCCACTGATAGTTTAATAGACACGGGACATGTTACCAGGTGAACAGTAGAAGTGAGGAGAGTGTGTTTGCCTGATGTTTTAATACACACGGGACATGTTACCAGATGAACAGTATAAGTGAGGAGAGTGTGTTCTCCTAATGTTTTAATAGACACGGGGCAAGTTAACAGGTGAACAGTATAAGTGTGGAGAGTGTGTTCCCCTGATGGTTTAATATACACGAGACATGTTACCAGGTGAACAGTCTAAGTGAGGAGAGTGTGTTTCCCTGATGTTTTAATACACACGGGACATGTTCCCATTTGAACAGTATATGTGAGGAGAGTGTGTTCCCCTGTTTGTTCAATATACACGGGACATGTCACCAGGTGAACAGTATAAGTGAGGAGAGTGTGTTCTCCTGATTGTTTATAACACACACAGGACATGTTACCAGGTGAACAGTATAAGTGAGGAGAGTGTTTACCCCTGATGTTTTAAGACATACGGGACATGTTACCAGGTGAACAGCATAAGTGAGGAGAGAGTGTTCCCCTGATGGTTTAATATACACGGCAAATGATACCAGGTGAACAGTATAAGTGAGGAGAGTGTGTTCCCCTGATGTTTTAATACACACGGGACATTTTGCCAGGTTAACAGTATAAGTGAGGAGAGTGTGTTCCCCAGATTGTTTAATACACACGGGAAATGTTACAAGGTGAACAGTATAGGTGAGGAGAGGGTGTTCCCCTGATGTTTTAACACTCACGGAACATGTTACCAGATGAACAGTATCAGTGAGGAGAGTGTGTTCCCCTAATGTTTTAATAGACACTGGACAAGTTACCAGGTGAACAGCATAAGTGAGGAGAGTGTGTTCCCCAGATGGTTTAATATACACAGTACATGTCAGCAGGTGAACAGTATAAGTGAGGAGAGTGTGTTCCCCTGATTGTTTAATATACACAGGACATGTTACCAGGTGAACAGTATAAGTGAGGAGAGAGTGTTCCCCTGATTGTTTAATCCACACAGGACATGTTACCAGGTGAACAGTATAAGTGAGGAGAGTGTGTTCCCCTGATGGTTTAATATACACAGGACATGTTACCAGGTGAACAGTTTAAGTGAGGAGAGTGTGTTCCCCTGATGGTTTAATATACACGGGACATGTTACCAGATGAACAGTATAAGTGAGGAGAGTGTGTTCCCCTAATGTTTTAATAGACACGGGACAAGTTACCAGGTGAACAGTAAAAGTGAGGCGAGTGTGTTCCCCAGATTGTTTAATATACACAGGACATGTTACCAGGTGAACAGTATAAGTGAGGAGAGTGTGTTCCCCTGATTGTTTAATGCACACAGGACATGTTACCAGGTGAACAGTATAAGTGAGGAGAGTGTGTTCCCCTGATGTTTTAATATACACGGGACATGTTACCAGGTGAACAGTTTAAGTGAGGAGAGTGTGTTTCGCTGATGTTTTTATACACACGGGACATGTTACCAGGTGTACAGTTTAAGTGAGGAGGGTTTGTTTCGCTGATGTTTTTATACACACGGGACATGTTACCACGTGAACAGTATAAGTGATAAGAGTGTGTTCCCCAGATTGTTTAATACACACGGGACATGTTACCAGGTGAACAGTATAGGTGAGGAGAATGTGTTGCATTGATGGTTTAATAGACACGGGACATGTTACCAGGTGAACAGTAGAAGTGAGGAGAGTGTGTTCCCCTAATGTTTTAATAGACACGGGACAAGTTACCAGTTGAACAGTATAAGTGAGGAGAGTGTGTGCCCCTGATGGTTTAATATACACGAGACATTTTGCCAGGTGAACATTAAAAGTGAGGAGAGTGTGTTTCCCTGATGGTTTAATATACACAGGACATGTTACCAGGTGAACAGTTAAGTTAGGAGAGTGTGTTTCGCTGATGTTTTAATACACACGGGACATGTTACCAGGTGAACAGTATAAGTGAGGAGAGTGTGTTCCCCTGATGTTTTAATATACATGAGACATGTCACCAGGTGAACAGTATAAGTGAGGCGAGTGTGTTCCCCAGATTGTTTAATATACACAGGACATCTTACCAGGTGAACAGCATAAGTGAGGCGAGTGTGTTCCCCTGATTGTTTAATACACACGGGACATGTTACCAGGTGAACAGTATAAGTGAGGAGATTGTGTTCCCCTGATGGTTTAATATACACGGGACATGTTACCAGGTGAACAGTTTAAGTGAGGAGGGTTTGTTTCGCTGATGTTTTTATACACACGGGACATGTTACCAGGTGAACAGTATAAGTGCTAAGAGTGTGTTCCCCAGATTGTTTAATACACACGAGACATGTTACCAGGTGAACAGTATAGGTGAGGAGACTGTGTTGCATTGATGGTTTAATAGACACGGGACATGTTACCAGGTGAACAGTATAAGTGAGGAGAGTGTGTTCCCCTAATGTTTTAATAGACACGGGACAAGTTACCAGTTGAACAGTATAAGTGAGGAGAGTGTGTGCCCCTGATGGTTTAATATACACGAGACATGTTGCCAGGTGAACATTAAATGTGAGGAGAGTGTGTTTCCCTTATGGTTTAATATACACAGGACATGTTACCAGGTGAACAGTTTAAGTTAGGAGAGTGTGTTTCGCTGATGTTTTAATACACACGAGACATGTTACCAGATGAACAGCATAAGTGAGGAGAGTGTGTTCCCCTGATTGTTTAATACACCCGGGACATGTTACCAGGTGAACAGTGTAAGTGAGGAGAGTGTGTTCCCCTGATGGTTTAATATACACGAGAGATGTTACCAGGTGAACAGTATAAGTGAGGATAGTGTGTTCCCCTGATTGTTTAATACACACGGGACATGTTTTAGCAGGTGAACAGTTTAAGTTAGGAGAGTGTGTTTCGCTGATGTTTTAATATACACGAGACATGTTACCAGGTGAACAGTATAAGTGATGAGAGTGTGTTCCCCTGATTGTTTAATACACATGGGACATGTTACCAGGTGAACAGTTTAAGTTAGGAGAGTGTTTTTCGCTGATGTTTTAATATGCACGAGACATGTTACCAGGTGAACAGTATAAGTGAGGAGAGTGTGTTCCACTGATGGTTTAATACACACGGGACATGTTACCAGGTGAACAGTATAAGTGAGGCGAGTGTGTTTCGCTGATGTTTTAATATGCACGAGACATGTTACCAGGTGAACAATATAAGTGAGGAGAGTGTGTTTCGCTGATGCTTTAATATACACAGGACATGTTACCAGGTGAACAGTTTAAGTGAGGAGAGTGTGTTTCACTGATGTTTTAATACACACGGGACATGTTACCAGGTGAACAGTGTAAGTGAGGAGAATGTGTTCGCTGATGTTTTAATACACACGGGACATGTCACCAGGTGAACAGTATAAGTGAGGCGAGTGTGTTCCCCAGATTGTTTCATATACACGGGACCTGTTACCAGGTGAGCAGTACAAGTGAGGAGAGTGTGTTCCCCTGATTGTTCAATACGCACGGGACATGTTACCAGGTGAACAGCAGAAGTGAGGCGAGCGTGTTCCCCAGATTGTTTAATACACACGGGACATGTTACCAGGTGAACAGTGCAAGTGAGCAGAGTGTGTTCCCCTGATGGTTTAATATACACGACACATGTTACCAGGTGAACAGGATAAGTGAGGAGAGTGTGTTCACCGATTGTTTAATACACACGGGACATGTCACCAGCTGAACAGTATAAGTGAGCAGAGCGTGTTCCCCTGATATTTTAATACACACGGGACATGTTGACAGGAGAACAGTATCAGTGAGGAGAGTGTGTTCCCCAGATTGTTTAATACACACGGGACATGTTACCAGGTGAACAGTATAAGTGAGGAGAATGTGTTCCCCCGTTTGTTTAATATACACGGGACATGTCACCAGGTGAACAGTATAAGTGAGGAGAGTGTTTACCCCTGATGTTTTAAGACACACGGGACATGTTAACAGGTGAACAGCATAAGTGAGGAGAGAGTGTTCCCCTGATGGTTTAATATACACGGGAAATGTTACCAGGTGAACAGTATAGGTGAGGAGAGTGTGTTCCCCTGATTGTTTAATCCACACAGGACATGTTACCAGGTGAACAGTATAAGTGAGGAGAGTGTGTTCCCCTGATGGTTTAATATACACGGGACATGTTACCAGGTGAACAGTTTAAGTGAGGAGAGTGTGTTTAGCTGATGTTTTTATACACACGGGACATGTTACCAGGTGTACAGTTTAAGTGAGTAGGGTGTGTTTCGCTGATGTTTTTATACACACGGGACATGTTACCAGTTGAACAGTATAAGTGAGGAGAGTGTGTTCCCCTGATGGTTTAATATACACGAGACATGTTACCAGGTGAACAGTATAATTGAGGAGAGTGTGTTCCACAGATTGTTTAATACACACGGGACATGTTACCAGGTGAACAGTCTAAGTGAGCAGAGTGTGTTCCCCTGATGTTTTAATACACACGGGACATGTTGCCAGGTGAACGGTATAAGTGAGGAGAGTGTGTTCCCCAGATTGTTTAATGCAGACGGGACATGTTGCCATGTGAACTGTATAGGTGAGGAGACTGTGTTCCACTGATGTTTTAATAAACTCAGGACATGTCACCAGGTGAACAGTATAAGTGAGGAGAGTGTGTTCACCGATTGTTTAATACACACGGGACATGTTACCAGGTGAACAGTGTAAGTGAGCAGAATGTGTTCCCCTGATGGTTTAATATACACGACACATGTTACCAGGTGAACAGGATAAGTGAGGAGAGTGTGTTCACCGATTGTTTAATACACACGGGACATGTCACCAGCTGAACAGTATAAGTGAGCAGATTGTGTTCCCCTGATATTATAATACACACGGGACATGTTGCCAGGTGAAGAGTATAAGTGAGGAGAGTGTGTTCCCCAGATTGTTTAATACACACGGGACATGTTAACAGGTGAACAGTATAGGTGAGGAGACTGTGTTCCACTGATAGTTTAATAGACACGGGACATGTTACCAGGTGAACAGTATAAGTGAGGAGAGTGTGTTTGCCTGATGTTTTAATACACACGGGACATGTTACCAGATGAACAGTATAATTGAGGAGAGTGTGTTCTCCTAATGTTTTAATAGACACGGGGCAAGTTAACAGGTGAACAGTATAAGTGTGGAGAGTGTGTTCCCCTGATGGTTTAATATACACGAGACATGTTACCAGGTGAACAGTCTAAGTGAGGAGAGTGTGTTTCCCTGATGTTTTAATACACACGGGACATGTTCCCATTTGAACAGTATATGGGTGGAGAGTGTGTTCCCCTGTTTGTTCAATATACACGGGACATGTCACCAGGTGAACAGTATAAGTGAGGAGAGTGTGTTCTCCTGATTGTTTATAACACACACAGGGCATGTTACCACGTGAACAGTATAAGTGAGGAGAGTGTTTACCCCTGATGTTTTAAGACACACGGGACATGTTACCAGGTGAACAGCATAAGTGAGGAGAGAGTGTTCCCCTGATGGTTTAATATACACGGCAAATGATACCAGTTGAACAGTATAAGTGAGGAGAGTGTGTTCCCCTGATGTTTTAATACACACGGGACATTTTGCCAGGTTAACAGTATAAGTGAGGAGAGTGTGTTCCCCAGATTGTTTAATACACACGGGAAATGTTACCAGGTGAACAGTATAGGTGAGGAGAGGGTGTTCCCCTGATGTTTTAATACTCACGGGACATGTTACCAGATGAACAGTATCAGTGAGGAGAGTGTGTTCCCCTAATGTTTTAATAGACACGGGACAAGTTACCAGGTGAACAGCATAAGTGAGGAGAGTGTGTTCCCCTGATGGTTTAATATACACAGGACATGTCAGCAGGTGAACAGTATAAGTGAGGAGAGTGTGTTCCCCTGATTGTTTAATATACACAGGACATGTTACCAGGTGAACAGTATAAGTGAGGAGAGAGTGTTCCCCTGATTGTTTAATCCACACAGGACATGTTACCAGGTGAACAGTATAAGTGAGGAGAGTGTGTTCCCCTGATGGTTTAATATACACAGGACATGTTACCAGGTGAACAGTTTAAGTGAGGAGAGTGTGTTCCCCTGATGGTTTAATATACACGGGACATGTTACCAGATGAACAGTATAAGTGAGGAGAGTGTGTTCCCCTAATGTTTTAATAGACACGGGACAAGTTAACAGGTGAACAGTAAAAGTGAGGCGAGTGTGTTCCCCAGATTGTTTAATATACACAGGACATGTTACCAGGTGAACAGTATAAGTGAGGAGAGTGTGTTCCCCTGATTGTTTAATGCACACAGGACATGTTACCAGGTGAACAGTATAAGTGAGGAGAGTGTGTTCCCCTGATGGTTTAATATACACGGGACATGTTACCAGGTGAACAGTTTAAGTGAGGAGAGTGTGTTTCGCTGATGTTTTTATACACACGGGACATGTTACCAGGTGTACAGTTTAAGTGAGTAGGATGTGTTTCGCTGATGTTTTTATACACACGGGACATGTTACCAGTTGAACAGTATAAGTGAGGAGAGTGTGTTCCCCTGATGGTTTAATATACACGAGACATGTTACCAGGTGAACAGTATAAGTGAGGAGAGTGTGTTCCACAGATTGTTTAATACACACGGGACATGTTACCAGGTGAACAGTCTAAGTGAGCAGAGTGTGTTCCCCTGATGTTTTAATACACACGGGACATGTTGCCAGGTGAACGGTATAAGTGAGGAGAGTGTGTTCCCCAGATTGTTTAATGCAGACGGGACATGTTGCCATGTGAACTGTATAGGTGAGGAGACTGTGTTCCACTGATGTTTTAATAAACTCAGGACATGTCACCAGGTGAACAGTATAAGTGAGGAGAGTGTGTTCACCGATTGTTTAATACACACGGGACATGTTACCAGGTGAACAGTGTAAGTGAGCAGAATGTGTTCCCCTGATGGTTTAATATACACGACACATGTTACCAGGTGAACAGGATAAGTGAGGAGAGTGTGTTCACCGATTGTTTAATACACACGGGACATGTCACCAGCTGAACAGTATAAGTGAGCAGATTGTGTTCCCCTGATATTATAATACACACGGGACATGTTGCCAGGTGAAGAGTATAAGTGAGGAGAGTGTGTTCCCCAGATTGTTTAATACACACGGGACATGTTAACAGGTGAACAGTATAGGTGAGGAGACTGTGTTCCACTGATAGTTTAATAGACACGGGACATGTTACCAGGTGAACAGTATAAGTGAGGAGAGTGTGTTTGCCTGATGTTTTAATACACACGGGACATGTTACCAGATGAACAGTATAAGTGAGGAGAGTGTGTTCTCCTAATGTTTTAATAGACACGGGGCAAGTTAACAGGTGAACAGTATAAGTGTGGAGAGTGTGTTCCCCTGATGGTTTAATATACACGAGACATGTTACCAGGTGAACAGTCTAAGTGAGGAGAGTGTGTTTCCCTGATGTTTTAATACACACGGGACATGTTCCCATTTGAACAGTATATGGGTGGGGAGTGTGTTCCCCTGTTTGTTCAATATACACGGGACATGTCACCAGGTGAACAGTATAAGTGAGGAGAGTGTGTTCTCCTGATTGTTTATAACACACACAGGGCATGTTACCACGTGAACAGTATAAGTGAGGAGAGTGTTTACCCCTGATGTTTTAAGACACACGGGACATGTTACCAGGTGAACAGCATAAGTGAGGAGAGAGTGTTCCCCTGATGGTTTAATATACACGGCAAATGATACCAGTTGAACAGTATAAGTGAGGAGAGTGTGTTCCCCTGATGTTTTAATACACACGGGACATTTTGCCAGGTTAACAGTATAAGTGAGGAGAGTGTGTTCCCCAGATTGTTTAATACACACGGGAAATGTTACCAGGTGAACAGTATAGGTGAGGAGAGGGTGTTCCCCTGATGTTTTAATACTCACGGGACATGTTACCAGATGAACAGTATCAGTGAGGAGAGTGTGTTCCCCTAATGTTTTAATAGACACGGGACAAGTTACCAGGTGAACAGCATAAGTGAGGAGAGTGTGTTCCCCTGATGGTTTAATATACACAGGACATGTCAGCAGGTGAACAGTATAAGTGAGGAGAGTGTGTTCCCCTGATTGTTTAATATACACAGGACATGTTACCAGGTGAACAGTATAAGTGAGGAGAGAGTGTTCCCCTGATTGTTTAATCCACACAGGACATGTTACCAGGTGAACAGTATAAGTGAGGAGAGTGTGTTCCCCTGATGGTTTAATATACACAGGACATGTTACCAGGTGAACAGTTTAAGTGAGGAGAGTGTGTTCCCCTGATGGTTTAATATACACGGGACATGTTACCAGATGAACAGTATAAGTGAGGAGAGTGTGTTCCCCTAATGTTTTAATAGACACGGGACAAGTTAACAGGTGAACAGTAAAAGTGAGGCGAGTGTGTTCCCCAGATTGTTTAATATACACAGGACATGTTACCAGGTGAACAGTATAAGTGAGGAGAGTGTGTTCCCCTGATTGTTTAATGCACACAGGACATGTTACCAGGTGAACAGTATAAGTGAGGAGAGTGTGTTCCCCTGATGGTTTAATATACACGGGACATGTTACCAGGTGAACAGTTTAAGTGAGGAGAGTGTGTTTCGCTGATGTTTTTATACACACGGGACATGTTACCAGGTGTACAGTTTAAGTGAGGAGGGTTTGTTTCGCTGATGTTTTTATACACACGGGACATGTTACCAGGTGAACAGTATAAGTGATAAGAGTGTGTTCCCCAGATTGTTTAATACACACGGGACATGTTACCAGGTGAACAGTATAGGTGAGGAGACTGTGTTGCATTGATGGTTTAATAGACACGGGACATGTTACCAGGTGAACAGTAGAAGTGAGGAGAGTGTGTTCCCCTAATGTTTTAATAGACACGGGACAAGTTACCAGTTGAACAGTATAAGTGAGGAGAGTGTGTGCCCCAGATGGTTTAATATACACGAGACATGTTGCCAGGTGAACATTAAAAGTGAGGAGAGTGTGTTTCCCTGATGGTTTAATATACACAGGACATGTTACCAGGTGAACAGTTAAGTTAGTAGAGTGTGTTTCGCTGATGTTTTAATACACACGGGACATGTTACCAGGTGAACAGTATAAGTGAGGAGAGTGTGTTCCCCTGATGTTTTAATATACATGAGACATGTCACCAGGTGAACAGTATAAGTGAGGCGAGTGTGTTTCCCAGATTGTTTAATATACACAGGACATCTTACCAGGTGAACAGCATAAGTGAGGCGAGTGTGTTCCCCAGATTGTTTAATATACACGGGACATTTCACCAGGTGAACAGTATAAGTGAGGAGAGTGTGTTCCCCTGATTGTTTAATACACACGGGACATGTCACCAGGTGAACAGTATAAGTGAGGAGATTGTGTTCCCCTGATGGTTTAATATACACGGGACATGTTACCAGGTGAACAGTTTAAGTGAGGAGAGTGTGTTTCGCTGATGTTTTTATACACACGGGACATGTTACCAGGTGTACAGTTTAAGTGAGGAGGGTTTGTTTCGCTGATGTTTTTATACACACGGGACATGTTACCAGGTGAACAGTATAAGTGCTAAGAGTGTGTTCCCCAGATTGTTTAATACACACGGGACATGTTACCAGGTGAACAGTATAGGTGAGGAGACTGTGTTGCATTGATGGTTTAATAGACACGGGACATGTTACCAGGTGAACAGTATAAGTGAGGAGAGTGTGTTCCCCTAATGTTTTAATAGACACGGGACAAGTTACCAGTTGAACAGTATAAGTGAGGAGAGTGTGTGCCCCTGATGGTTTAATATACACGAGACATGTTGCCAGGTGAACATTAAAAGTGAGGAGAGTGTGTTTCCCTGATGGTTTAATATACACAGGACATGTTACCAGGTGAACAGTTTAAGTTAGGAGAGTGTGTTTCGCTGATGTTTTAATACACACGAGACATGTTACCAGATGAACAGCATAAGTGAGGAGAGTGTGTTCCCCTGATTGTTTAATACACCCGGGACATGTTACCAGGTGAACAGTGTAAGTGAGGAGAGTGTGTTCCCCTGATGGTTTAATATACACGAGAGATGTTACCAGGTGAACAGTATAAGTGAGGAGAGTGTGTTCCCCTGATTGTTTAATACACAAGGGACATGTTAGCAGGTGAACAGTTTAAGTTAGGAGAGTGTGTTTCGCTGATGTTTTAATATACACGAGACATGTTACCAGGTGAACAGTATAAGTGATGAGAGTGTGTTCCCCTGATTGTTTAATACACATGGGACATGTTACCAGGTGAACAGTTAAAGTTAGGAGAGTGTGTTTCGCTGATGTTTTAATATGCACGAGACATGTTACCAGGTGAACAGTATAAGTGAGGAGAGTGTGTTCCCCTGATGGTTTAATACACACGGGACATGTTACCAGGTGAACAGTATAAGTGAGGCGAGTGTGTTTCGCTGATGTTTTAATATGCACGAGACATGTTACCAGGTGAACAGTATAAGTGAGGAGAGTGTATTTCGCTGATGCTTTAATATACACAGGACATGTTACCAGGTGAACAGTTTAAGTGAGGAGAGTGTGTTTCACTGATGTTTTAATACACACGGGACATGTTACCAGGTGAACAGTATAAGTGAGGAGAATGTGTTTCGCTGATGTTTTAATACACACGGGACATGTCACCAGGTGAACAGTATAAGTGAGGCGAGTGTGTTCCCCAGATTGTTTCATATACACGGGACCTGTTACCAGGTGAGCAGTACAAGTGAGGAGAGTGTGTTCCCCTGATTGTTCAATACGCACGGGACATGTTACCAGGTGAACAGCAGAAGTGAGGCGAGCGTGTTCCCCAGATTGTTTAATACACACGGGACATGTTACCAGGTGAACAGTGCAAGTGAGCAGAGTGTGTTCCCCTGATGGTTTAATATACACGACACATGTTACCAGGTGAACAGGATAAGTGAGGAGAGTGTGTTCACCGATTGTTTAATACACACGGGACATGTCACCAGCTGAACAGTATCAGTGAGCAGAGCGTGTTCCCCTGATATTTTAATACACACAGGACATGTTGACAGGTGAACAGTATAAGTGAGGAGAGTGTGTTCCCCAGATTGTTTAATACACACGGGACATGTTACCAGGTGAACAGTATAGGTGAGGAGACTGTGTTCCACTGATCGTTTAATAGACACGGGACATGTTACCAGGTGAACAGTATAAGTGAGGAGAGGGTGTTCCCCTGATGTTTTAATACACACGGGACATGTTACCAGATGAACAGTATAAGTGAGGAGAGTGTGTTCTCCTAATGTTTTAATAGACACGGGACAAGTTAACAGGTGAACAGTATAAGCGAGGAGAGTGTGTTTCCCTGATGTTTTAATACACACGGGACATGTTCCCATTTGAACAGTGTAAGTGAGGAGAGTGTGTTCCCCTGTTTGTTTAATATACACGGGACATGTCACCAGGTGAACAGTATAAGTGAGGAGAGTGTTTACCCCTGATGTTTTAAGACACACGCTACATGTTAACAGGTGAACAGCATAAGTGAGGAGAGAGTGTTCCCCTGATGGTTTAATATACACGGGAAATGTTACCAGGTGAACAGTATAGGTGAGGAGAGTGTGTTCCCCTGATTGTTTAATCCACACAGGACATGTTACCAGGTGAACAGTATAAGTGAGGAGAGTGTGTTCCCCTGATGGTTTAATATACACGGGACATGTTACCAGGTGAACAGTTTAAGTGAGGAGAGTGTGTTTCGCTGATGTTTTTATACACACGGGACATGTTACCAGGTGTACAGTTTAAGTGAGGAGGGTGTGTTTCGCTGATGTTTTTATAGACACGGGACAAGTTACCAGGTGAACAGTATAAGTGAGGAGAGTGTGTTCCCCTGATTGATTAATATACACAGGACATGTTACCAGGTGAACAGTTTAAGTTAGGAGAGTGTGTTTCGCTGATGTTTTAATACACACGGGACATGTTACCAGGTGAACAGTATAAGTGAGGAGAGTGTGTTCCCCTGATGGTTTAATATACACGAGACATGTTGCCAGGTGAACATTAAAAGTGAGGAGAGTGTGTTCCCCTGATGGTTTAATATACACAGGACATGTTACCAGGTGAACAGTTTAAGTTAGGAGAGTGTGTTTCGCTGATGTTTTAATACACACGGGACATGTTACCAGGTGAAGAGTATAAGTGAGGAGAGCGTGTTCCCCTGATGGTTTAATATACACGAGACATGTTACCAGGTGAACAGTATAAGCGAGGCGAGTGTGTTCCCCAGATTGTTTAATATGCACAGGACATCTTACCAGGTGAACAGTATAAGTGAGGCGAGTGTGTTCCCCAGATTGTTTAATATACACAGGACATCTTACCAGGTGAACAGTATAAGTGAGAAGAGTGTGTTCCCCAGATTGTTCAATATACACTGGACATTTCACCAGGTGAACAGTATAAGTGAGGAGAGTGTGTTCCCCTGTTTGTTTAATACACACGGGACATGTTACCAGGTAAACAGTATAAGTGAGGCGAGTGTGTTCCCCAGATTGTTTAATATACACGGGACATGTTACCAGGTGAACAGTATAAGTGAGGAGAGTGTGTTCCCCTGTTGGTTTAATACACACGTGACATGTTACCAGGTGAACAGTACAAGTGAGGAGAGTGTGTTTCGCTGATGTTTTAATATACACGAGACATGTTACCAGGTGAACAGTATAAGTGAGGAGAGTGTGTTCCCCTGATGGTTTAATACACACGGGACATGTTACCAGGTGAACAGTATAAGTGAGGAGAGTGTGTTCCCCTGATGGTTTAATACACACGGGACATGTTACCAGGTGAACAGTATAAGTGAGGAGACTGTGTTCCCCTGATGGTTTAATGCACACGGGACATGTTACCAGGTGAACAGTATAAGTGAGGCGAGTGTGTTCCGAAGATTGTTTAATATACACAGGACATGTTACCAGGTGAATAGTTTAAGAGAGGAGAGTGTGTTTCGCTGATGTTTTATTATACGCAGGACATGTTACCAGGTGATCAGTTTAAGTGAGGAGAGTGTGTTTCGCTGATGTTTTAATACACACGGGACATGTTACCAGGTGAACAGTATTAGTGAGGAGAATGTGTTTCGCTGATGTTTTAATACACACGGGACATGTTACCAGGTGAACAGTATAAGTGAGGCGAGTGTGTTCCCCAGATTGTTTCATCTACACGGGACATGTTACCAGGTGAACAGTATAAGTGAGCAGAGTGTGTTCCCCTGATTGTTTAATACACACAGGACATGTTGCCAGGTGAGCAGTACAAGTGAGGAGAGTGTGTTCCCCAGATTGTTCAATACGCACGGGACATGTTACCAGGTGAACAGTATAAGTGAGGAGAGTGTGTTCCCCTGATGGTTTAATACACACGGGACATGTTACCAGGTGAACAGTATAAGTGAGGAGACTGTGTTCCCCTGATGGTTTAATGCACACGGGACATGTTACCAGGTGAACAGTATAAGTGAGGCGAGTGTGTTCCGAAGATTGTTTAATATACACAGGACATGTTACCAGGTGAACAGTTTAAGAGAGGAGAGTGTGTTTCGCTGATGTTTTAATATACACAGGACATGTTACCAGGTGAACAGTATAAGTGAGGCGAGCGTGTTCCCCAGATTGTTTAATATACACGGGACATGTTACCAGGTGAACCGTAAAAGTGAGGAGAGTGTGTTCCCCTGTTTGTTTAATACACACGGGACATGTTACCAGGTGAACAGTGTAAGTGAGCAGAGTGTGTTCCCCTGATGGTTTAATATACACGGCACATGTTACCAGGTGAACAAGATAAGTGAGGAGAGTGTGTTCACCGATTGTTTAATACACACGGGACATGTCACCAGCTGAACAGTATAAGTGAGCAGATTGTGTTCCCCTGATATTATAATACACACGGGACATGTTGCCAGGTGAAGAGTATAAGTGAGGAGAGTGTGTTCCCCAGATTGTTTAATACACACGGGACATGTTACCAGGTGAACAGTATAGGTGAGGAGACTGTGTTCCACTGATAGTTTAATAGACACGGGACATGTTACCAGGTGAACAGTATAAGTGAGGAGAGTGCGTTTGCCTGATGTTTTAATACACACGGGACATGTTACCAGATGAACAGTATAAGTGAGGAGAGTGTGTTCTCCTGATGTTTTAATAGACACGGGGCAAGTTAACAGGTGAACAGTATAAGTGTGGAGAGTGTGTTCCCCTGATGGTTTAATATACACGAGACATGTTACCAGGTGAACAGTCTAAGTGAGGAGAGTGTGTTTCCCTGATGTTTTAATACACACGGGACATGTTCCCATTTGAACAGTATATGTGAGGAGAGTGTGTTCCCCTGTTTGTTCAATATACACGGGACATGTCACCAGGTGAACAGTATAAGTGAGGAGAGTGTGTTCTCCTGATTGTTTATAACACACACAGGACATGTTACCAGGTGAACAGTATAAGTGAGGAGAGTGTTTACCCCTGATGTTTTAAGACACACGGGACATGTTACCAGGTGAACAGCATAAGTGAGGAGAGAGTGTTCCCCTGATGGTTTAATATACACGGCAAATGATACCAGGTGAACAGTATAAGTGAGGAGAGTGTGTTCCCCTGATGTTTTAATACACACGGGACATTTTGCCAGGTTAACAGTATAAGTGAGGAGAGTGTGTTCCCCAGATTGTTTAATACACACGGGAAATGTTACCAGGTGAACAGTATAGGTGAGGAGAGGGTGTTCCCCTGATGTTTTAATACTCACGGGACATGTTACCAGATGAACAGTATAAGTGAGGAGAGTGTGTTCCCCTAATGTTTTAATAGACACCGGACAAGTTACCAGGTGAACAGCATAAGTGAGGAGAGTGTGTTCCCCTGATGGTTTAATATACACAGGACATGTCAGCAGGTGAACAGTATAAGTGAGGAGAGTGTGTTCCCCTGATTGTTTAATATACACAGGACATGTTACCAGGTGAACAGTATAAGTGAGGAGAGAGTGTTCCCCTGATTGTTTAATCCACACAGGACATGTTACCAGGTGAACAGTATAAGTGAGGAGAGTGTGTTCCCCTGATGGTTTAATCTACACAGGACATGTTACCAGGTGAACAGTTTAAGTGAGGAGAGTGTGTTCCCCTGATGGTTTAATATACACGGGACATGTTACCAGATGAACAGTATAAGTGAGGAGAGTGTGTTCCCCTAATGTTTTAATAGACACGGGACAAGTTACCAGGTGAACAGTAAAAGTGAGGCGAGTGTGTTCCCCAGATTGTTTAATATACACAGGACATGTTACCAGGTGAACAGTATAAGTGAGGAGAGTGTGTTCCCCTGATTGTTTAATGCACACAGGACATGTTACCAGGTGAACAGTATAAGTGAGGAGAGTGTGTTCCCCTGATGGTTTAATATACACGGGACATGTTACCAGGTGAACAGTTTAAGTGAGGAGAGTGTGTTTCGCTGATGTTTTTATACACACGGGACATGTTACCAGGTTTACAGTTTAAGTGAGGAGGGTTTGTTTCGCTGATGTTTTTATACACACGGGACATGTTACCAGGTGAACAGTATAAGTGATAAGAGTGTGTTCCCCAGATTGTTTAATACACACGGGACATGTTACCAGGTGAATAGTATAGGTGAGGAGACTGTGTTGCATTGATGGTTTAATAGACACGGGACATGTTACCAGGTGAACAGTAGAAGTGAGGAGAGTGTGTTCCCCTAATGTTTTAAATGACACGGGACAAGTTACCAGTTGAACAGTATAAGTGAGGAGAGTGTGTGCCCCTGATGGTTCAATATACACGAGACATGTTGCCAGGTGAACATTAAAAGTGAGGAGAGTGTGTTTCCCTGATGGTTTAATATACACAGGACATGTTACCAGGTGAACAGTTAAGTTAGGAGAGTGTGTTTCGCTGATGTTTTAATACACACGGGACATGTTACCAGGTGAACAGTATAAGTGAGGAGAGTGTGTTCCCCTGATGTTTTAATATACATGAGACATGTCACCAGGTGAACAGTATAAGTGAGGCGAGTGTGTTCCCCAGATTGTTTAATATACACAGGACATCTTACCAGGTGAACAGCATAAGTGAGGCGAGTGTGTTCCCCAGATTGTTTAATATACACGGGACATTTCACCAGGTGAACAGTATAAGTGAGGAAAGTGTGTTCCCCTGATTGTTTAATACACACGGGACATGTTACCAGGTGAACAGTATAAGTGAGGAGATTGTGTTCCCCTGATGGTTTAATATACACGGGACATGTTACCAGGTGAACAGTTTAAGTGAGGAGAGTGTGTTTCGCTGATGTTTTTATACACACGGGACATGTTACCAGGTGTACAGTTTAAGTGAGGAGGGTTTGTTTCGCTGATGTTTTTATACACACGGGACATGTTACCAGGTGAACAGTATAAGTGAGGAGAGTGTGTTCCCCTAATGTTTTAATAGACACGGCACAAGTTACCAGTTGAACAGTATAAGTGAGGAGAGTGTGTGCCCCTGATGGTTTAATATACACGAGACATGTTGCCAGGTGAACATTAAAAGTGAGGAGAGTGTGTTTCCCTGATGGTTTAATATACACAGGACATGTTACCAGGTGAACAGTTTAAGTTAGGAGAGTGTGTTTCGCTGATGTTTTAATACACACGGGACATGTTACCAGGTGAACAGTTTAAGTGAGGAGAGTGTGTTCCTCTGATGGTTTAATATACATGAGACATGTTACCAGGTGAACAGTATAAGTGAGGCGAGTGTGTTCCCCAGATTGTTTAATATACACAGGACATCTTACCAGGTGAACAGCATAAGTGAGGCGAGTGTGTTCCCCAGATTGTTTAATATACACGGGACATTTCACCAGGTGAACAGTATAAGTGAGGAGAGTGTGTTCCCCTGTTTGTTTAATACACACGGGACATGTTACCAGGTGAACAGTATAAGTGAGGAGATTGTGTTCCCCTGTTTGTTTAATACACACGGGACATGTTACCAGGTGAACAGGATAAGTGAGCAGAGTGTGTTTCGTTGTTGTTTTAATATACACGGGACATGTTACCATGTGAACAGTATAAGTGAGGCGAGTGTGTTCCCCAGATTGTTTAATATACACGGGACATGTTACCAGGTGAACAGTATAAGTGATGAGAGTGTGTTCCCCAGATTGTTTAATACACACGGGACATGTTACCAGGTGAACAGTATAGGTGAGGAGACTGTGTTGCATTGATGGTTTAATAGACACGGGACATGTTACCAGCTGAACAGTATTAGTGAGGAGAGTGTGTTCCCCTAATGTTTTAATAGACACGGGACAATTTACCAGGTGAACAGTATAAGTGAGGAGAGTGTGTGCCCCTGATGGTTTAATATACACGAGACATGTTGCCAGGTGAACATTAAAAGTGAGGAGAGTGTGATCCCCTGATGGTTTAATATATACAGGACATGTTACCAGATGAAAAGTATAAGTGAGGAGAGTGTGTTCCCCTGATGGTTTAAAATACACGAGACATGTTACCAGGTGAACAGTATAAGTGAGGCGAGTGTGTTCCCCAGATTGTTTAATATACACAGGACATCTTACCAGGTGAACAGTATAAGTGAGGCGAGTGTGTTCCCCAAATTGTTTAATATACACAGGACATCTTACCAGGTGAACAGTATAAGTGAGGCGAGTGTGTTCCCCAGATTGTTTAATAGACACGGGACATTTCACCAGGTGAACAGTATAAGTGAGGAGAGTGTGTTCCCCTAATGTTTTAATAGACACGGGACATTTTGCCAGGTTAACAGTATAAGTGAGGCGAGTGTGTTCCCCAGATTGTTTAATATACACGGGACATGTTACCAGATGAACAGTACAAGTGATGAGAGTGTGTTCCCCAGATTGTTTAATACACACGGGACATGTTACCAGGTGAATAGTATAGGTGAGGAGACTGTGTTGCATTGATGGTTTAATAGACACGGGACATGTTACCAGGTGAACAGTATAAGTGAGGAGAGGGTGTGCCCCTGATGGTTTAATATACACAGGACATGTTACCAGGTGAACAGCTTAAGTTAGGAGAGTGTGTTTCGCTGATGTTTTAATACACACGGGACATGTTACCAGGTGAACAGTATAAGTGAGGAGATTGTGTTCCCCTGTTGGTTTAATATACACGGGACATGTTACCAGGTGAACAGTTTAAGTGAGGAGAGTGTGTTTCGCTGATGTTTTTATACACACGGGACATGTTACCAGGTGAACAGTATAAGAGAGGCGAGTGTGTTCCCCAGATTGTTTAATATACACGGGACATTTCACCAGGTGAACAGTATAAGTGAGGAGAGTGTGTTCCCCTGTTTGTTTAATACACACGGGACATGTTACCAGGTGAACAGTATAAGTGAGGAGATTGTGTTCCCCTGTTTGTTTAATACACACGGGACATGTTACCAGGTGAACAGTATAAGTGAGCAGAGTGTGTTTCGTTGTTGTTTTAATATACACGGGACATGTTACCAGGTGAACAGTATAAGTGAGGCGAGTGTGTTCCCCAGATTGTTTAATATACACGGGACAGTTTACCACGTGAACAGTATAAGTGATGAGAGTGTGTTCCCCAGATTGTTTAATACACACGGGACATGTTACCAGGTGAACAGTATAGGTGAGGAGACAGTGTTGCATTGATGGTTTAATAGACACGTGACATGTTACCAGGTGAACAGTATTAGTGAGGAGAGTGTGTTCCCCTAATGTTTTAATAGACACGGGACAAGTTACCAGGTGAACAGTATAGGTGAGGAGAGTGTGTGCCCCTGATGGTTTAATATACACGAGACATGTTGCCAGGTGAACATTAAAAGTGAGGAGAGTGTGTTCCCCTGATGGTTTAATATATACAGGACATGTTACCAGGTGAACAGTTTAAGTTAGGAGAGTGTGTTTCGCTGATGTTTTAATACACACGGGACATGTTACCAGATGAACAGTATAAGTGAGGAGAGTGTGTGCCCCTGATGGTTTAAAATACACGAGACATGTTACCAGGTGAACAGTATAAGTGAGGCGAGTGTGTTCCCCAGATTGTTTAATATACACAGGAGATCTTACCAGGTGAACAGTATAAGTGAGGCGAGTGTGTTCCCCAGATTGTTTAATATACACGGGACATTTCACCAGGTGAAAAGTATAAGTGAGGAGAGTGTGTTCCCCTGTTTGTTTAATACACACGGGACATGTTACCAGGTGAACAGTATAAGTGAGGAGAGTGTGTTCCCCTAATGTTTTAATAGACACGGGACATTTTGCCAGGTTAACAGTATAAGTGAGGCGAGTGTGTTCCCCACATTGTTTAATATACACGGGACATGTTACCAGGTGAACAGTATAAGTGATGAGAGTGTGTTCCCCAGATTGTTTAATACACACGGGACATGTTACCAGGTGAATAGTATAGGTGAGGAGACTGTGTTGCATTGATGGTTTAATAGACACGGGACATGTTACCAGGTGAACAGTATAAGTGAGGAGAGGGTGTGCCCCTGATGGTTTAATATACACGAGACATGTTGCCAGGTGAACATTAAAAGTGAGGAGAGTGTGTTCCCCTGATGGTTTATTATACACAGGACATGTTACCAGGTGAACAGCTTAAGTTAGGAGAGTGTGTTTCGCTGATGTTTTAATACACACGGGACATGTTACCAGGTGAACAGTATAAGTGAGGAGATTGTGTTCCCCTGATGGTTTAATATACACGGGACATGTTACCAGGTGTACAGTTTAAGTGAGGAGGGTTTGTTTCGCTGATGTTTTTATACACACGGGACATGTTACCAGGTGAACAGTATAAGTGCTAAGAGTGTGTTCCCCAGATTGTTTAATACACACGGGACATGTTACCAGGTGAACAGTATAGGTGAGGAGACTGTGTTGCATTAATGGTTTAATAGACACGGGACATGTTACCAGGTGAACAGTATAAGTGAGGAGAGTGTGTTCCCCTAATGTTTTAATACACACGGGACATGTTACCAGGTGAACAGTATAAGTGAGCAGAGTGTGTTTCGTTGTTGTTTTAATACACACGGGACATGTTACCAGGTGAACAGTATAAGTGAGGAGAGTGTGTTCCCCAGATTGTTTAATATACACGGGACATGTTACCAGGTGAACAGTATAAGTGAGGAGAGTGTGTTCCCCTGTTTGTTTAATACACACGCGACATGTTACCAGGTGAACAGTATAAGTGAGGAGACTGTGTTCCCCTGATGTTTTAATACACACGGGACATGTTACCAGGTGAACAGTATAGGTGAGGAGAGTGTGTTCCCCTGATTGTTTAATATACACAGGACATGTTACCAGGTGAACGGTATTAGTGCGGAGAGTGTGTTCCCCTGATTGTTTAATATACATGGGACATGTCACCAGTTGAACAGAAGAAGTGAGGACAGTTTGTTCCCCTTATGTTTTAACACACACGGGACATGTTACCAGGTGAACAGTATAAGTGAAGAGAGTTTGTTCCCCTGATTGTTTTTTATACATGGGGCATTTCACCAGGTGAACAGTGTAAGTGAGGAGAATGTGTTCCCCTGATGTTTTAATACACACGGGACATGTTACCAGGTGAACAGTATAAGTGAGGAGAGTGTGTTCCCCTGATGTTCTAATACACACGGGACATTTTGCCAGGTGAACAGTATAAGTGAGGAGAGTTTGTTCCCCTGATTGTTTTTTATACATGTGACATGTTACCAGGTGAACAGTAGAAGTGAGGAGAGTGTGTTCCACTTATGTTTTAATACACACGGGACATGTTACCAGGTGAACAGGATAAGTGAGGAGAGTTTGTTCCGTTGATTGCTTTTTATACATGGGACATTTCACCAGGTGAACAGGATAAGTGAGGAGAGTGTGTTCCCCTGTTTGTTTAATAAACACGGGACATGTTACCAGGTGAACAGTATAAGTGAGGAGATTGTGTTCCCCTGTTTGTTAAATACACACGGGACATGTTACCAGGTGAACAGTATAAGTGAGCAGAGTGTGTTTCGTTGTTGTTTTAATACACACGGGACATGTTACCAGGTGAACAGTATAAGTGAGGAGAGTGTGTTCCCCAGATTGTTTAATATACACGGGACATGTTACCAGGTGAACAGTATAAGTGAGGAGAGTGTGTTCCCCTGTTTGTTTAATACACACGGGACATGTTACCAGGTGAACAGTATAAGTGAGGAGACTGTGTTCCCCTGATGTTTTAATACACACGGGACATGTTACCAGGTGAACAGTATAGGTGAGGAGAGTGTGTTCCCCTGATTGTTTAATATACACAGGACATGTTACCAGGTGAACGGTATTAGTGCGGAGAGTGTGTTCCCCTGATTGTTTAATATACACGGGACATGTCACCAGTTGAACAGAAGAAGTGAGGACAGTGTGTTCCCCTTATGTTTTAACACACACGGGACATGTTACCAGGTGAACAGTATAAGTGAAGAGAGTTTGTTCCCCTGATTGTTTTTTATACGTGGGACATTTCACCAGGTGAACAGTGTAAGTGAGGAGAATGTGTTCCCCTGATGTTTTAATACACACGGGACATGTTACCAGGTGAACAGTATAAGTGAGGAGAGTGTGTTCCCCTGATGTTCTAATACACACGGGACATTTTGCCAGGTGAACAGTATAAGTGAGGAGAGTTTGTTCCCCTGATTGTTTTTTATACATGTGACATGTTACCAGGTGAACAGTAGAAGTGAGGAGAGTGTGTTCCACTTATGTTTTAATACACACGGGACATGTTACCAGGTGAACAGGATAAGTGAGGAGAGTTTGTTCCGTTGATTGTTTTTTATACATGGGACATTTCACCAGGTGAACAGTATAAGTGAGGAGAGTGTGTTCCCCTGATGTTTTCATACATACGGGACATGTTACCAGGTGAACAGTATAAGTGGGGACAGTGGGTTCCCCTGATGTTTTAATACACACGGGACATTTTGCCAGGTGAACAGTATAAGTGAGGAGAGTGTGTTCCCCAGATTGTTTAATACACAGGGGACATGTTACCAGGTGAACAGTATAAGTGAGGAGAGGGTGTTCCCCTGATGTTTTTATACACACGGGACATGTTACCAGATGAACAGGATAAGTGAGGAGAGTGTGTTCACCTGATTGTTTAATATACACGAGACATGTTAACAGGTGAACAGTGTAAGTGAGGAGAGTGTGTTCCCCTGATGGTTTAATACACACGGGACATGTTACCAGGTGAACAGTGTAAGTGAGGAGAGTGTGTTCCCCTGATGGTTTAATATACACGAGACATGTTACCTGGTGAACAGCATAAGTGAGGAGAGTGTGTTCCCCTGATGGTTTAATATAGACGGGACATGTTGATAGGTGAACAGAAGAGGTGAGGAGAGTGTGTTCCCCTGATAGTTTAATATACATGGGACATTTCACCAGGTGAACAGTTTCAGTGAGGAGAGTGTGTTCCCCTGATGTTTTAATACACACGGGACATGTTACCAGGTGAACAGTACAAGTGAGGAGAGTGTGTTCCCCTGATGTTTTAATACACACGGGACATTTTGCCAGGTGAACAGTCTAAGTGAGGAGAGGGTGTTCCCCTGATGTTTTAATACACACGGGACATGTTACCAGATGAACAGTATAAGTGAGGAGAGTGTGTTCCCCTAATGTTTTAATAGACACGGGACATTTTGCCAGGTTAACAGTATAAGTGAGGCGAGTGTTTTCCCCAGATTGTTTAATATACACGGGACATGCTACCAGGTGAACAGTATAAGTGATGAGAGTGTGTTCCCCAGATTGTTTAATACACACGGGACATGTTACCAGGTGAATAGTATAGGTGAGGAGACTGTGTTGCATTGATGGTTTAATAGACACGGGACATGTTACCAGGTGAACAGTATAAGTGAGGAGAGTGTGTGCCCCTGATGGTTTAATATACACGAGACATGTTGCCAGGTGAACATTAAAAGTGAGGAGAGTGTGTTCCCCTGATGGTTTAATATACACAGGACATGTTACCAGGTGAACAGCTTAAGTTAGGAGAGTGTGTTTCGCTGATGTTTTAATACACACGGGACATGTTACCAGGTGAACAGTATAAGTGAGGAGAGTGTGTTCCCCTGATGGTTTAATATACACGAGACATGTTACCAGGTGAACAGTATAAGTGATGCGAGTGTGTTCCCCAGATTGTTTAATATACACAGGACATCTTACCAGGTGAACAGTATAAGTGAGGAGAGTGTGTTCCCCTGATGGTTTAATATACACGGGACATGTTACCAGGTGAACAGTGTAAGTGAGGAGAGTGTGTTCCCCTGATGGTTTAATACACACGGGACATGTTAACAGGTGAACAGTGTAAGTGAGGAGAGTGTGTTCCCCTGATGGTTTAATAGACACGGGACATGTTACCAGGTGAACAGTATTAGTGAGGAGAGTGTGTTCCCCTAATGTTTTAATAGACAAGGGACAAGTTACCAGGTGAACAGTATAAGTGAGGAGAGTGTGTGCCCCTGATGGTTTAATATACACGAGACATGTTGCCAGGTGAACATTAAAAGTGAGGAGAGTGTGTTCCCCTGATGGTTTAATATATTCAGGACATGTTACCAGGTGAACAGTTTAATTTAGGAGAGTGTGTTTCGCTGATGTTTTAATACACACTGGACATGTTACCAGGTGAACAGTATAAGTGACGAGAGTTTGTTCCCCTGATGGTTTAAAATACACGAGACATGTTACCAGGTGAACAGAAGAAGTGAGGCGAGTGTGTTCCCCAGATTGTTTAATATACACAGGACATCTTACCAGGTGAACAGTATAAGTGAGGCGAGTGTGTTCCCCAGATTGTTTAATATACACGGGACATTTCACCAGGTGAACAGTATAAGTGAGGAGAGTGTGTTCCCCTGTTTGTTTAATACACACACAGGACATGTTACCAGGTGAACAGTATAAGTGAGGAGATTGTGTTCCCCTGTTTGTTTAATACACACGGGACATGTTACCAGGTGAACAGTATAAGTGAGGAGAGTGTGTTCCCCTAATGTTTTAATAGACACGGGACATTTTGCCAGGTTAACAGTATAAGTGAGGCGAGTGTTTTCCCCAGATTGTTTAATATACACGGGACATGCTAGCAGGTGAACAGTATAAGTGATGAGAGTGTGTTCCCCAGATTGTTTAATACACACGGGACATGTTACCAGGTGAATAGTATAGGTGAGGAGACTGTGTTGCATTGATGGTTTAATAGACACGGGACATGTTACCAGGTGAACAGTATAAGTGAGGAGAGTGTGTGCCCCTGATGGTTTAATATACACGAGACATGTTGCCAGGTGAACATTAAAAGTGAGGAGAGTGTGTTCCCCTGATGGTTTAATATACACAGGACATGTTACCAGGTGAACAGCTTAAGTTAGGAGAGTGTGTTTCGCTGATGTTTTAATACACACGGGACATGTTACCAGGTGAACAGTATAAGTGAGGAGAGTGTGTTCCCCTGATGGTTTAATATACACGAGACATGTTACCAGGTGAACAGTATAAGTGATGCGAGTGTGTTCCCCAGATTGTTTAATATACACAGGACATCTTACCAGGTGAACAGTATAAGTGAGGCGAGTGTGTTCCCCAGATTGTTTAATATACACGGGACATTTCACCAGGTGAACAGTATAAGTGAGGAGAGTGTGTTCCCCTGTTTGTTTAATGAACACGGGACATGTTACCAGGTGAACAGTATAAGTGAGGAGATTGTGTTCCCCTGTTTGTTTAATACACACGGGACATGTTAGCAGGTGAACAGCATAAGTGAGCAGAGTGTGTTTCGTTGTTGTTTTAATACACATGGGACATGTTACCAGGTGAACAGTATAAGTGAGGAGAGTGTGTTCCCCAGATTGTTTAATATACACGGGACATGTTACCAGGTGAACAGTATAAGTGAGGAGAGTGTGTTCCCCTGTTTGTTTAATACACACGGGACATGTTACCAGGTGAACAGTATAAGTGAGGAGAGTGTGTTCCCCTGATTGTTTAATACACACGGGACATGTTACCAGGTGAACAGTATAAGTGAGGAGAGTGTGTTCCCCTGTTTGTTTAATACACACGGGACATGTTACCAGGTGAACAGTATAAGTGAGGAGACTGTGTTCCCCTGATGTTTTAATACACACGGGACATGTTACCAGGTGAACAGTTTAGGTGAGGAGAGTGTGTTCCCCTGATTGTTTAATATACACAGGACATGTTACCAGGTGAACGGTATTAGTGTGGAGAGTGTGTTCCCCTGATTGTTTAATATACACGGGACATGTCACCAGTTGAACAGAAGAAGTGAGGACAGTGTGTTCCCCTTATGTTTTAACACACACGGGACATGTTACCAGGTGAACAGTGTAAGTGAGGAGAGTGTGTTCCCCTGATGGTTTAATCTACACGACACATGTTACCAGCTGAACAGTATAAGTGAGGAGAGTGTGCTCCCCTGATTGTTTAATACACCCGGGATATGTTACCAGGTGAACAGTGTAAGTGAGGAGAGTGTGTTCCCCTGATGGTTTAATCTACACGAGACATGTTACCAGCTGAACAGTATAAGTGAGGAGAGTGTGTTCCCCTGATTGTTTAATACACACGGGACATGTTACCAGGTGAACAGTATAAGTGAGGAGAGTGTGTTCCCCTGATGGTTTAATACACACGGGACATATTACCAGGTGAACAGTGTAAGTGAGGAGAGTGTGTTCCCCTGATGGATTAATATACACGGGACATGTTACCAGGTGAACAGTATAAGTGAGGAGAGTGTGTTCCCCTGATTGTTTAATATACACCGGACATGTTACCAGGTGAATAGCATAAGTGAGGAGAGTGTGTTCCCCTGATTGTTTAATATACACGGGACATGTTACCAGGTGAATAGCATAAGTGAGTTGAGTGTGTTCCCCTGATTGTTTAATACACACGGGACATGTTACCAGGTGAATAGCATAAGTGAGGAGAGTGTGTTCCCCTGATTGTTTAATATACACCGGACATGTTACCAGGTGAATAGCATAAGTGAGTTGAGTGTGTTCCCCTGATTGTTTAATACACACGGGACATGTTACCAGATGAATAGCATAAGTGAGGAGAGTGTGTTCCCCTGATTGTTTCATACACCCGGGACATGTTACCAGGTGAACAGTGTAAGTGAGGAGAGTGTGTTCCCCTGATGGTTTAATATACACGAGACATGTTACCAGGTGAACAGTATAAGTGAGGAGAGTGTGTTCCCCTGATGGTTTAATACACACGGGACATGTTACCAGGTGAACAGTATAAGTGAGGCGAGTGTGTTCCCCAGATTGTTTAATATACACAGGACATGTTACCAGGTGAGCAGTATAAGTGAGGAGAATGTGTTTCGCTGATGTTTTAATACACACGGGACATGTTACCAGGTGAACAGTTTAAGTGAGGAGAGTGTGTTTCGCTGATGTTTTAACACACACGGGACATGTTACCAGGTGAACAGTATAAGTGAGGAGAGTGTGTTCCCCTGATTGTTCAATACGCACGGGACATGTTACCAGGTGAACAGTATAAGTGAGGAGAGCGTGTTCCCCAGATTGTTTAATATACACGGGACATGTTACCAGCTGAACAGTATAAGTGAGCAGAGTGTGTTCCCCTGATGTTTTAATACACACGGGACATGTTGCCAGGTGAACAGTATAAGTGAGGAGATTGTGTTCCCCAGATTGTTTAATACACACGGGACATGTTACCATTTGAACAGCATAAGTGAGGAGAGTGTGTTCCCCTGATGGTTTAATATACACGAGACATGTTACCAGGTGAACAGCATAAGTGAGGAGAGTGTGTTCCCCTGATTGTTTAATACACCCGGGACATGTTACCAGGTGAACAGTGTACGTGAGGAGAGTGTGTTCCCCTGATGGTTCAATCTACACGAGACATGTTACCAGCTGAACAGTATAAGTGAGGAGAGTGTGCTCCCCTGATTGTTTAATACACCCGGGATATGTTACCAGGTGAACAGTGTAAGTGAGGAGAGTGTGTTCCCCTGATGGTTTAATCTACACGAGACATGTTACCAGCTGAACAGTATAAGTGAGGAGAGTGTGTTCCCCTGATTGCTTAATACACACGGGACATGTTACCAGGTGAACAGTATAAGTGAGGAGAGTGTGTTCCCCTGATGGTTTAATATACACGGGACATGTTACCAGGTGAACAGTGTAAGTGAGGAGAGTGCGTTCCCCTGATGTCTTAATACACACGGGACATGTTGCCAGGTGAACAGTATAAGTGAGGAGAGTGTGTTCCCCAGATTGTTTAATACACACGGGACATGTTACCATGTGAACAGTATAAGTGAGGAGAGTGTGTTCCCCTGATGGTTTAATATACACGAGACATGTTACCAGGTGAACAGCATAAGTGAGGAGAGTGTGTTCCCCTGATTGTTTAATACACCCGGGACATGTTACCAGGTGAACAGTGTACGTGAGGAGAGTGTGTTCCCCTGATGGTTCAATCTACACGAGACATGTTACCAGCTGAACAGTATAAGTGAGGAGAGTGTGCTCCACTGATTGTTTAATACACCCGGGATATGTTACCAGGTGAACAGTGTAAGTGAGGAGAGTGTGTTCCCCTGATGGTTTAATCTACACGAGACATGTTACCAGCTGAACAGTATAAGTGAGGAGAGTGTGTTCCCCTGATTGCTTAATACACACGGGACATGTTACCAGGTGAACAGTATAAGTGAGGAGAGTGTGTTCCCCTGATGGTTTAATACACACGGGACATGTTACCAGGTGAACAGTGTAAGTGAGGAGAGTGTGTTCCCCTGATGGTTTAATATACACGAGACATGTTACCAGGTGAACAGTATAAGTGAGGAGAGTGTGTTCCCCTGATTGTTTAATACACACGGGACATGTTACCAGGTGAATAGCATAAGTGAGGAGAGTGTGTTCCCCTGATTGTTTAATACACACGGGACATGTTACCAGGTGAATAGCATAAGAGAGGAGAGTGTGTTCCCCTGATTGGTTAATACACCCGGGACATGTTACCAGGTGAACAGTATAAGTGAGGAGAGTGTGTTCCCCTGATGGTTTAATATACAGGAGACATGTTACCAGGTGAACAGTATAAGTGAGGAGAGTGTGTTCCCCTGATGGTTTAATACACACGGGACATGTTACCAGGTGAACAGTATAAGTGAGGCGAGTGTGTTCCCTAGATTATTTAATATACACAGGACATGTTACCAGGTGAGCAGTATAAGTGAGGAGAATGTGTTTCGCTGATGTTTTAATACACACGGGACATGTTACCAGGTGAACAGTTTAAGTGAGGCGAGTGTGTTCACCTGATTGTTCAATACGCATGGTACATGTTACCAGGTGAACAGTATAAGTGAGGAGAGTGTGTTCCCCTGATTGCTCAATACGCACGGGACATGTTACCAGGTGAACAGTTTAAGTGAGGCGAGCGTGTTCCCCAGATTGTTTAATATACACGGGACATGTTACCAGCTGAACAGTATAAGTGAGCAGAGTGTGTTCCCCTGATGTTTTAATACACACGGGAAATGTTGCCAGGTGAACAGTATAAGTGAGGAGAGTGTGTTCCCCAGATTGTTTAATACACACGGGACATGTTACCAGATGAACAGTATAAGTGAGGAGAGTGTGTTCCCCTGATGGTTAAATACACACGGGACATGTTGCCAGGTGAACAGTATAAGTGAGGAGAGTGTGTTCCCCAGATTGTTTAATACACACGGAACATGTTACCAGGTGAACAGTATAAGTGAGGAGAGTGTGTTTCCCTGATGTTTTAATACACACGGGACATGTTACCATTTGAACAGTATAAGTGAGGAGAGTGTGTTCTCCTGATTGTTTAATACACACACAGGACATGTTACCAGGTGAACAGTATAAGTGAGGAGAGAGTGTTCCCCTGATGGTTTAATATACACGGGAAATGATACCAGGTGAACAGTATAAGTGAGGAGAGTGTGTTCCCCTGTTAGTTTAATATACACAGGACATATTACCAGGTGAACAGTGAAGTGAGGAGAGTGTGTTCCCCTGATGGTTTATTACACATGGGACATGTTACCAGGTGAACAGTAAAGTGAGGAGAGTGTGTTCCCCATATGGTTTAATAAGCACAGCACATGTTACCAGGTGAACAGGAAAGTGAGGAGAGTGTGTTCCCCTGATGAATTCAGAAACACAGGACATGTCAAAAGGCGAACAGAATAAGTGAGGAGATTGTGTTCCCCTGATTGTTTAATACACACGGGACATGTTACCAGGCAAACAGTATAAGTGAGGAGAGTGTGTTCCCCAGATGGTTTAATACACTCCGGACATGTCACCAGGTGAACAGTATAAGTGAGGAGCGTGTGTTCCCCTCATTGTTTAATGCACTCAGGACATGTTACCAGGTGAACAGTATACGTGAGGAGAGTGTGTTCCCCTGATGGTTTAATATACACGGGACATGTTGCCTGGTGAACAGTATAAGTGAGGAGAGTGTGGTCCCCTGATGTTTTAATATACGCAGGACATGTCACCAGGTGAACAGTATAAGTGAGGAGAGTGTGTTCCCCTGATGTTTTAATACACACAGGACATGTTACCAGGTAAACAGTGTAAGTAAGGAGAATGTGTTCCCCTGATTGTTTAATACACACGGGACATGTTACCAGGTGAACAGTATAAGTGAGGAGACTGTTTACCCCTTATGATTTAAGACACACGGGACATGTTACCAGGTAAACAGTGTAAGTGAGGAGAGTGTGTTCCCCTGACTGTTTAATACACACGGGACATGTTACCAGGTGAACAGCATAAGTGAGGAGAGAGTGTTCCCCTGATGGTTTAATATACACGGGAAATGATACCAGGTGAAGAGTATAAGTGAGGAGAGTGTGTTCTCCTGATTGTTTAATACACACACAGGACATGTTACCAGGTGAACAGCATAAGTGAGGAGAGAGTGTTCCCCTGATGGTTTAATATAGACGGGACATGTTACCAGATGAACAGTATAAGCGAGGAGAGTGTGTTCCCCTGATAGTTTAATATACACAGGACATGTTACTAGGTGAACAGTATAAGTGAGGAGAGTGTGTTCCCCTGATTGTTTCATACACGCAGGACATGTTACCAGGTGAACAGTATAAGTGAGGAGAGTGCTTTCCCCTGATGGTTTTATACACTCCGTACATGTCACTAGGTGAACAGTATAAGTGAGGAGAATATGTTCCCCTGATTGTTTAATGCACACAGGACATGTTACCAGGTGAACAGTATAAGTGAGGAGAGTGTGTTCCCCTGATGGTTTAATATACACGGGACATGTTGCCTGGTGAACAGTATAAGTGAGGAGAGTCTGTTCCCCTGATGTTTTAATATACGCAGGACATGTTACCAGGTGAACAGTATAAGTGAGGAGAGTGTGTTCCCCTGATGGTTTAATATACACGGGACATGTTAGCAGATGAACAGTAAAGTGAGGATAGTGTGTTCCCCTGATGGTTTAATATACACGGGACATATTACCAGGTGAAGAGTATAAGTGAGGAGAGTGAGTTCCCCTGATGGTTTAATACTGATGGTACATGTTACCAGGTGAAGAGTATAAGTGAGGAGAGTGTGTTCCCATGATTGTTTAATACTGACGGGACGTGTAACCAGGTGAACAGTTTAAGTGAGGAGAGTGTGTTCCCCTGATTGTTTAATGCACCCAGGACATTTCACTGGATGAAAAGTATAAGTGAGGAGAGTGTGTTCCCCTGATTGTTTAATACACACTGGACATGTCACAAGGTGAACAGCTTAAGTGAGGAGAATGTGTTCCCCTGATCATTTAATACACACTGGACATGTTACCAGGTGAACATTATAAGTGAGGAGAGTGTGTTTCCTGGATTGTTTAATAAACACTGGACATGTCACCAGGTGAACAGTATAAGTGAGGAGAGTGTGTTCCACTGATGGTTTAATATACACGGGACATGTTACCATTTGAACAGTATAAGTGAGGAGAGTGTGTTCCCCTGATTGTTTAATACACACACAGTACATGTTACCAGGTGAACAGCATAAGTGAGGAGAGAGTGTTCCCCTGATGGTTTAATATACACGGGAAATGATACCAGGTGAACAGTATAAGTGAGGAGAGTGTGTTCTCCTGATTGTTTAATACACACACAGGACATGTTACCAGGTGAACAGCATAAGTGAGGAGAGAGTGTTCCCCTGATGGTTTAATATACACGGGAAATGATACCAGGTGAACAGTATAAGTGAGGAGAGTGTGTTGCCCTGATGGTTTAATATACACGAGACATGTTACCAGGTGAACATTATAAGTGAGGAGAGTGTGTTCCCCTGTTAGTTTAATATACACAGGACATATTACCAGGTGAACAGTAAAGTGAGGAGAGTGTGTTCCTCTGATGTTTTAATACACACGGGACATGTTACCAGGTGAACAGTAAAGTGAGGAGAGTGTGTTCCCCAGATGGTTTAATAAGCACAGCACATGTTACCAGGTGAACAGGAAAGTGAGGAGATTGTGTTCCCCTGATGGTTTCAGAAACACAGGACATGTCAAAAGGCGAACAGAATAAGTGAGGAGATTGTGTTCCCCTGATTGTTTAATATACACAGGACATGTTACTAGGTGAACAGTATAAGTGAGGAGAGTGTGTTCCCCTGATTGTTTCATGCACACAGGACATGTTACCAGGTGAACAGTATAAGTGAGGAGAGTGCGTTCCCCTGATGGTTTTATACACTCCGGACATGTCACTAGGTGAACAGTATAAGTGAGGAGAGTATGTTCCCCTGATTGTTTAATGCACACAGGACATGTTACCAGGTGAACAGTATAAGTGAGGAGAGTGTGTTCCCCTGATGGTTTAATATACACGGGACATGTTGCCTGGTGAACAGTATAAGTGAGGAGAGTGTGTTCCCCTGATGTTTTAATATACGCAGGACATGTTACCAGGTGAACAGTATAAGTGAGGAGAGTGTGTTCCTCTGATGGTTTAATATACACGGGACATGCTAGCAGATGAACAGTAAAGTGAGGATAGTGTTTTCCCCTGATGGTTTAATATACACGGGTCATGTTACCAGGTGAACAGTATAAGTGAGGAGAGTGTGTTCCTCTGATGGTTTAATATACACGGGACATGCTAGCAGATGAACAGTAAAGTGAGGAGAGTGAGTTCCCCTGATGGTTTAATACTGATGGGACATGTTACCAGGTGAAGAGTATAAGTGAGGAGAGTGTGTTCCCATGATTGTTTAATACTGACGGGAAATGTAACCAGGTGAACAGTTTAAGTGAGGAGAGTGTGTTCCCCTGATTGTTTAATGCACCCAGGACATTTCACTGGGTGAACAGTATAAGTGAGGAGAGTTTGTTCCCCTGATTGTTTAATACTGACGGGATGGGAGTGGGGGAGGGGAGTGGGGGAGTGGAGTGGGGGAGTGGAGTGGGAGGGGAGTGGGGGAATGGAGTGGGAGGGGAGTGGGGGAGTGCAGTGGGAGGCGAGTGGGAGGGGGAGTGGGAGGCGAGTGGGAGGGGGAGTGGGAGGGGTAGTGGGAGGGGAGTGGGAGGGGAGTGGGGGGGAGTGGGAGGAGGTCGAGGAGAGGAGGAGGGGAGTGGGTAAGGGGAGGTGTGAGGGTGAGGGGGAGGGGATTGCGATGGGAGGGGGTAGGTGAGCGTTAAGGGGAGTGGGAGAGGGGAGTGAGGGAGTGAGGGAGGGGAGTGGGGAAGTGGCAGGGGTAGGGGAGTGGGAGTGGGAGATGGGTGGCGGACGGGTGTGGGAAGTGGGTGGAGGCGGGGTTGGGAAGGTGAGTGGGGGTGGGGAGTGGGGCAGGGGAGTGGGAAGGGGGTGTTGGAGAGTTTGGGAAGGTTTGTGGGGGAGGGGAGTGGGGAAGGGGGTGGGGGAGGGGAGTGGGGAAGGGGTGGGGGAGGGTTGGGAAGGTGATTGGGGGAGGGGAGTGGGGGCGGGTTGTGTGGGAGGGGAGTGGTGGAGTGGTATGCAGGAGGGGATTGCGAGAGGGGAGAGGGGGAGGGACGTGGGGGATCGGAGTGGGAAGGGGTGGGGGAGGGGTTTGGAAGGTGATTGGGGGAGGGGTCTGGGGGAGGGGTGTGCGGGTGGGGAGGGGGGAATTGATTGGGAAGGGGAGTGGGGGAGGGGAGAGGAGGGGAGTAGGGGCGGCAGTGGGAGAGGGGAGTGGGAAGGGGAGTGGAGTAGGGGAGAGGAGGGTAGGAGGGTAGAGTAGGGGAGGAGGGGGAGGAGGGTAGAGGAGGGGAGTAGGGGTGGCTGTGGGAGAGGGGAGTGGAAATGGGAGTGGAGGAGGGGAGAGGAGGGGAGGAGGGTAGAGTAGGGGAGGAGGGGAGAGAAGTGGAGTAGGGGGAGGGGATGGGAGAGGAGAGTGGGAAGAGGAGTGGTGGAGGGGAGAGGAGGGGAGTCGGGTAGGCTGTGGGAGAGGGGAATGGGGGAGGGGAGGCTGTGGGAGATTGGAGTGGGAAGGGTAGTGGGGGAGGGAAGACGTGGGTAGAGGAGGCTGTGAGAGAGGGGAATGGCAAGGGGAGTGTGGAGGGGAGCGGAGGGAGGAGAGGGGTAGCGAGTGGGAGTGGCAGAGGGAAGTGTGTGAAGGGAGTGTGGGAGGGTTGAAGGGGAGCGGAGTGGAGGAGGGATGTGGGGGACGTTGAGTGGCTGAGGGGAGTGGGACAGGGGAGTGGAAAGGGAGTGGGGGAGGTGAGTGGAAGGAGAGTGGGGGGGAGTGGAGTGGAAGGGGAGTGGGGGAGGGGAGTGGGGGAGGGGAGTGGAAGTGGAGTGGGCGAGCAAAGTTGGAAGGACTGTGGGAGGGGAGTTTGAGGGGAGTTGGAAGGGGAGGGGAGTGGGAGAGGGGAGTGGAAGGGGACTGGGGTAGGGGAGTGGGAGTGGGGTGTGGAGAAGTGGAGTGGGGGTGGGGTGTGGTGCAGGGGAGTGGGTGTGTGGGGGGAGTGGGGTAGGGGAGTTGGTGAGGGGTGTGGAGGAAGGGAGTGGGTGTGTGTAGGGGAGTTGGGTCGGGAAGTGGGTGTGGGGTGTGGAGGAGGGGAGTGGGGGAGGAGATTGGGGAGGGGAGTGGGGGAGGGGAGTGGGGGAGGAGCGTGGAGTAGGGGAGTGGTGGAGGGGAGTGGGGTAGGGGAATGGGGGAGGGGGGTTGGGGAGCGGAGTGGAGTAAGGACGTTTGGGAGGGGAGTGGGGGAGGGGAGTGATATAGGGGAGTGGTGGAGTGGTGTGGCGTAGGGGAATTGGGGCGGGGAGTGGGCAATGGGAGCTGGGGAGCGCAGTGGGGTAGGGGAGTCGGGGAGTGAGTTTGGGGAGGGGAGTGGGGTAGAGATGTGGGGGTGGAGAGTGGGGCTGAGCGGGGGAGGGGAGAGGGATAAGGGAGTGGGGGATGTGTGTGGGAGGGAGTTGGGCAGGGGAATGGGTGTGGGAAGTTGGGGAGGGGAGTTGGGGAGGGGAGTGGGGGATGGGAGTTAGGGAGGGGAGTGGGGGAGGTGAGTGGGAGGGAGTTGGTGGGGGGAGTTGGAAGGGGAGTGGGGGAGGGGAGTGGGTGGGGTGTGGGGGAGGGGCGTAGAAGGAATGTGGGGGAGGGGAGTGGAAATGGTGTGGAGGAGGGGAGTGGGGGAGGGGATGTGGGGAGGGGAGTGGGGGAGGGGAGTGCGGGTGGGGAGTGGAAGGGGAGTGGGGGAGGGGAGTGGGAAGGAGAGTGGGGGAGGGGAGTTGGATGGGGAGAGGGAAGGGGAGTGGAAGTGGATTGGGGTAGGGGAGTGGGGGAGGGGTGTGGGTATGGGGAGTAGGGGAGGGGAGTGGAGGAGGAGATTTGGGGACGGGAGTGGGGTTGGGGAGTGGGGGAGGGGTGTGAGGGAGGGAGTTTGGGGAGGGGTGTGGGGGAGGGGAGCGGGGGAGGGCTGTGGGGTAGGGGAGTGGTGGAGGGGAATGGGGGATTGGAGTGGGGGAGGGGAGTGGGGGAGGGGAATGGGGTAGGGGTGTTGGGGATGGGAGTGGGGGAGGGGAGTGATATTGCGCTGTGGGGAAGTGGAGTGGGTGGAGTAGAGTGGGGGAGTGGAGTGGGGGAGGGGAGTGGGGTAGGGGTGTTGGGGATGGGAGTGGGGTAGGGGTGTTGGGGAGGGGAATGGGGGAGGGGAGTGGGGGAGGGGAATGGGGGAGGGGAGTGGTGGAGAGGAGTGGGGGAGTGGAGTGGGGGAGTGGAGTGGGGGAGGGGAGTGGGGGAGGGGAATGGGGAGGGGAGTGGTGGAGAGGAGTGGGGGAGTGGAGTGGAGGAGGGGAGTGGGGGTGGGGAGTGGGGGAGGGGAGTGGGGGAGGGGAGTGGGGTAGGGGTGTTGGGGAGAGGAGTGGGGGAGTGGAGTGCGGGAGTGGAGTGGGGGAGAGGTGTGGGGGAGGGGAGTGGGGTAGGGGTGTTGGTGAGGGGAGTGGGGGAGGGGAGTGGGATAGGGGTGTTGGGGAGGGGAGTGGGGGAGTGGAGTGGGGGAGTGGAGTGGGGCAGGGGTGTGGGGGAGGTGAGTGGGGTAGGGGTGTTGGGGAGGGGAGTGGGGGAGGGGAGTGGCGTAGGGGTGTTGGGGAGGGGAGTGGGGGAGGGGATTGGGGGAGGGGAGTGGGGTAGGGGTGTTGGGGAGGGGAGTGGGGGAGGGGAGTGGTGGAGAGGAGTGGGGTAGGGGTGTTGGGGAGGGGAGTGGGGGAGTGGAGTGGGGGAGTGGAGTGGGGAGGGGAGTGGGGGAGGGGAGTGGGGTAGGGGTGTTGGGGAGGGGAGTGGGGGAGGGGAGTGGGGGAGGGGAGTGGGGTAGGGGTGTTGGGGAGGGGAGTGGGGGAGGGGAGTGGTGGAGAGGAGTGCCTTGGAACATGTACTGACATTAATGGTGCTATATAAATACAAGTTGTTGTTGTGTTGGACATATATCACCTTTCCTTCATCATGACTGGGTGAAAATGCTGTAACTCCTTCTCCAACACCATTGTGAGATCACCTTCACCACACAGACTGCAGTGGTTCAAGGTAATGGACCAGCATCACCTTCTCAATGGACAACTGGGGATGGACAATATCTGCTGGTCTAGTGACAGACACATCCTAACAATGAAGACAAATATCTGTCTGTGTAAAATGGATGAAAAGTCTTTACACAAATAGAATCATAGAGAGATACTGCACTGAAACAGACCCTTTGGCCCATCGAATCTGTGCTGACCAACAGCCGCCCATTTATATATCCGACATTAATCCCATATTTCCCACCACATCCCCACCATCCTCCAACCACCTAACGAGACTAGGGACATTTACAATGGCCAATTTATCAATCAACCTGCAAGTCTTTGTCTGTGGGAGGAAACCAGAGCACCCGGCAGAAACCCACATGGTCACAGGGAAAACTTGTAAACTCCACACAGGCAGCACCCAGAACAGAACCCGGGACACTGGAGCTGTGAGGCTGTGGCAGTACGCAGAACCGAACCCAGGTCACTGGAGCAGTGAGACTGTGGCAGTAAACAGAACCGAACCCAGGTCACTGGAGCTGTGAGACTGTGGCAGTAAAGAGAACCGAACCCGGGTCACTGGAGCTGTGAGGCTGTGGCAGTGAACAGAACCGAACCCGGGACACTGGAGCTGTGAGGCTGTGGCAGTAAACAGAACCGAACCCAGGTCACTGGAGCTGTGAGACTGTGGCAGTAAACAGAACCGAACCCAGGTCACTGGAGCTGTGAGACTGTGGCAGCAAACAGAACCGAACCCGGGTCACTGGAGCCGTGAGGCTGTGGCAGTAAACAGAACCGAACCCGGGTCACTGGAGCTGTGAGGCTGTGGCAGTAAACAGAACCGAACCCAGGTCACTGGAGCTGTGAGACTGTGGCAGTAAACAGAACCGAACCCAGGTCACTGGAGCTGTGAGACTGTGGCAGTAAACAGAACCGAACCCGGGTCACTGGAGCTGTGAGGCTGTGGCAGTAAACAGAACCGAACCCGGGTCACTGGAGCTGTGAGGCTGTGGCAGTAAACAGAACAGAACCCAGATCACTGGAGCTGTGAGGCTGTGGCAGTAAACAGAACCGAACCCGGGTCACTGGAGCTGTGAGGCTGTGGCAGTAAACAGAACTGAACCCGGGACACTGGAGCTGTGAGACTGTGGCAGTAAACAGAACCGAACCCAGGTCACTGGAGCTGTGAGACTGTGGCAGTAAACAGAACCGAACCCGGGTCACTGGAGCTGTGAGGCTGTGGCAGTAAACAGAACCGAACCCGGGACACTGGAGCTGTGAGACTGTGGCAGTAAACAGAACCGAACCCGGGACACTGGAGCTGTGAGACTGTGGCAGTAAACAGAACCGGACCCGGGACACTGGAGCTGTGAGGTTGCGGCAGTAAACAGAACCGAACCCAGGACACTGGAGCTGTGAGGTTGCGGCAGTAAACAGAACCGAACCCAGTACACTGGAGCTGTGAGACTGTGGCAGTAAACAGAACAGAACCCAGGTCACTGGAGCGGTGAGGTTGCGGTACTAATACCTGTTACAAAAACAATACTCTGTTACATTGAGAGGCTGATTGACAGCGTCTCCAGACAGAGTTCCTAAAAACAGAGAGTGCTGGAAATATTCAGCAGGTCGGGCAACATCTGTGGAGAGAGAAACAGAGTTAATAAAAACAGAGAGTGCTGGAAATACTCAGCAGGTCGGGCAACATCTGTGGAGAGAGAAACAGAGTTAATAAAAACAGCGAGTGCTGGAAATACTCAGCAGGTCGGGCAACATCTGTGCAGAGAGAAACGGAGTTAATAAAAACAGAGAGTGCTGGAAATATTCAGCAGGTCGGGCAACATCTGTGGAGAGAGAAACAGAGTTAATAAAAACAGAGAGTGCTGGAAATATTCAGCAGGTCGGGCAACATCTGTGGAGAGAGAAACGGAGTTAATAACAGAGAGTGCTGGACATACTCAGCAGGTCGGGCAACATCTGTGCAGAGAGAAACGGAGTTAATAAAAACAGAGAGTGCTGGAAATACTCAGCAGGTCGGGCAACATCTGTGGAGAGAGAAACAGAGTTAATAAAAACAGAGAGTGCTGGAAATATTCAGCAGGTCGGGCAACATCTGTGGAGAGAGAAACTGAGTTAATAACAGAGAGTGCTGGACATACTCAGCATGTCGGGCAACATCTGTGGAGAGAGAAACCGAGTTAATAAAAACAGAGAGTGCTGGAAATACTCAGCAGGTCGGGCAACATCTGTGGAGAGAGAAACAGAGTTAACGTTTCAGGTCTGTGACCCTTCATCAGAACTAACAGATATAAGAAATGTAAAAGATTTTAAGCAAGTAAAGCGGGGGTGGGGTAAGAGATAACAAAAGAGAAGGTGTTGATAGGACAAGGTCACAGACTAACAGACCAGAAGGTCATGGAGCAAAGACAAACAATATGTCAATGTTTTGCTGAAAGACACTTTAATGTAAAGCTCTGTTATCTTGTACCTCCTGGAAGCAGACACTCTGCTCTCTGACCCATGGTGACTGCACTGTGACCCAGAATATGGTGACTTCACTTCTTCTTTCTTTCAGTAGGAGATATTCAATTCAGGAATGTTTTAGCATGGTATAGGATGTGTTCATTTGACACCTGTTAGCTTTGACCATTTGTCCTTTGTCCTTGTCAGACAGTTTCAACACACAAAGACCAAGATTTGTTTTCTTTCAATGCCATTTTGGATACATTGTTCATTTTGTAAATTAAAGGCTGATTTTTTTTCCTTAAAGACAAAGATGGTTTCTGGAGCTCTTTGGAGTTATTTTCACGATTGTTGTATTATCACAGCTGTGGTTTGTGTGACAACTCCATGTGGATGTTAAACTGCAAGGGTGATTGCACTGTCAAAGGCCTCTCCAGTCCTTAATCTGTCAGTGTATCCTGCATTGCAAGGTGCTGTCACCGTGCAAGAGGTGATTGAATTACAAAGGACTATTAAACTGTCATTGTATCCTGCATTGCAAGGTGCTGTCACCGTGCAAGAGGTGATTGAATTATAAAGGACTATTAAACTGTCAGTGTATCCTGCATTGCAAGGTGCTGTCACCGTGCAAGAGGTGATTGAATTACAAAGGACTATTAAACTGTCAGTGTATCCTGCATTGCAAGGTGCTGTCACCGTGCAAGAGGTGATTGAGTTACAAAGGACTATTAAACTGTCAGTGTATCCTGCATTGCAAGGTGCTGTCACCGTGCAAGAGGTGATTGAATTACAAAGGACTATTAAACTGTCAGTGTATCCTGCATTGCAAGGTGCTGTCACCGTGCAAGAGGTGATTGAATTACAAAGGACTATTAAACTGTCAGTGTATCCTGCATTGCAAGGTGCTGTCACCGTGCAAGAGGTGATTGAATTATAAAGGACTATTAAACTGTCAGTGTATCCTGCATTGCAAGGTGCTGTCACCGTGCAAGAGGTGATTGAATTACAAAGGACTATTAAACTGTCAGTGTATCCTGCATTGCAAGGTGCTGTCAGCGTGCAAGAGGTGATTGAATTACAAAGGGCTATTAAACTGTCAGTGTATCCTGCATTGCAAGGTGCTGTCACCGTGCAAGAGGTGATTGAATTACAAAGGACTATTAAACTGTCATTGTTTCCTGCATTGCAAGGTGCTGTCACCGTGCAAGAGGTGATTGAATTATAAAGGACTATTAAACTGTCAGTGTATCCTGCATTGCAAGGTGCTGTCACCGTGCAAGAGGTGATTGAATTACAAAGGACTATTAAACTGTCATTGTATCCTGCATTGCAAGGTGCTGTCACCGTGCAAGAGGTGATTGAATTACAAAGGACTATTAAACTGTCATTGTATCCTGCATTGCAAGGTGCTGTCACCGTGCAAGAGGTGATTGAATTACAAAGGACTATTAAACTGTCATTGTTTCCTGCATTGCAAGGTGCTGTCACCGTGCAAGAGGTGATTGAATTACAAAGGACTATTAAACTGTCAGTGTATCCTGCATTGCAAGGTGCTGTCACCGTGCAAGAGGTGATTGAATTACAAAGGACTATTAAACTGTCATTGTATCCTGCATTGCAAGGTGCTGTCACCGTGCAAGAGGTGATTGAATTACAAAGGACTATTAAACTGTCAGTGTATCCTGCATTGCAAGGTGCTGTCACCGTGCAAGAGGTGATTGAATTACAAAGGACTATTAAACTGTCAGTGTATCCTGCATTGCAAGGTGCTGTCACCGTGCAAGAGGTGATTGAATTACAAAGGACTATTAAACTGTCAGTGTTTCCTGCATTGCAAGGTGCTGTCACCGTGCAAGAGGTGATTGAATTACAAAGGACTATTAAACTGTCAGTGTATCCTGCATTGCAAGGTGCTGTCACCGTGCAAGAGGTGATTGAATTACAAAGGGTATTTCTTTGCAAGAGGCTTCTGCTTTCCAGCACGTAGCTATTGAACTGCAAGAGTGTTCACACTACAAGAAGATATTACAGTGTAAGAGGCTATTGTAATGCAAAGTGTTATTGTATTAATTATGGATACTGTATTGTAAGCCCCCAATGTACTGCTTCAGGTTATTGCATTGCAAAGGGCAATTGCACTCCGATGAGCTCTTGCTCTGTAAAAGTCCATTACTTTGCCAGTGTGCAATGTTATCAATGGGCGATTGCATGACTTAGCCCTATTGCATTGCAAGTAGTTGTTGCAGTGCATTGCCAAACATTCTTGGTTTTCTTGCGTTACATGTGGATGTTGTATTGAAAGGGGCCATTGCATTGAAAGGGGCTCTGACATTGCAAGGATAATAGTCTGCAAGGGAGGGACTGTTGGACTGCAAGCGCTATTGCAATGAAATGCGTGTTGCATTGCTGGAGTTTTTGCTCTGCAAATAGTTCTTGTATTGCAAGGTGCCTTTGCATTTTCATTGCAAGTGGATGTTGCACACCACGCTCCATTGCAAACTCAAAGACCTTTGCATTGGAAGGAGTTATTGCACTACCAAAGGTCCCTGCATTGCAAGCTGCTATTGCACTGCAAGAGGCTATTGCAATACAAGGATCATGCACACTAATGGTTCCATTACATTGCAACTGGATGTTACATGGCAAGTGCCTATTGTATTGAAAGTCACAATTGCAAAACAAATAGCTATTGCACTGCAGGGAAATTTTGTATTGCGAGATGGTTTCCATTGTGAGAGGATATTATATTTCAATAGGGTATCAAAAGGCAATTTGCTCTTGGACTGCACCTGGCTTTTGTACCATAAGCATGTTATGGAAAGTATAGAAATGTTGCACTGTAAGGGGAAAATACATTGTCAGGGTCTATTGCACACCAAAGAGCTTTTGCACTGCAAGAGGCTATTGAATTGTCATGGTCTGTTGTGTTCAAAAGGCTATAGCATTTCTTCACGTTATTGCTATGTCACTCTTAGAGACTATTACATTGCATGTTGTTTTTGCACTGTGAGTGGAGATTGCACTGCATGGGGCTATTGCTTTGTTAGTGGATGTTGTACTGCAAAGGCTATTGTACTACAAGTGTTTGTGTTGCATTGTAAGGGTCTAGTGCACCATAACTTCAATGGGATTTCAAATGCTTGTTGCATTGCAAAATTCTATGACATCTCAAGGTGCTTTTTGCACTACAAGGGGCTGCAGCACTGCATGGGAAATTTGCATTACAATTGGATTTTACATAGCAAGTCACATTGCATTACATGGGCAAATGCACAGGAAAGGCCTCTGCATTGCAAGATGCTATTGTGCTGCTAGAGGTTCCTGCACTGCGAGGTACAATTACCCTGTCAGAGGTTCCTGTACTGCGAGGTACAATTACCTTGTCAGAGGTTCCTGCACTGCGAGGTACAATTACCCTGTCAGAGGTTCCTGTACTGCGAGGTACAATTACCCTGTCAGAGGTTCCTGTACTGCGAGGTACAATTACCCGGTCAGAGGTTCCTGTACTGCGAGGTACAATTACCTTGCCAGAGGTTCCTGCACTGCGAGGTACAATTACCCTGTCAGAGGTTCCTGTACTGCGAGGTACAATTACCCTGTCAGAGGTTCCTGTACTGCGAGGTACAATTACCCGGTCAGAGGATCCTGTTCTGCGAGGTACTATTACCCTGTCAGAGGTTCCTGTACTGCGAGGTACAATTACCCTGTCAGAGGTTCCTGTACTGCGAGGTACAATTACCCTATCAGAGGTTCCTGTACTGCGAGGTACAATTACACTGTCAGAGGTTCCTGTACTGCGAGGTACAATTACCCGGTCAGAGGTTCCTGTACTGCGAGGTACAATTACACTGTCAGAGGTTCCTGTACTGCGAGGTACAATTACCCTGTCAGAGGTTCCTGTACTGCGAGGTACAATTACCCTGTCAGAGGATCCTGCACTGCGATGTACAATTACCCTGTCAGAGGTTCCTGCACTGCGAGGTACAATTACACTGTCAGAGGTTCCTGTACTGCGAGGTACAATTACCCTGTCAGAGGTTCCTGTACTGCGAGGTACAATTACCCTGTCAGAGGTTCCTGCACTGCGAGGTACAATTACCCTGTCAGAGGTTCCTGCACTGCGAGGTACAATTACCCTGTCAGAGGATCCTGCACTGCGATGTACAATTACCCTGTCAGAGGTTCCTGCACTGCGAGGTACAATTACACTGTCAGAGGTTCCTGTACTGCGAGGTACAATTACACTGTCAGAGGTTCCTGTACTGCGAGGTACAATTACCCTGTCAGAGGTTCCTGTACTGCGAGGTACTATTACACTGTCAGAGGTTCCTGTACTGCGAGGTACAATTACCCTGTCAGAGGTTCCTGTACTGCGAGGTACAATTACACTGTCAGAGGTTCCTGTACTGCGAGGTACAATTACCCTGTCAGAGGTTCCTGTACTGCGAGGTACAATTACCCTGTCAGAGGTTCCTGTACTGCGAGGTACAATTACCCTGTCAGAGGTTCCTGTACTGCGAGGTACAATTACCCTGTCAGAGGTTCCTGTACTGCGAGGTACAATTACCCTGTCAGAGGTTTCTGCACTGCGAGGTACAATTACCCTGTCAGAGGTTCCTGCACTGCGAGGTACAATTACCCTGTCAGAGGTTCCTGTACTGCGAGGTGCAATTACCCTGTCAGAGGTTCCTGTACTGCGAGGTACAATTACCCTGTCAGAGGTTCCTGCACTGCGAGGTACAATTACCTTGTCAGAGGTTCCTGTACTGCGAGGTACAATTACCCTGTCAGAGGTTCCTGTACTGCGATGTACAATTACCCTGTCAGAGGTTCCTGCACTGCGAGGTACAATTACCCTGTCAGAGGTTCCTGCACTGCGAGGTACAATTACCCTGTCAGAGGTTCCTGTACTGCGAGGTGCAATTACCCTGTCAGAGGTTCCTGTACTGCGAGGTACAATTACCCTGTCAGAGGTTCCTGCACTGCGAGGTACAATTACCTTGTCAGAGGTTCCTGTACTGCGAGGTACAATTACCCTGTCAGAGGTTCCTGTACTGCGAGGTACAATTACCCTGTCAGAGGTTCCTGTACTGCGAGGTACAATTACCCGGTCAGAGGTTCCTGTACTGCGAGGTACAATTACCTTGTCAGAGGATCCTGCACTGCGAGGTACAATTACCCTGTCAGAGGTTCCTGTACTGCGAGGTACAATTACCCTGTCAGAGGTTCCTGTACTGCGAGGTACAATTACCCGGTCAGAGGTTCCTGTACTGCGAGGTACTATTACCCTGTCAGAGGTTCCTGTACTGCGAGGTACAATTACCCTGTCAGAGGTTCCTGTACTGCGAGGTACAATTACCCTGTCAGAGGTTCCTGTACTGCGAGGTACAATTACACTGTCAGAGGTTCCTGTACTGCGAGATACAATTACCCGGTCAGAGGTTCCTGTACTGCGAGGTACAATTACCCTGTCAGAGGTTCCTGTACTGCGAGGTACAATTACCCTGTCAGAGGTTCCTGTACTGCGAGGTACAATTACCCTGTCAGAGTATCCTGCACTGCGATGTACAATTACCCTGTCAGAGGTTCCTGTACTGCGAGGTACAATTACACTGTCAGAGGTTCCTGTACTGCGAGGTACAATTACCCTGTCAGAGGTTCCTGTACTGCGAGGTACAATTACCCTGTCAGAGGTTCCTTTACTGCGAGGTACTATTAAACTGTCAGACGTTCCTGTACTGCGATGTACAATTACCCTGTCAGAGGTTCCTGTACTGCGAGGTACAATTACCCTGTCAGAGGTTCTTGTACTGCGAGGTACAATTACCCTGTCAGAGGTTCCTGTACTGCGAGGTACAATTACCCTGTCAGAGGTTCCTGTACTGCGAGGTACAATTACCCTGTCAGAGGTTCCTGTCCTGCGAGGTACTATTACCCTGTCAGAGGTTCCTGTACTGCGAGTTACAATTACCCTGTCAGAGGTTCCTGCACTGCGAGGTACAATTACCCTGTCAGAGGTTCCTGCACTGCGAGGTACAATTACCCTGTCAGAGGTTCCTGTACTGCGAGGTACAATTACCTTGTCAGAGGTTCCTGCACTGCGAGGTACAATTACCCTGTCAGAGGTTCCTGTACTGCGAGGTACAATTACCCTGTCAGAGGTTCCTGTACTGCGAGGTACAATTACCCGGTCAGAGGTTCCTGTACTGCGAGGTACAATTACCCTGTCAGAGGTTCCTGTACTGCGAGGTACTATTACCCTGTCAGAGGTTCCTGTACTGCGAGGTACAATTACCCTGTCAGAGGTTCCTGCACTGCGAGGTACAATTACCCTGTCAGAGGTTCCTGCACTGCGAGGTACAATTACCCTGTCAGAGGTTCCTGTACTGCGAGGTGCAATTACCCTGTCAGAGGTTCCTGTACTGCGAGGTACAATTACCCTGTCAGAGGTTCCTGCACTGCGAGGTACAATTACCTTGTCAGAGGTTCCTGTACTGCGAGGTACAATTACCCTGTCAGAGGTTCCTGTACTGCGAGGTACTATTACCCTGTCAGAGGTTCCTGTACTGCGAGGTACAATTACCCTGTCAGAGGTTCCTGCACTGCGAGGTACAATTACCCTGTCAGAGGTTCCTGTACTGCGAGGTACAATTACCCTGTCAGAGGTTCCTGTACTGCGAGGTACAATTACCCTGTCAGAGGTTCCTGCACTGCGAGGTACAATTACCCTGTCAGAGGTTCCTGCACTGCGAGGTACAATTACCCTGTCAGAGGTTCCTGTACTGCGAGGTGCAATTACCCTGTCAGAGGTTCCTGTACTGCGAGGTACAATTACCCTGTCAGAGGTTCCTGCACTGCGAGGTACAATTACCTTGTCAGAGGTTCCTGTACTGCGAGGTACAATTACCCTGTCAGAGGTTCCTGTACTGCGAGGTACAATTACCCTGTCAGAGGTTCCTGTACTGCGAGTTACAATTACCCGGTCAGAGGTTCCTGTACTGCGAGGTACAATTACCTTGTCAGAGGATCCTGCACTGCGAGGTACAATTACCCTGTCAGAGGTTCCTGTACTGCGAGGTACAATTACCCTGTCAGAGGTTCCTGTACTGCGAGGTACAATTACCCGGTCAGAGGTTCCTGTACTGCGAGGTACTATTACCCTGTCAGAGGTTCCTGTACTGCGAGGTACAATTACCCTGTCAGAGGTTCCTGTACTGCGAGGTACAATTACCCTGTCAGAGGTTCCTGTACTGCGAGGTACAATTACACTGTCAGAGGTTCCTGTACTGCGAGATACAATTACCCGGTCAGAGGTTCCTGTACTGCGAGGTACAATTACCCTGTCAGAGGTTCCTGTACTGCGAGGTACAATTACCCTGTCAGAGGTTCCTGTACTGCGAGGTACAATTACCCTGTCAGAGTATCCTGCACTGCGATGTACAATTACCCTGTCAGAGGTTCCTGTACTGCGAGGTACAATTACACTGTCAGAGGTTCCTGTACTGGGAGGTACAATTACACTGTCAGAGGTTCCTGTACTGCGAGGTACAATTACCCTGTCAGAGGTTCCTGTACTGCGAGGTACTATTACACTGTCAGACGTTCCTGTACTGCGATGTACAATTACCCTGTCAGAGGTTCCTGTACTGCGAGGTACAATTACCCTGTCAGAGGTTCCTGTACTGCGAGGTGCAATTACCCGGTCAGAGGTTCCTGTACTGCGAGGTACAATTACCTTGTCAGAGGATCCTGCACTGCGAGGTACAATTACCCTGTCAGAGGTTCCTGTACTGCGAGGTACAATTACCCTGTCAGAGGTTCCTGTACTGCGAGGTACAATTACCCGGTCAGAGGTTCCTGTACTGCGAGGTACTATTACCCTGTCAGAGGTTCCTGTACTGCGAGGTACAATTACCCTGTCAGAGGTTCCTGTACTGCGAGGTACAATTACCCTGTCAGAGGTTCCTGTACTGCGAGGTACAATTACACTGTCAGAGGTTGCTGTACTGCGAGATACAATTACCCGGTCAGAGGTTCCTGTACTGCGAGGTACAATTACCCTGTCAGAGGTTCCTGTACTGCGAGGTACAATTACCCTGTCAGAGGTTCCTGTACTGCGAGGTACAATTACCCTGTCAGAGTATCCTGCACTGCGATGTACAATTACCCTGTCAGAGGTTCCTGTACTGCGAGGTACAATTACACTGTCAGAGGTTCCTGTACTGCGAGGTACAATTACACTGTCAGAGGTTCCTGTACTGCGAGGTACAATTACCCTGTCAGAGGTTCCTGTACTGCGAGGTACTATTACACTGTCAGACGTTCCTGTACTGCGATGTACAATTACCCTGTCAGAGGTTCCTGTACTGCGAGGTACAATTACCCTGTCAGAGGTTCTTGTACTGCGAGGTACAATTACCCTGTCAGAGGTTCCTGTACTGCGAGGTACAATTACCCTGTCAGAGGTTCCTGTACTGCGAGGTACAATTACCCTGTCAGAGGTTCCTGTCCTGCGAGGTACTATTACCCTGTCAGAGGTTCCTGTACTGCGAGTTACAATTACCCTGTCAGAGGTTCCTGCACTTCGAGGTACAATTACCCTGTCAGAGGTTCCTGCACTGCGAGGTACAATTACCCTGTCAGAGGTTCCTGTATTGCGAGGTACAATTACCTTGTCAGAGGTTCCTGCACTGCGAGGTACAATTACCCTGTCAGAGGTTCCTGTACTGCGAGGTACAATTACCCTGTCAGAGGTTCCTGTACTGCGAGGTACAATTACCCGGTCAGAGGTTCCTGTACTGCGAGGTACTATTACCCTGTCAGAGGTTCCTGTACTGCGAGGTACAATTACCCTGTCAGAGGTTCCTGTACTGCGAGGTACAATTACCCTGTCAGAGGTTCCTGTACTGCGAGGTACAATTACACTGTCAGAGGTTCCTGTACTGCGAGATACAATTACCCGGTCAGAGGTTCCTGTACTGCGAGGTACAATTACCCTGTCAGAGGTTCCTGTACTGCGAGGTACAATTACCCTTTCAGTGGTTCCTGTACTGCGAGGTACAATTACCCTGTCAGAGTATCCTGCACTGCGATGTACAATTACCCTGTCAGTGGTTCCTGCACTGCGAGGTACAATTACACTGTCAGAGGTTCCTGTACTGCGAGGTACAATTACACTGTCAGGGGTTCCTGTACTGCGAGGTACAATTACCCTGTCAGTGGTTCCTGCACTGCGAGGTACAATTACCCTGTCAGATTTTCCTGCACTGCGAGGTACAATTACCCTGTCAGAGGATCCTGCACTGCGATGTACAATTACACTGTCAGAGGTTCCTGCACTGCGAGGTACAATTACACTGTCAGAGGTTCCTGTACTGCGAGGTACAATTACACTGTCAGAGGTTCCTGTACTGCGAGGTACAATTACCCTGTCAGAGGTTCCTGTACTGCGAGGTACAATTACACTGTCAGAGGTTCCTGTACTGCGAGGTACAATTACCCTGTCAGAGGTTCCTGTACTGCGAGGTACAATTACACTGTCAGAGGTTCCTGTCCCGCGAGGTACAATTAGCCTGTCAGAGGTTCCTGTACTGCGAGGTACAATTACCCTGTCAGAGGTTCTTGTACTGCGAGGTACAATTACCCTGTCAGAGGTTCCTGTACTGCGAGGTACAATTACCCTGTCAGCGGTTCCTGTACTGCGAGGTACAATTACCATGTCAGAGGTTCCTGTCCTGCGAGGTACTATTACCCTGTCAGAGGTTCCTGTACTGCGAGGTACAATTACCCTGTCAGAGGTTCCTGCACTGCGAGGTACAATTACCCTGTCAGAGGTTCCTGTACTGCGAGGTGCAATTACCCTGTCAGAGGTTCCTGTACTGCGAGGTACAATTACCCTGTCAGAGGTTCCTGCACTGCGAGGTACAATTACCTTGTCAGAGGTTCCTGTACTGCGAGGTACAATTACCCTGTCAGAGGTTCCTGTACTGCGATGTACAAGTACCCTGTCAGAGGTGCCTGCACTGCGAGGTACAATTACCCTGTCAGAGGTTCCTGCACTGCGAGGTATAATTACCCTGTCAGAGGTTCCTGTACTGCGAGGTGCAATTACCCTGTCAGAGGTTCCTGTACTGCGAGGTACAATTACCCTGTCAGAGGTTCCTGCACTGCGAGGTACAATTACCCTGTCAGAGGTTCCTGTACTGCAAGGTACAATTACCCTCTCAGACGTTCCTGTACTGCGATGTACAATTACCCTGTCAGAGGTTCCTGCACTGCGAGGTACAATTACCCTGTCAGAGGTTCCTGCACTGCGAGGTACAATTACCCTGTCAGAGGTTCCTGTACTGCGAGGTACAATTACCCTGTCAGAGATTCCTATACTGCGAGGTACAATTACCCGGTCAGAGGTTCCTGTACTGCGAGGTACTATTACCCTGTCAGAGGTTCCTGTACTGCGAGGTACAATTACCCTGTCAGAGGTTTCTGTACTGCGAGGTACAATTACCCTGTCAGAGGTTCCTGTACTGCGAGGTACAATTACACTGTCAGAGGTTCCTGTACTGCGAGGTACAATTAGCCGGTCAGAGGTTCCTGTACTGCGAGGTACAATTACCCTGTCAGAGGTTCCTGTACTGCGAGGTACAATTACCCTGTCAGAGGTTCCTGCACTGCGAGGTACAATTACCCTGTCAGAGGTTCCTGTACTGCGTGGTACAATTACCCTGTCAGAGGTTCTTGCACTGCGAGGTACTATTACCCTGTCAGAGTTTCCTGCACTGCGAGGTACAATTACCCTGTCAGAGGTTCCTGTGCTGCGAGGTACAATTACCCTGTCAGAGGTTCTTGTACTGCGAGGTACAATTACCCTGTCAGAGGTTCCTGTACTGCGAGGTACAATTACACTGTCAGCGGTTCCTGTACTGCGAGGTACAATTACCCTGTCAGAGGTTCCTGTCCTGCGAGGTACTATTACCCTGTCAGAGGTTCCTGTACTGCGAGGTACAATTACCCTGTCAGAGGTTCCTGCACTGCGAGGTACAATTACCCTGTCAGAGGTTCCTGCACTGCGAGGTACAATTACCCTGTCAGAGGTTCCTGTACTGCGTGGTACAATTACCCTGTCAGAGGTTCCTGCACTGCGAGGTACAATTACCCTGTCAGAGGTTCCTGCACTGCGAGGTACAATTACCCTGTCAGAGTTTCCTGTGCTGCGAGGTACAATTACCCTGTCAGAGGTTCTTGTACTGCGAGGTACAATTACCCTGTCAGAGGTTCCTGTACTGCGAGGTACAATTACCCTGTCAGCGGTTCCTGTACTGCGAGGTACAATTACCCTGTCAGAGGTTCCTGTCCTGCGAGGTACTATTACCCTGTCAGAGGTTCCTGTACTGCGAGGTACAATTACCCTGTCAGAGGTTCCTGCACTGCGAGGTACAATTACCCTGTCAGAGGTTCCTGTACTGCGAGGTGCAATTACCCTGTCAGAGGTTCCTGTACTGCGAGGTACAATTACCCTGTCAGAGGTTCCTGCACTGCGAGGTACAATTACCTTGTCAGAGGTTCCTGTACTGCGAGGTACAATTAACCTGTCAGAGGTTCCTGTACTGCGATGTACAATTACCCTGTCAGAGGTTCCTGCACTGCGAGGTACAATTACCCTGTCAGAGGTTCCTGCACTGCGAGGTATAATTACCCTGTCAGAGGTTCCTGTACTGCGAGGTGCAATTACCCTGTCAGAGGTTCCTGTACTGCGAGGTACAATTACCCTGTCAGAGGTTCCTGCACTGCGAGGTACAATTACCCTGTCAGAGGTTCCTGTACTGCGAGGTACAATTACCCTCTCAGACGTTCCTGTACTGCGATGTACAATTACCCTGTCAGAGGTTCCTGCACTGCGAGGTACAATTACCCTGTCAGAGGTTCCTGCACTGCGAGGTACAATTACCCTGTCAGAGGTTCCTGTACTGCGAGGTACAATTACCCTGTCAGAGGTTCCTATACTGCGAGGTACAATTACCCGGTCAGAGGTTCCTGTACTGCGAGGTACTATTAACCTGTCAGAGGTTCCTGTACTGCGAGGTACAATTACCCTGTCAGAGTTTTCTGTACTGCGAGGTACAATTACCCTGTCAGAGGTTCCTGTACTGCGAGGTACAATTACACTGTCAGAGGTTCCTGTACTGCGAGGTACAATTACCCAGTCAGAGGTTCCTGTACTGCGAGGTACAATTACCCTTTCAGAGGTTCCTGTTCTGCGAGGTACAATTACCCTGTCAGAGTATCCTGCACTGCGATGTACAATTACCCTGTCAGAGGTTCCTGCACTGCGAGGTACAATTACACTGTCAGAGGTTCCTGTACTGCGAGGTACAATTACACTGTCAGGGGTTCCTGTCCTGCGAGGTACAATTACCCTGTCAGAGGTTCCTGCACTGCGAGGTACAATTACCATGTCAGAGGTTCCTGCACTGCGAGGTACAATTACCCTGTCAGAGGATCCTGCACTGCGATGTACAATTACCCAGTCAGAGGTTCCTGCACTGCGAGGTACAATTACACTGTCAGAGGTTCCTGTACTGCGAGGTACAATTACACTGTCAGAGGTTCCTGTACTGCGAGGTACAATTACCCTGTCAGAGGTTCCTGTACTGCGAGGTACAATTACACTGTCAGAGGTTCCTGTACTGCGAGGTACAATTACCCTGTCAGAGGTTCCTGTACTGCGAGGTACAATTACACTGTCAGAGGTTCCTGTACTGCGAGGTACAATTACCCTGTCAGAGGTTCCTGTACTGCGAGGTACAATTACCCTGTCAGAGGTTCTTGTACTGCGAGGTACAATTACCCTGTCAGAGGTTCCTGTACTGCGAGGTACAATTACCCTGTCAGCGGTTCCTGTACTGCGAGGTACAATTACCCTGTCAGAGGTTCCTGTACTGCGAGGTACTATTACCCTGTCAGAGGTTCCTGTACTGCGAGGTACAATTACCCTGTCAGAGGTTCCTGCACTGCGAGGTACAATTACCCTGTCAGAGGTTCCTGTACTGCGAGGTGCAATTACCCTGTCAGAGGTTACTGTACTGCGAGGTACAATTACCCTGTCAGAGGTTCCTGCACTGCGAGGTACAATTACCTTGTCAGAGGTTCCTGTACTGCGAGGTACAATTACCCTGTCAGAGGTTCCTGTACTGCGATGTACAATTACCCTGTCAGAGGTTCCTGCACTGCGAGGTACAATTACCCTGTCAGAGGTTCCTGCACTGCGAGGTATAATTACCCTGTCAGAGGTTCCTGTACTGCGAGGTGCAATTACCCTGTCAGAGGTTCCTGTACTGCGAGGTACAATTACCCGGTCAGAGGTTCCTGTACTGCGAGGTACTATTACCCTGTCAGAGGTTCCTGTACTGCGAGGTACAATTACCCTGTCAGAGGTTTCTGTACTGCGAGGTACAATTACCCTGTCAGAGGTTCCTGTACTGCGAGGTACAATTACATTGTCAGAGGTTCCTGTACTGCGAGGTACAATTACCCGGTCAGAGGTTCCTGTACTGCGAGGTACAATTACCCTGTCAGAGGGTCCTGTACTGCGAGGTACAATTACCCTGTCAGAGGTTCCTGCACTGCGAGGTACAATTACCCTGTCAGAGGTTCCTGTACTGCGTGGTACAATTACCCTGTCAGAGGTTCCTGCACTGCGAGGTACAATTACCCTGTCAGAGGTTCCTGCACTGCGAGGTACAATTACCCTGTCAGAGGTTCCTGTGCTGCGAGGTACAATTACCCTGTCAGAGGTTCTTGTACTGCGAGGTACAATTACCCGGTCAGAGGTTCCTGTACTGCGAGGTACAATTACCCTGTCAGCGGTTCCTGTACTGCGAGGTACAATTACCCTGTCAGAGGTTCCTGTCCTGCGAGGTACTATTACCCTGTCAGAGGTTCCTGTACTGCGAGGTACAATTACCCTGTCAGAGGTTCCTGCACTGCGAGGTACAATTACCCTGTCAGAGGTTCCTGCACTGCGAGGTACAATTACCCTGTCAGAGGTTCCTGTACTGCGTGGTACAATTACCCTGTCAGAGGTTCCTGCACTGCGAGGGACAATTACCCTGTCAGAGGTTCCTGCACTGCGAGGTACAATTACCCTGTCAGAGGTTCCTGTGCTGCGAGGTACAATTACCCTGTCAGAGGTTCTTGTACTGCGAGGTACAATTACCCTGTCAGAGGTTCCTGTACTGCGAGGTACAATTACCCTGTCAGCGGTTCCTGTACTGCGAGGTACAATTACCCTGTCAGAGGTTCCTGTCCTGCGAGGTACTATTACCCTGTCAGAGGTTCCTGTACTGCGAGGTACAATTAACCTGTCAGAGGTTCCTGCACTGCGAGGTACAATTACCCTGTCAGAGGTTCCTGTACTGCGAGGTGCAATTACCCTGTCAGAGGTTCCTGTACTGCGAGGTACAATTACCCTGTCAGAGGTTCCTGCACTGCGAGGTACAATTACCTTGTCAGAGGTTCCTGTACTGCGAGGTACAATTACCCTGTCAGAGGTTCCTGTACTGCGATGTACAATTACCCTGTCAGAGGTTCCTGCACTGCGAGGTACAATTACCCTGTCAGAGGTTCCTGCACTGCGAGGTATAATTACCCTGTCAGAGGTTCCTGTACTGCGAGGTGCAATTACCCTGTCAGAGGTTCCTGTACTGCGAGGTACAATTACCCTGTCAGAGGTTCCTGCACTGCGAGGTACAATTACCCTGTCAGAGGTTCCTGTACTGCGAGGTACAATTACCCTCTCAGACGTTCCTGTACTGCGACGTACAATTACCCTGTCAGAGGTTCCTGCACTGCGAGGTACAATTACCCTGTCAGAGGTTCCTGCACTGCGAGGTACAATTACCCTGTCAGAGGTTCCTGTACTGCGAGGTACAATTACCCTGTCAGAGGTTCCTATACTGCGAGGTACAATTACCCGGTCAGAGGTTCCTGTACTGCGAGGTACTATTACCCTGTCAGAGGTTCCTGTACTGCGAGGTACAATTACCCTGTCAGAGGTTTCTGTACTGCGAGGTACAATTACCCTGTCAGAGGTTCCTGTACTGCGAGGTACAATTACACTGTCAGAGGTTCCTGTACTGCGAGGTACAATTACCCGGTCAGAGGTTCCTGTACTGCGAGGTACAATTACCCTGTCAGAGGTTCCTGTACTGCGAGGTACAATTACCCTGTCAGAGGTTCCTGCACTGCGAGGTACAATTACCCTGTCAGAGGTTCCTGTACTGCGTGTTACAATTACCCTGTCAGAGGTTCCTGCACTGCGAGGTACAATTACCCTGTCAGAGGTTCCTGCACTGCGAGGTACAATTACCCTGTCAGAGGTTCCTGTGCTGCGAGGTACAATTACCCTGTCAGAGGTTCCTGCACTGCGAGGTACAATTACCCTGTCAGAGGTTCCTGTACTGCGATGTACAATTACCCTGTCAGAGGTTCCTGCACTGCGAGGTACAATTACCCTGTCAGAGGTTCCTGCACTGCGAGGTATAATTACCCTGTCAGAGGTTCCTGTACTGCGAGGTGCAATTACCCTGTCAGAGGTTCCTGTACTGCGAGGTACAATTACCCTGTCAGAGGTTCCTGCACTGCGAGGTACAATTACCCTGTCAGAGGTTCCTGTACTGCGAGGTACAATTACCCTCTCAGACGTTCCTGTACTGCGACGTACAATTAACCTGTCAGAGGTTCCTGCACTGCGAGGGACAATTACCCTGTCAGAGGTTCCTGCACTGCGAGGTACAATTACCCTGTCAGAGGTTCCTGTACTGCGAGGTACAATTACCCTGTCAGAGGTTCCTATACTGCGAGGTACAATTACCCGGTCAGAGGTTCCTGTACTGCGAGGTACTATTACCCTGTCAGAGGTTCCTGTACTGCGAGGTACAATTACCCTGTCAGAGGTTTCTGTACTGCGAGGTACAATTACCCTGTCAGAGGTTCCTGTACTGCGAGGTACAATTACACTGTCAGAGGTTCCTGTACTGCGAGGTACAATTACCCGGTCAGAGGTTCCTGTACTGCGAGGTACAATTACCCTGTCAGAGGTTCCTGTACTGCGAGGTACAATTACCCTGTCAGAGGTTCCTGCACTGCGAGGTACAATTACCCTGTCAGAGGTTCCTGTACTGCGTGTTACAATTACCCTGTCAGAGGTTCCTGCACTGCGACGTACAATTACCCTGTCAGAGGTTCCTGCACTGCGAGGTAAAATTACCCTGTCAGAGGTTCCTGTGCTGCGAGGTACAATTACCCTGTCAGAGGTTCCTGCACTGCGAGGTACAATTACCCTGTCAGAGGTTCCTGTACTGCGAGGTACAATTATCCTGTCAGAGGTTCCTGTACTGCGAGGTACAATTACCCGGTCAGAGGTTCCTGTACTGCGAGGTACTATTACCCTGTCAGAGGTTCCTGTACTGCGAGGTACAATTACCCTGTCAGAGGTTCCTGTACTGCGAGGTACAATTACCCTGTCAGAGGTTCCTGTCCTGCGAGGTACAATTACCCTGTCAGAGGTTCCTGTACTGCGAGGTACAATTACCCTGTCAGAGGTTCCTGTACTGCGAGGTACAATTACCCTGTCAGAGGTTCCTGTACTGCGAGGTACAATTACCCTGTCAGAGGTTCCTGCACTGCGAGGTACAATTACCCTGTCAGAGGTTCCTGTACTGCGAGGTACAATTATCCTGTCAGAGGTTCCTGTACTGCGAGGTACAATTACACTGTCAGAGGTTCCTGTACTGCGAGGTACAATTATCCTGTCAGAGGTTCCTGCACTGCGAGGTACAATTACACTGTCAGAGGTTCCTGTACTGTGAGGTACAATTACCCTGTCAGAGGTTCCTGTACTGCGAGGTTCAATTACCCTGTCAGAGGTTCCTGCACTGCGCGGTACTATTACACTGTCAGAGGTTCCTGTACTGCGAGGTACAATTACCCTGTCAGAGGTTCCTGTACTGCGAGGTACAATTACCCTGTCAGAGGTTCCTGTACTGCGAGGTACAATTACCCTGTCAGAGGTTCCTGTACTGCGAGGTACAATTAACCTGTCAGAGGTTCCTGTACTGCGAGGTACAATTACCCTGTCCGAGGTTCCTGTACTGCGAGGTACAATTACCCTGTCAGAGGTTCCTGTACTGCGAGGTACAATTACCCTGTCAGAGGTTCCTATACTGCGAGGTACAATTACCCGGTCAGAGGTTCCTGTACTGCGAGGTACTATTACCCTGTCAGAGGTTCCTGTACTGCGAGGTACAATTACCCTGTCAGAGGTTTCTGTACTGCGAGGTACAATTACCCTGTCAGAGGTTCCTGTACTGCGAGGTACAATTACACTGTCAGAGGTTCCTGTACTGCGAGGTACAATTACCCGGTCAGAGGTTCCTGTACTGCGAGGTACAATTACCCTGTCAGAGGTTCCTGTACTGCGAGGTACAATTACCCTGTCAGAGGTTCCTGCACTGCGAGGTACAATTACCCTGTCAGAGGTTCCTGTACTGCGTGTTACAATTACCCTGTCAGAGGTTCCTGCACTGCGAGGTACAATTACCCTGTCAGAGGTTCCTGCACTGCGAGGTACAATTACCCTGTCAGAGGTTCCTGTGCTGCGAGGTACAATTACCCTGTCAGAGGTTCCTGCACTGCGAGGTACAATTACCCTGTCAGAGGTTCCTGTACTGCGATGTACAATTACCCTGTCAGAGGTTCCTGCACTGCGAGGTACAATTACCCTGTCAGAGGTTCCTGCACTGCGAGGTATAATTACCCTGTCAGAGGTTCCTGTACTGCGAGGTGCAATTACCCTGTCAGAGGTTCCTGTACTGCGAGGTACAATTACCCTGTCAGAGGTTCCTGCACTGCGAGGTACAATTACCCTGTCAGAGGTTCCTGTACTGCGAGGTACAATTACCCTCTCAGACGTTCCTGTACTGCGACGTACAATTAACCTGTCAGAGGTTCCTGCACTGCGAGGGACAATTACCCTGTCAGAGGTTCCTGCACTGCGAGGTACAATTACCCTGTCAGAGGTTCCTGTACTGCGAGGTACAATTACCCTGTCAGAGGTTCCTATACTGCGAGGTACAATTACCCGGTCAGAGGTTCCTGTACTGCGAGGTACTATTACCCTGTCAGAGGTTCCTGTACTGCGAGGTACAATTACCCTGTCAGAGGTTTCTGTACTGCGAGGTACAATTACCCTGTCAGAGGTTCCTGTACTGCGAGGTACAATTACACTGTCAGAGGTTCCTGTACTGCGAGGTACAATTACCCGGTCAGAGGTTCCTGTACTGCGAGGTACAATTACCCTGTCAGAGGTTCCTGTACTGCGAGGTACAATTACCCTGTCAGAGGTTCCTGCACTGCGAGGTACAATTACCCTGTCAGAGGTTCCTGTACTGCGTGTTACAATTACCCTGTCAGAGGTTCCTGCACTGCGACGTACAATTACCCTGTCAGAGGTTCCTGCACTGCGAGGTAAAATTACCCTGTCAGAGGTTCCTGTGCTGCGAGGTACAATTACCCTGTCAGAGGTTCCTGCACTGCGAGGTACAATTACCCTGTCAGAGGTTCCTGTACTGCGAGGTACAATTACCCTGTCAGAGGTTCCTGTACTGCGAGGTACAATTACCCGGTCAGAGGTTCCTGTACTGCGAGGTACTATTACCCTGTCAGAGGTTCCTGTACTGCGAGGTACAATTACCCTGTCAGAGGTTCATGTACTGCGAGGTACAATTACCCTGTCAGAGGTTCCTGTCCTGCGAGGTACAATTACCCTGTCAGAGGTTCCTGTACTGCGAGGTACAATTACCCTGTCAGAGGTTCCTGTACTGCGAGGTACAATTACCCTGTCAGAGGTTCCTGTACTGCGAGGTACAATTACCCTGTCAGAGGTTCCTGCACTGCGTAGGTACAATTACCCTGTCAGAGGTTCCTGTACTGCGAGGTACAATTATCCTGTCAGAGGTTCCTGTACTGCGAGGTACAATTACACTGTCAGAGGTTCCTGTACTGCGAGGTACAATTATCCTGTCAGAGGTTCCTGCACTGCGAGGTACAATTACACTGTCAGAGGTTCCTGTACTGTGAGGTACAATTACCCTGTCAGAGGTTCCTGTACTGCGAGGTTCAATTACCCTGTCAGAGGTTCCTGCACTGCGCGGTACTATTACACTGTCAGAGGTTCCTGTACTGCGAGGTACAATTACCCTGTCAGAGGTTCCTGTACTGCGAGGTACAATTACCCTGTCAGAGGTTCCTGTACTGCGAGGTACAATTACCCTGTCAGAGGTTCCTGTACTGCGAGGTACAATTAACCTGTCAGAGGTTCCTGTACTGCGAGGTACAATTACCCTGTCCGAGGTTCCTGTACTGCGAGGTACAATTACCCTGTCAGAGGTTCCTGTACTGCGAGGTACAATTACCCTGTCAGAGGTTCCTGTACTGCGAGGTACAATTACCCTGTCAGAGGTTCCTGTACTGCGAGGTACTATTACCCTGTCAGAGATTCCTGTACTGCGAGGTACAATTACCCTGTCAGAGGTTCCTGTACTGCGAGGTACAATTACCCTGTCAGAGGTTCCTGTACTGCGAGGTACAATTACCCGGTCAGAGGTTCCTGTACTGCGAGGTACAATTACCCTGTCAGAGGCTCCTGCACTGCGAGGTACAGTTACACTGTCAGAGGTTCCTGTACTGCGAGGTACAATTACCCGGTCAGAGGTTCCTGTACTGCGAGGTACAATTACCCTGTCAGAGGTTCCTGTACTGCGAGGTACTATTACCCTGTCAGAGGTTCCTGCACTGCGAGGTACAATTACCCTGTCAGAGGTTCCTGTACTGCGAGGTACAATTACACTGTCACAGGTTCCTGTCCTGCGAGGTACAATTACCCTGTCAGAGGTTCCAGCACTGCGAGGTACAATTATCCTGTCAGAGGTTCCTGCACTGCGAGGTACAATTACCCTGTCAGAGGTTTCTGTACTGGGAGGTACAATTACCCTGTCAGAGGTTCCTGTACTGCGAGGTACAATTACCCTGTCAGAGGTTCCTGTACTTCGAGGTACAATTACACTGTCAGAGGTTCCTGCACTGCGAGGTACAATTACCCTGTCAGAGGTTCCTGTACTGCGAGGTACAATTACCCTGTCAGAGGTTCCTGTACTGCGAGGTACAATTACACTGTCAGAGGTTCCTGTACTGCGAGGTACAATTACACTGTCAGAGGTTCCTGCACTGCGTGGTACAATTACCCTGTCAGAGGTTCCTGTACTGCGAGGTACAATTACCCTGTCAGAGGTTCCTGTACTGCGAGGTACAATTACCCTGTCAGAGGTTCCTGTACTGCGAGGTACAATTACCCTGTCAGAGGTTCCTGTACTGCGAGGTACAATTACCCTGTCAGAGGTTCCTGTACTGCGAGGTACAATTACCCTGTCAGAGGTTCCTGTACTGCGAGGTACAATTACCCTGTCAGAGGTTCCTGTACTGCGAGGTACAATTACCCGGTCAGAGGTTCCTGTACTGCGAGGTACAATTACCCTGTCAGAGGTTCCTGTACTGCGAGGGACTATTACCCTGTCAGAGGTTCCTGCACTGAGAGGTACAATTACCCTGTCAGAGGTTCCTGTACTGCGAGGTACAATTACACTGTCAGAGGTTCCTGTACTGCGAGGTACAATTACCCTCTCAGAGGTTCCTGCACTGCGAGGTACAATTATCCTGTCAGAGGTTCCTGCACTGCGAGGTACAATTACCCTGTCAGAGGTTCCTGTACTGCGAGGTACAATTACCCTGTCAGAGGTTCCTGTACTGCGAGGTACAATTACCCTGCCAGAGGATCCTGTACTGCGAGGTACAATTACACTGTCAGAGGTTCCTGCACTGCGAGGTACAATTACCCTGTCAGAGGTTCCTGTACTGCGAGGTACAATTACCCTGTCAGAGGTTCCTGTACTGCGAGGTACAATTACACTGTCAGAGGTTCCTGTACTGCGAGGTACAATTAAACTGTCAGAGGTTCCTGCACTGCGTGGTACAATTACCCTGTCAGAGGTTCCTGTACTGCGAGGTACAATTACCCTGTCAGAGGTTCCTGTACTGCGAGGTACAATTACCCTGTCAGAGGTTCCTGTACTGCGAGGTACATTTACCCTGTCAGAGGTTCTTGTACTGCGAGGTACAATTACCCTGTCAGAGGTTCCTGTACTGCGAGGTACAATTACACTGTCAGAGGTTCCTGTACTGCGAGGTACAATTACACTGTCAGAGGTTCCTGCACTGCGTGGTACAATTACCTTGTCAGAGGTTCCTGTACTGCGAGGTACAATTACCCTGTCAGAGGTTCCTGAACTGCGAGGTACAATTACCCTGTCAGAGGTTCCTGTACTGCGAGGTACAATTATCCTGTCAGAGATTCCTGTACTGCGAGGTACAATTACCCTGTCAGAGGTTCCTGTACTGCGAGGTACAATTACCCTGTCAGAGGTTCCTGTACTGCGAGGTACAATTACCCTGTCAGAGGTTCCTGTACTGCGAGGTACAATTACACTGTCAGAGGTTCCTGTACTGCGAGGTACAATTACCCTGTCAGAGGTTCCTGTACTGCGAGGTACTATTACCCTGTCAGAGGTTCCTGTACTGCGAGGTACAATTACACTGCAATAGGCCTTTGCATTCCAATAGTCAAGCATGCTAAAAAGGTCCAGGGCATTGTAAGTGAATGAAGTGTTAAACGTTTCTATTACTTTGCACTTATAAATGTCTATGGCACTGCCAGAGTGAGCGTGTTAATATTAATCTGTGTTCTCTGTCAGTGTGTTAATATTCCTGAGGACAGTGGGGGTGTTTTACACTTCACAGGGTTTATCTGACTGTGGGTCATGATATACACAGTGTGTCAGTGAGTGTGTTAATATTAATCTGTGTTCTCTGTCAGTGTGTTAATATTCCTGAGGACAGTGGGGGTGTTTTACACTTCACCGGGTGTATCTGACAGTGGATCATGATGTACGCAGTGTGTCAGTGAGTGTGTTAATATTAATCTGTGTTCTCTGTCAGTGTGTTAATATTACTGAGGACAGTGGGGATGTTTTACACTTCACCGGGTGTATCTGACAGTGGGTCATGATGTCCACAGTGTGTCAGTGAGTGTGTTAATATTAATCTGTGCTCTCTGTCAGTGTGTAAATATTCCTGAGGACAGTGGGGGTGTTTTACACTTCACAGGGTGTATCTGACTGTGGGTCATGATGTACACAGTGTGTCAGTGAGTGTGTTAATATTAATCTGTGTTCTCTGTCAGTGTGTTAATATTGCTGAGGACAGTGGGGGTGTTTTACACTTCACAGGGTGTATCTGACTGTGGGTCATGATATACACAGTGTGTCAGTGAGTGTGTTAATATTAATCTGTGTTCTCTGTCAGTGTGTTAATATTACTGAGGGCAGTGGGGATGTTTTACACTTCACAGGGTGTATCTGACTGTGGGTCATGATACACACAGTGTGTCAGTGAGTGTGTTAATATTAATCTGTGTTCTCTGTCAGTGAGTTAATATTCCTGAGGACAGTGGGGATGTTTTACACTTCACAGGGTGTATCTGACTGTGGGTCATGATGTACACAGTGTGTCAGTGAGTGTGTTAATATTAATCTGTGTTCTCAGTCAGTGTGTTAATATTCCTGAGGACAGTGGGGGTGTTTTACACTTCACTGGGTGTATCTGACTGTGGGTCATGATGTACACAGTGTGTCAGTGAGTGTGTTAATATTAATCTGTGTTCTCTGTCAGTGGGATAATATTCCTGAGGACAGTGGGGGTGTTTTACACTTCACAGGGTGTATCTGACTGTGGGTCATAATATACACAGTGTGTCAGTGAGTGTGTTAATATTAATCTGTGTTCTCTGTCAGTGTGTTACTATTACTGAGGACAGTGAGGGTGTTTTACACTTCACAGGGTGTATCTGACAGTGAGTCATGATATACACAGTGTGTCAGTGAGTGTGTTAATATTAATCTGTGTTCTCTGTCAGTGTGTTAATATTCCTGAGGACAGTGGGAACGTTTTACACTTCACAGGGTGTATCTGACTGTGGGTCATGATATACACAGTGTGTCAGTGAGTGTGTTAATATTAATCTGTGTTCTCTGTCAGTGTGTTAATGTTACTGAGTACAGTGGGGGTGTTTTACACTTCACAGGATGTATCTGGCTGTGGGTCATGATATGCACAGTGTGTCAGTGAGTGTGTTAATATTAATCTGTGTTCTCTGTCAGTGTGCTAATATTCCTGAGGACAGTGGGGATGTTTTACACTTCACAGGATGTATCTGACTGTGGGTCATGATATACACAGTGTGTCAGTGAGTGTGTTAATATTAATCTGTGTTCTCTGTCAGTGTGTTAATATTCCTGAGGACAGTGGGGGTGTTTTACACTTCACAGGGTGTATCTGACTGTGGGTCATGATATACACAGTGTGTCAGTGAGTGTGTTAATATTAATCTGTGTTCTCTGTCAGTGTGTTAATATTCCTGAGGACAGTGGGGGTGTTTTACACTTCACAGGGTGTATCTGACTGTGGGTCATGATATACACAGTGTGTCAGTGAGTGTGTTAATATTAATCAGTGTTCTCTGTCAGTGTGTTAATATTACTGAGGACAGTGGGGGTGTTTTACACTTCACAGGGTGAATCTGACTGTGGGTCATGATGTACACAGTGTGTCAGTGAGTGTGTTAATATTAATCTGTATTCTCTGTCAGTGTGTTAATATTACTGAGGACAGTGGGGGTGTTTTACACTTCACAGGGTGTATCTGACTGTGGGTCATGATACACACAGTGTGTCAGTGAGTGTGTTAATATCAATCTGTGTTCTCTGTCAGTGTGTTAATATTCCTGAGGACAGTGGGGATGTTTTACACTTCACAGGGTGTATCTGACTCTGGGTCATGAGTTTCACAGTGTGTCAGTGAGTGTGTTAATATTAATCTGTGTTCTCTGTCAGTGTGTTAATATTCCTGAGGACAGTGGGAACGTTTTACACTTCACAGGGTGTATCTGACTGTGGGTCATGATGTACACAGTGTGTCAGTGAGTGTGTTAATATTAATCTGTGTTCTCTGTCAGTGGGATAATATTCCTGAGGACAGTGGGGGTGTTTTACACTTCACAGGGTGTATCTGACTGTGGGTCATAATATACACAGTGTGTCAGTGAGTGTGTTAATATTAATCTGTGTTCTCTGTCAGTGTGTTAATATTCCTGAGGACAGTGGGAACGTTTTACACTTCACAGGGTGTATCTGACTGTGGGTCATGATATACACAGTGTGTCAGTGAGTGTGTTAATATTAATCTGTGTTCTCTGTCAGTGTGTTAATGTTACTGAGTACAGTGGGGGTGTTTTACACTTCACAGGATGTATCTGGCTGTGGGTCATGATATGCACAGTGTGTCAGTGAGTGTGTTAATATTAATCTGTGTTCTCTGTCAGTGTGCTAATATTCCTGAGGACAGTGGGGATGTTTTACACTTCACAGGGTGTATCTGACTGTGGGTCATGATGTACACAGTGTGTCAGTGAGTGTGTTAATATTAATCTGTGTTCTCTGTCAGTGGGATAATATTCCTGAGGACAGTGGGGGTGTTTTACACTTCACAGGGTGTATCTGACTGTGGGTCATAATATACACAGTGTGTCAGTGAGTGTGTTAATATTAATCTGTGTTCTCTGTCAGTGTGTTAATATTCCTGAGGACAGTGGGAACGTTTTACACTTCACAGGGTGTATCTGACTGTGGGTCATGATATACACAGTGTGTCAGTGAGTGTGTTAATATTAATCTGTGTTCTCTGTCAGTGTGTTAATGTTACTGAGTACAGTGGGGGTGTTTTACACTTCACAGGATGTATCTGGCTGTGGGTCATGATATGCACAGTGTGTCAGTGAGTGTGTTAATATTAATCTGTGTTCTCTGTCAGTGTGCTAATATTCCTGAGGACAGTGGGGATGTTTTACACTTCACAGGATGTATCTGACTGTGGGTCATGATATACACAGTGTGTCAGTGAGTGTGTTAATATTAATCTGTGTTCTCTGTCAGTGTGTTAATATTCCTGAGGACAGTGGGGGTGTTTTACACTTCACAGGGTGTATCTGACTGTGGGTCATGATATACACAGTGTGTCAGTGAGTGTGTTAATATTAATCTGTGTTCTCTGTCAGTGTGTTAATATTCCTGAGGACAGTGGGGGTGTTTTACACTTCACAGGGTGTATCTGACTGTGGGTCATGATATACACAGTGTGTCAGTGAGTGTGTTAATATTAATCAGTGTTCTCTGTCAGTGTGTTAATATTACTGAGGACAGTGGGGGTGTTTTACACTTCACAGGGTGAATCTGACTGTGGGTCATGATGTACACAGTGTGTCAGTGAGTGTGTTAATATTAATCTGTATTCTCTGTCAGTGTGTTAATATTACTGAGGACAGTGGGGGTGTTTTACACTTCACAGGGTGTATCTGACTGTGGGTCATGATACACACAGTGTGTCAGTGAGTGTGTTAATATCAATCTGTGTTCTCTGTCAGTGTGTTAATATTCCTGAGGACAGTGGGGATGTTTTACACTTCACAGGGTGTATCTGACTCTGGGTCATGAGTTTCACAGTGTGTCAGTGAGTGTGTTAATATTAATCTGTGTTCTCTGTCAGTGTGTTAATATTACTGAGGACAGTGGGGGTGTTTTACACTTCACAGGGTTTATCTGACTGTGAGTGATGATATACACAGTGTGTCAGTGAGTGTGTTAATATTAATCTGTGTTCTCTGTCAATGTGTTAATATTGCTGAGGACAGTGGGGATGTTTTACACTTCACAGGGTGTATCTAACTGTGGGTCATGATATACACAGTGTGTCAGTGAGTGTGTTAATATTAATCTGTGTTCTCTGTCAGTGTGTTAATATTCCTGAGGACAGTGGGGGTGTTTTACACTTCACCGGGTGTATCTGACAGTGGATCATGATGTACGCAGTGTGTCAGTGAGTGTGTTAATATTAATCTGTGTTCTCTGTCTGTGTGTTAATATTACTGAGGACAGTGGGGATGTTTTACACTTCACCGGGTGTATCTGACAGTGGGTCATGATGTCCACAGTGTGTCAGTGAGTGTGCTAATATTAATCTGTGCTCTCTGTCAGTGTGTAAATATTCCTGAGGACAGTGGGGGTGTTTTACACTTCACAGGGTGTATCTGACTGTGGGTCATGATGTACACAGTGTGTCAGTGAGTGTGTTAATATTAATCTGTGTTCTCCGTCAGTGTGTTAATATTGCTGAGGACAGTGGGGGTGTTTTACACTTCACAGGGTGTATCTGACTGTGGGTCATGATATACACAGTGTGTCAGTGAGTGTGTTAATATTAATCTGTGTTCTCTGTCAGTGCTAATATTACTGAGGGCCGTGGGGATGTTTTACACTTCACAGGGTGTATCTGACTGTGGGTCATGATATACACAGTGTGTCAGTGAGTGTGTTAATATTAATCTGTGTTCTCTGTCAGTGAGTTAATATTCCTGAGGACAGTGGGGATGTTTTCCACTTCACAGGGTGTATCTGACTGTGGGTCATGATGTACACAGTGTGTCAGTGAGTGTGTTAATATTAATCTGTGTTCTCAGTCAGTGTGTTAATATTCCTGAGGACAGTGGGGGTGTTTTACACTTCACTGGGTGTATCTGACTGTGGGTCATGATGTACACAGTGTGTCAGTGAGTGTGTTAATATTAATCTGTGTTCTCTGTCAGTGGGATAATATTCCTGAGGACAGTGGGGGTGTTTTACACTTCACAGGGTGTATCTGACTGTGGGTCATAATATACACAGTGTGTCAGTGAGCGTGTTAATATTAATCTGTGTTCTCTGTCAGTGTGTTAATATTACTGAGGACAGTGAGGGTGTTTTACACTTCACAGGGTGTATCTGACAGTGAGTCATGATATACACAGTGTGTCAGTGAGTGTGTTAATATTAATCTGTGTTCTCTGTCAGTGTGTTAATATTCCTGAGGACAGTGGGAACGTTTTACACTTCACAGGGTGTATCTGACTGTGGGTCATGATATACACAGTGTGTCAGTGAGTGTGTTAATATTAATCTGTGTTCTCTGTCAGTGTGTCAATATTACTGAGTACAGTGGGGGTGTTTTACACTTCACAGGATGTATCTGGCTGTGGGTCATGATATGCACAGTGTGTCAGTGAGTGTGTTAATATTAATCTGTGTTCTCTGTCAGTGTGCTAATATTCCTGAGGACAGTGGGGACGTTTTACACTTCACAGGATGTATCTGACTGTGGGTCATGATATACACAGTGTGTCAGTGAGTGTGTTAATATTAATCTGTGTTCTCTGTCAGTGTGTTAATATTCCTGAGGACAGTGGGGGTGTTTTACACTTCACAGGGTGTATCTGACTGTGGGTCATGATATACACAGTGTGTCAGTGAGTGTGTTAATATTAATCTGTGTTCTCTGTCAGTGTGCTAATATTCCTGAGGACAGTGGGGGTGTTTTACACTTCACAGGGTGTATCTGACTGTGGGTCATGATATACACAGTGTGTCAGTGAGTGTGTTAATATTAATCTGTGTTCTCTGTCAGTGTGTTAATATTACTGAGGACAGTGGGGGTGTTTTACACTTCACAGGGTGTATCTGACTGTGGGTCATGATGTACACAGTGTGTCAGTGAGTGTGTTTATATTAATCTGTATTCTCTGTCAGTGTGTTAATATTACTGAGGACAGTGGGGGTGTTTTACACTTCACAGGGTGTATCTGACTGTGGGTCATGATATACACAGTGTGTCAGTGAGTGTGTTAATATCAATCTGTGTTCTCTGTCAGTGTGTTAATATTCCTGAGGACAGTGGGGATGTTTTACACTTCACAGGGTGTATCTGACTCTGGGTCATGAGTTTCACAGTGTGTCAGTGAGTGTGTTAATATTAATCTGTGTTCTCTGTCAGTGTGTTAATATTACTGAGGACAGTGGGGGTGTTTTACACTTCACAGGGTTTATCTGACTGTGAGTGATGATATACACAGTGTGTCAGTGAGTGTGTTAATATTAATCTGTGTTCTCTGTCAATGTGTTAATATTGCTGAGGACAGTGGGGATGTTTTACACTTCACAGGGTGGATCTAACTGTGGGTCATGAGATACACAGTGTGTCAGTGACTGTTTTAATATTAATCTGTGTTCTCTGTCAGTGTGTTAATATTCCTGAGGACAGTGGGGGTGTTTTACACTTCACAGGGTGTATCTGACTGTGGGTGATGATACACACAGTATGTCAGTGAGTGTGTTAATATTAATCTGTGTTCTCTGTCAGTGTGTTAATATTCCTGAGGACAGTGGGGGTGTTTTACACTTCACAGGGTTTATCTGACTGTGGGTCATGATGTACACAGTGTGTCAGTGAGTGTGTTAATATTAATCTGTGTTCTCTGTCAGTGTGTTAATATTGCTGAGGACAGTGGGGGTGTTTTACACTTCACAGGGTGTATCTGACTGTGTGTCATGATATACACAGTGTGTCAGTGAGTGTGTTAATATTAATCTGTCTTCTCTGTCAGTGTGTTAATATTACTGAGGACAGTGGGGGTGTTTTACACTTCACAAGGTGTATCTGACTGTGGGTCATGATGTACACAGTGTGTCAGTGAGTGTGTTAATATTAATCTGTGTTCTCTGTCAGTGTGTTAATATTGCTGAGGACAGTGGGGGTGTTTTACACTTCACAGGGTTTATCTGACTGTGGGTCATGATGTACACAGTGTGTCAGTGAGTGTGTTAATATTACTGAGGACAGCGGGGGTGTTTTACACTTCACAGGGTGTATCTGACTGTGGGTCATGATGTACACAGTGTGTCAGTGAGTGTGTTAATATTAATCTGTGTTCCCTGTCAGTGTGTTAATATTACTGAGGACAGTGGGGTGTTTTACACTTCACAGGGTTTATCTGACTGTGGGTCATGATGTACACAGTGTGTCAGTGAGTGTGTTAATATTAATCTGTGTTCTCTGTCAGTGTGTTAATATTCCTGAGGACAGTGGGGGTGTTTTACACTTCACAGGGTGTATCTGACTGTGGGTCATGATATACACAGTGTGTCAGTGAGTGTGTTAATATTAATCTGTGTTCTCTGTCAGTGTGTTAATATTACTGAGGACAGTGGGGGTGTTTTACACTTCACAGGGTGTATCTGACAGTGAGTCATGATGTACACAGTGTGTCATGATATACACAGTGTGTCAGTGAGTGTGTTAATATTAATCTGTGTTCTCTGTCAGTGTGTTAATATTCCTGAGGACAGTGGGGGTGTTTTACACTTCACAGGGTGTACCTGACTGTGGGGCATGATATACACAGTGTGTCAGTGAGTGTGTTAATATTAATCTGTGTTCTCTGTCAGTGTGTTAATATTCCACCCTAGCCAAATTCGCCCCTTTCACATTTTGCTCTGTCTCTCCCCCCACAACTCCTCATGCACCCTCTCCTCCTTTGAGCTCATCAGTTTGTTCCCCAAATCCCCTCCCCCACTCCCATACGCAATTCCCCGACCCCACTACCCCCGAACACCCCTCCCTCACTCCCATACCCCACATCCCACCCAGCCACCCCTCGCCCACTCCCCTTCCCCACTCACCTCCCAACTCCCCTCCCTCATTCTCCTCCCCCACGCCCCAACTCCACGCCCAACCACACTCCCCTATCCCACTGCTTCCCCAACTCCCCTCCCCCACTCTCCTGCCCCACACCCCTCCCCCACTCCCCCACTCCCCTCCCCAACTCCCCTCAACCGCTCCACGCCCCAACTCCACCACCATCTCCCCTCCCCCACTCCCCTCCCCAACTCCCCTCCGCAAATCACCTCCCCCAGTCCCGTCCCCACTCTCCTCCCCAACTCCACTCCCCTACTCCCCTCTCCCCACCCCTCCCACACTACCCTCCCTCACTCCCCAGCCCACATCCATCCCCCACTCCCCAACCCCATTCCTGCTGGCACTCCCCTACCCCACTCCCCTCCCCCACTCCACTCCCCTCTCACTGCCCCCACTCCCCTACCCCACTCCCCTCCCCAGTCCCCTTACCACTCCACTCCCACACTCCCCTACATCACTCCCCAACCCCACTCCCCTACCCCACTCCCACCCCCCACTTACCTACCCCACTCCCCTCCCCCACTTCCCTACCCCAGTCCACTTTATCACTCCCCTACCCCACTCCCTGTCCCCAAATCCCTGTCCCCCACTCCCCTCCCCAACGCCCCTCCCCCACTCCCCTACCCCACTCCCTGTCCCCCACTCCCTTTCCCCCACTCCCTGTCCCCCACTGCCCTCCCCAACGTCCCTCCCCCACACCCGTACCTCACTCCCCCACCCCACTCCCAAACCCACTCCTCTACCCAACTCCTCTCCCCAACTCCCCTCCCCCACTCCCCTCCCCACTCCCCCACTCCCCTCCCCAACTAATTACCCCACACCCCTTCACCACTCCCCTCCCCCACTCCCCTACCTCACTCCCCTACCCCACTCCCCTACCCCACTCCCCTCAACCACTACCCTACCCCACTCCACTTTATCACTCCCCTACCCCACTCCCTGTCTCCAACTCCCTGTCTACCACTCCCCTCCCCAACTCCCCTCCCCCACTCCCCTACCCACTCCCCTATATCACTCCCCTACCCATCTCCCTGGCCCCCACTCCCTTTCCCCCACGCCCTGTCTCCCACTCCCCTCCCCAACGCCCCTCCCCCACACCCCTACCCCACTCCCCCACCCCACTCCCAAACCCACTCCTCTCCCCAACTCCCCTCCCCAACTCCTCTCCCCCACTCCCCTCCCCCACACTCCTCCCCCACTCCCCACCCCAACTCATTACCCCACACCCCTACCCCACTCCCCTCCCCCACTCCCCTCACTAACTCCCATACCCCATGCCCGTACTCCACTCCCCTCCCCAACTTACCTCCCCCACTCCCCGCCCCAACTCCCCTCCCTCACTTCCCCCCCACACCGTCCCCAACTCCCTCCAACTGCCCTCCCCCACATCCCTCCCCTACTTCCCTCCCCCACACCCCTCCCCAATCCCCTCCGCATCTCCTCTCCCCCACTCCCCTCCCCCACTCCCCGCCCCAGCTCCCCTCGCCCACTCCCCTCGCCCACTCCCCTCCCACACTAACTTCCCCCACTCTCCTCCCCACTCCCCTCCCCAACTAGCCTCCCAAACTCCGCTACCACCCACCCCTACTCCATTCGCAGAAACCACTCCCTTACCACACCCCACCACCAATCCCCTCCCCCACTCCGATCCACCACTCCGTTTCCCTCCACCTCTTCACTGCCCTCACCTAAGACAATCACATCCCCAACTACCCTCCCCCACTCCCCTGCACCACTCCCCGACCTCACACCCCGACCGCAGACCCCTCCACAACTCTACTACCCCACTCCCCTACCACACTCCCCTACGCCACTCCCCGACCCCACTCCCCTACCGCTCTCCCCTCCACAACTCCCCTACCCCACTCCCCTACCCCACTCCCCTACTACACTACCCTACCCCACTCCCCTCCCCCACTCCCCTCCTCCACTCCCCTCCCCCACTCCCCTACCTCACTCCCCTCCCCTACACCCCTACCCACCTCTCCTACCCCACCCCATCCCCCACTCACCTTCTCTCCACCTCCTCACTGCCCTCCAATACCCAACGCCCCGACCCCACTCCACTATCCCACTCCACTATCCCACTCCCCTTTCCCACTCCCCTACCCCACTCCCCTCCCCCACTCGCCTCCCCCACTCCCCTACATCACTCCCATACCCCACGCCCTGGCCCCACTCCCTGTCCCCCACTCCCCTCCCCAACTCCCATCCCCCACTCCCCTACCCCACACCTCACCCCACTTCCATCCCACACTCCTCTACCCCACTCCCCTCCCCAAGTCCCCTCCCCAACTCCTCTCCCCCACTCGCCTACCCCGCTCCCCACCCCAACACCCCTATCCCACTCCCGTCCCCAACTCCCCTCCCCATATCCCCTTACCAACTCCCATACCCCACTCCCCTACCCCACTTACATACCCACTCCCCTCCCCAACACCCCTGCCTCACTTCCTTCCCCCATCCCCTCCCCAACTCCTCCCAACTCCCTTCCCCCACCCCCCGGCCCAACTCTCCACCCCACTCCCCTCCCAAACTCCCCGACCCCATCCCCTACCCCATTCTCCTACCCCACTCCCCTACCTCACTCCCTTACCACACCCCCTCCTCCAATCACCTCCCCCACTCCTCTCCACCACTCCGATTCCTTCCACCTCTTCACTGCCCTCACCTAAGACAATCCCATCCCCCACTACCCTACCCCACTCCCCTGCCCCACTCCCCGACCCCACACCCTGATCGCAGTCCCATCCACAACTCCCCTACCCCACTCACCTACCACACTACCCTACGCGACTCCCCGACCCCACTCCCCTACCGCACTCCCCTCCACAACTCCCCTACCCCACTCCTCCTACCTCACTCCCCTACCACACCCCCCTACCTCACTCCCCTCACCCTCTCCCCTCACCCACTCCCCTCCCCCACTCCCCTCCTCACTCCCCTCCCCTACACCCCTACCCACCTCTCCTACCCCACCCCATCCCCCACTCACCTTCTCTCCACCTCCTCTCTGCCCTGCAATACACAGCGCCCCGACCCCACTCCACTATCCAACTCCACTGTCCCACTCCCCTTTCCCACTCACCTACCCCACTCCCCTCCCCCACTCGCCTCCCCCACTCCCCTACCTCGCTCCCCTACCCCACGCCCTGTCCCCACTCCCTGTCACCCACTCCCCTCCCCAACTCACATCCCCCACTCCCCTACCCCACTCCTCACTCCAGTTCCATCCCACACTCCTCTGCCCCACTCCCCTCCCCAAGTCCCCTGCCCAGCTCCTCTACCCCACTCTCCTACCCCGCTCCTCACACCAACTCCCCTATCTCACTCCCCTCCCCAACTCCCATCCCCAAATCCCCTCACGAACTCCCATACCCCACACCCCTACTCCACTTACATACCCCACTCCCCTCCCCAACTCCCCTGCCTCACTTCCTTCCCCTACTCCCCTCCCCAACACCTCCCAACTCCCCTCCCCATCTCCCCGGCCCAACTCTCCTCCCCACTCCCCTCCCAAACTCCCCGACCCCATCCCCTACCCCATTCTCCTACCCCACTCCCCTACCTCACTCCCTTACCACACGCCCTCTCCAGTCACCTCCCCCACTCCCCTCCACCACTCTGCTTCCCTCCACCTCTTCACTGCCCTGCCCAACCACCCTCCCATCCCCCACTGCCCTCCCCCAATCCCCAACCCCACTCCCCTCCCCCACTCCCCTACTGCAACCCCTCTACAACTCCCCTACCCCACTCCCCTACCACACTGCCCGAGCCCACTCCCTACCCCACTCCCCTCCACAACTCCCATACCTCACTCACCTCCCCTACTCCCCTACCCAGCTCTCCTTCCCGGCAGCTCCTCACTGCACTCCCCTATCCCACTCCCCTTTCCCACTCCCCTACCTCACTCCCCTCCCACACTCCCCTCCCCCTCTCCCCTCCCCCACTCCCCTCACTCACTCCCCTACCCCTCTCCCCTCACCAAATCTCCTCACCCATTCCTCTGCATCACTCCCCTACCCCACTCCTTGTCCCCCACTCCCGTCTCCCACTCCCCTCTCCCACCCCCGACCGCAGTCCCCTACCCCACACCCCTGCCTCACTCCCCTCCACCACTCCCCTACATCACTCCGCTACCCCACTCCCTGACCCCCACTCCCCTCCCCACTCCCCTCCCCCACTCCCATTCCCCACTCCCCTCCCCCACTCCCCTCAACAACTCCAATGCCCCACTCTCTATACTCCCTTCCCCTCCCCCAATCACCTCCCCCACTCCCCTCCCCAACTCCCCTACCCCACTCCCCTACCCCACTCCCCTACCCCACTCCCCGACCCCACTCCCCTACCCCAATCTCCTCCCCCACTCCCCTACCCCACTCCCCTCCCCTACTCCCCTACCCACCTCTCCTACCGCACTCCCCTACCCCACTCCCTCCACAACTCCCCTACCCCACTCACCTATCCCAATCCCCTTTCCCACTCCCCTATGCCACTCCCCTACCTCAGTCTCCTCCCCCACTCCCCTACCCACTCCCCTACCACACTTCCCTCCCCACTACCCTCCCCCACTCCCATCACATACTCCCCTTCCTTATCCTCCTCATTGCCCTCCCCTACCAAACTCCCCTACGCCAGTGCCCTCCCCCACCCCCCACGCAACTCCCCTTCACTCCACCTCCTCACTGCCCTCCCCTACCCCACTCCCCTACCCCACTCCTCTACCCCACTCCCATCCCCCACTCCCCTCCCCCACTGCCCTACCTCACTCCCCTCCCCCTCTTCTCTCCGCAACACGCCTACCTCAATTCTCTGCCCCACTCCCCGCCTCAACTCCCCTCCCCCACTCCCCTACCCCTCTCCCCTACCCCACTCCCCTCCCCAACTCTCCTCCCCCACTCCCTCACCAACTCCCAAACACCACTCCCCTACTCCACCTCCCTCCCCCACTCCCCTCCCCCACACACCTCCACATCTCCCCTCCCTCATTCCCCTCCCTTATTCCCCTCCCTCATTCCCCTCCCCCACTCCCCTCCCAAACTCGCCTCCCCAACTTCCCTACTGCACTCCCATCCCCCACTCCCCTTCCCCCTCCCGTCCACCAATCCACTTCCCTCCACCTCCCCTACCCTACCTCCCTACCCCACTCCACTCCCCCACACCCCTACCGCACTCACCTCCACAACTCCCACACCCCACTCCCCTACCCCACTCCCCGACACAACACCCCTACCCCACTCCCCGACCACACTCCCCCACGCCCACTCCCCTACCACACTCCCCTACCCCACTGCCCTACCCCACTCCGCTCCCCAACACTCCTATCCTGCTCCCGTCCCCCACTCCCCTTCCCTCCACCTCCGCACTGCCCTCCACTACCCAACTCCCCTACCCCAGACACATCCCCCGCTCCCATACCCCACTCCCCTAACTCACTTCCGTCCCCCACTCCCCTACCACACTCACCTCCCCCACACCCCTCCCCCACTCCACTCCCCTACTCCCATTCCTTCTCCTCCTCACTTCCCTCCCCTACCCAACTCCCCTACGCCACTGTCCGCCCCTACTCCCCACGCCACTCCCCTTCACTCCATCTCCTCACTGCCGTCCCCTATGCCACTCCCCTACCCCACTCCCCGAACCCACTCGCCTCCCCCACTGCCCTACCTCACTCCACTCCTCCAGTGACCACCCCCACTCCCCTCCCCCACTCCCCTCCCCTACTCCCCTTCCTTATCCTCCTCACTGCCTTCCCCTACCCAACTCCTCTACCCAACTCCCTTCCCCAACTCCCCTGCTCACTGCCCTCCCCCAATCCCCTCAACAACTCCAATACCCCACTCTCTATACTCCCATCCCCTCCCCAATCACCTCCCCCACTCCCCTCCCCAACTCCCCCACCCCAATCCCATACCACTCTGCCCTACCCCACTCTCATCCACAACTCCTCTACACCACTCCCCAACCCCAATCCCCTAACCCACTCCCCGACCCCACTACCCTACCCCACTCCCATTCCCTAATCCCCTACTCACCTCTCCTACCCCACTCCACTAACCCACTCCTCTCCATAACTCCGCTACCCCACTCCCCTACCACACTCCCCTCCCCACTCCCCTCACCAACTCCCCTCACATACTCCCCTTCCTTATCCTCCTCTTTGCTCTCCCCTACCAAACTCCCCGACGCCAGTGCCCTCCCCCACTCCCCATGCAACTCCCCTTCACTCCACCTCGTCACTGCTCTCCCCTACCCCACTGCCCGCCCCCACTCCCCTCCCCAAATCCCCTCCACAACTCCCCTCCCCAACTTCACTACTGCACTCCCCTCCCCCACTCCCCACTCCCACTCCCCTCCCCTACTCCGCTCCTCCACACCCCCCCATCCCCTCCCCCACTCCTCTTAGCCACTCCCGTCCCCCACTCCCCTTCCCTCCACCTCCGCACTGCCCTCCACTACCTAACTCCCCTACCCCAGACACATCCCCCGCTCCCATACCCCACTCCCATAACTCACTTCCGTCCCCCACTCCCCTACCACACTCACCTCCCCCACACCCCTCCCCCACTCCACTCCCCTACTCCCATTCCTTCTCCTCCTCACTTCCCTCCCCTACCCAACTCCCCTACGCCACTGTCCGCCCCTACTCCCCACGCCACTCCCCTTCACTCCATCTCCTCACTGCCGTCCCCTATGCCACTCCCCTACCCCACTCCCCGAACCCACTCGCCTCCCCCACTGCCCTACCTCACTCCACTCCTCCAGTGACCACCCCCACTACCCTCCCCCACTCCCCTCCCCTACTCCCCTTCCTTATCCTCCTCACTGCCTTCCCCTACCCAACTCCTCTACCCAACTCCCTTCCCCAACTCCCCTGCTCACTGCCCTCCCCCAATCCCCTCAACAACTCCAATACCCCACTCTCTATACTCCCATCCCCTCCCCAATCACCTCCCCCACTCCCCTCCCCAACTCCCCCACCCCAATCCCATACCACTCTGCCCTACCCCACTCTCATCCACAACTCCTCTACACCACTCCCCAACCCCAATCCCCTAACCCACTCCCCGACCCCACTACCCTACCCCACTCCCATTCCCTAATCCCCTACTCACCTCTCCTACCCCACTCCACTAACCCACTCCTCTCCATAACTCCGCTACCCCACTCCCCTACCACACTCCCCTCCCCACTCCCCTCACCAACTCCCCTCACATACTCCCCTTCCTTATCCTCCTCTTTGCTCTCCCCTACCAAACTCCCCGACGCCAGTGCCCTCCCCCACTCCCCATGCAACTCCCCTTCACTCCACCTCGTCACTGCTCTCCCCTACCCCACTGCCCGCCCCCACTCCCCTCCCCAAATCCCCTCCACAACTCCCCTCCCCAACTTCACTACTGCACTCCCCTCCCCCACTCCCCACTCCCACTTCCCTCCCCCACTCCGCTCCTCCACACCCCCCCATCCCCTCCCCCACTCCTCTTAGCCACTCCCGTCCACAACTCCACTTCCCTCCACCTCCTCGCTCCCCTACCCTACCTCCCTCCCCCACTCCACTCCTCCACACCCCTACCGCACACCCCACCACAACTCCCACACCCCACACCCCTACCCCACTCCCCGACCCCACACCCCTACCCCACCCCGCTCCCCAACTCTCCTATCCTGCTCCCGTCCCCCACTCCCCTTCCCTCCATCTCCTCACTGCCCTCCACTACCCAACGCCCCTACCCCAGACACCTCCCCCACTCTCCTACCCCGCTCCCCTACCCCACTCCGCTCCACCACTCCGATTCCTTCCACCTCTTCACTGCCCTCACCTAAGACAATCCCATCCCCCACTACCCTACCCCACTCCCCTGCCCCACTCCCCGACCCACACCCTGATCGCAGTCCCATCCACAACTCCCCTACCCCACTCACCTACCACACTACCCTACGCGACTCCCCGACCCCACTCCCCTACCGCACTCCCCTCCACAACTCCCCTACCCCACTCCTCCTACCCCACTCCCCTACCACACCCCCCTACCTCACTCCCCTCACCCACTCCCCTCACCCACTCCCCTCCCCCACTCCCCTCCTCACTCCCCTCCCCTACACCCCTACCCACCTCTCCTACCCCACCCCATCCCCCACTCACGTTCTCTCCACCTCCTCAATGCCCTGCAATACACAGCGCCCCGACCCCACTCCACTATCCAACTCCACTATCCCACTCCCCTTTCCCACTCCCCTACCCCACTCCCCTCCCCCACTCGCCTCCCCCACTCCCCTACCTCACTCCCCTACCCCACGCCCTGTCCCCACTCCCTGTCACCCACTCCCCTCCCCAACTCACATCCCCCACTCCCCTACCCCACTCCTCACTCCAGTTCCATCCCACACTCCTCTACCCCACTCCCCTCCCCAAGTCCACTGCCCAGCTCCTCTACCCCACTCCCCTACCCCGCTCCTCACACCAACTCCCCTATCTCACTCCCCTCCCCATCTCCCATCCCCAAATCCCCTCACGAACTCCCATACCCCACACCCCTACTCCACTTACATACCCCACTCCCCTCCCCAACTCCCCTGCCTCACTTCCTTCCCCTACTCCCCTCCCCAACACCTCCCAACTCCCCTCCCCATCTCCCCGGCCCAACTCTCCTCCCCACTCCCCTCCCAAACTCCCCGACCCCATCCCCTACCCCATTCCCCTACCCCACTCCCCTACCTCACTCCCTTACCACACCCCCTCTCCAGTCACCTCCCCCACTCCCCTCCACCACTCTGCTTCCCTCCACCTCTTCACTGCCCTGCCCAACCACCCTCCCATCCCCCACTGCCCTCCCCCAATCCCCAACCCCACTCCCCTCCCCCACTCCCCTACTGCAACCCCTCTACAACTCCCCTACCCCACTCCCCTACCACACTGCCCGAGCCCACTCCCTACCCCACTCCCCTCCACAACTCCCATACCTCACTCACCTCCCCTACTCCCCTACCCACCTCTCCTTCCCGGCAGCTCCTCACTGCACTCCCCTATCCCACTCCCCTTTCCCACTCCCCTACCTCACTCCCCTCCCACACTCCCCTCCCCCTCTCCCCTCCCCCACTCCCCTCACTCACTCCCCTACCCCTCTCCCCTCACCAAATCCCCTCACCCATTCCTCTGCATCACTCCCCTACCCCACTCCTTGTCCCCCACTCCCGTCTCCCACTCCCCTCTCCCACCCCCCGACCGCAGTCCCCTACCCCACACCCCTGCCTCACTCCCCTCCCCCACTCCCCTACATCACTCCGCTACCCCACTCCCTGACCCCCACTCCCCTCCCCACTCCCCTCCCCCACTCCCATTCCCCACTCCCCTCCCCCACTCCCCTCAACAACTCCAATGCCCCACTCTCTATACTCCCTTCCCCTCCCCAAATCACCTCCCCCACTCCCCTCCCCAACTCCCCTACCCAACTCCCCTACCACTCTGCCCTACCCCACTCCCCTCCACAACTCCCCTACCCCACTCCCCTACCCCACTCCCCTACCCCACTCCCCGACCCCACTCCCCTACCCCAATCTCCTCCCCCACTCCCCTACCCCACTCCCCTCCCCTACTCCCCTACCCACCTCTCCTACCGCACTCCCCTACCCCACTCCCTCCACAACTCCCCTACCCCACTCACCTATCCCAATCCCCTTTCCCACTCCCCTATGCCACTCCCCAACCTCAGTCTCCTCCCCCACTCCCCTACCCACTCCCCTACCACACTTCCCTCCCCACTACCCTCCCCCACTCCCATCACATACTCCCCTTCCTTATCCTCCTCATTGCCCTCCCCTACCAAACTCCCCTACGCCAGTGCCCTCCCCCACCCCCCACGCAACTCCCCTTCACTCCACCTCCTCACAGCCCTCCCCTACCCCACTCCCCTACCCCACGCCTCTACCCCACTCCCATCCCCCACTCCCCTCCCCCACTGCCCTACCTCACTCCCCTCCCCCTCTTCTCTCCGCAACATGCCTACCTCAATCCTCTGCCCCACTCCCCGCCTCAACTCCCCTCCCCCACTCCCCTACCCCTCTCCCCTACCCCACTCCCCTCCCCAACTCTCCTCCCCCACTCCCTCACCAACTCCCAAACACCACTCCCCTACTCCACCTCCCTCCCCCACTCCCCTCCCCCACACACCTCCACATCTCCCCTCCCTCATTCCCCTCCCTTATTCCCCTCCCTCATTCCCCTCCCCCACTCCCCTCCCAAACTCCCCTCCCCAACTTCCCTACTGCACTCCCAGCCCCCACTCCCCTTCCCCCTCCCGTCCACCAATCCACTTCCCTCCACCTCCCCTACCCTACCTCCCTACCCCACTCCACTCCCCCACACCCCTACCGCACTCACCTCCACAACTCCCACACCCCACTCCCCTACCCCACTCCCCGACACAACACCCCTACCCCACTCCCCGACCACATTCCCCCACCCCCACTCCCCTACCACACTCCCCTACCCCACTGCCCTACCCCACTCCGCTCCCCAACTCTCCTATCCTGCTCCCGTCCCCCACTCCCCTTCCCTCCACCTCCGCACCGCCCTCAACTACCCAACTCCCCTACCCCAGACACATCCCCCGCTCCCATACCCCACTCCCCTAACTCACTTCCGTCCCCCACTCCCCTACCACACTCACCTCCCCCACACCCCTCCCCCACTCCACTCCCCTACTCCCATTCCTTCTCCTCCTCACTTCCCTCCCCTACCCAACTCCCCTACGCCACTGTCCGCCCCTACTCCCCACGCCACTCCCCTTCACTCCATCTCCTCACTGCCGTCCCCTATGCCACTCCCCTACCCCACTCCCCGAACCCACTCGCCTCCCCCACTGCCCTACCTCACTCCACTCCTCCAGTGACCACCCCCACTACCCTCCCCCACTCCCCTCCCCTACTCCCCTTCCTTATCCTCCTCACTGCCTTCCCCTACCCAACTCCTCTACCCAACTCCCTTCCCCAACTCCCCTGCTCACTGCCCTCCCCCAATCCCCTCAACAACTCCAATACCCCACTCTCTATACTCCCATCCCCTCCCCAATCATCTCCCCCACTCCCCTCCCCAACTCCCCCACCCCAATCCCATACCACTCTGCCCTACCCCACTCTCATCCACAACTCCTCTACACCACTCCCCAACCCCAATCCCCTAACCCACTCCCCGACCCCACTACCCTACCCCACTCCCATTCCCTAATCCCCTACTCACCTCTCCTACCCCACTCCACTAACCCACTCCTCTCCATAACTCCGCTACCCCACTCCCCTACCACACTCCCCTCCCCACTCCCCTCACCAACTCCCCTCACATACTCCCCTTCCTTATCCTCCTCTTTGCTCTCCCCTACCAAACTCCCCGACGCCAGTGCCCTCCCCCACTCCCCATGCAACTCCCCTTCACTCCACCTCGTCACTGCTCTCCCCTACCCCACTGCCCGCCCCCACTCCCCTCCCCAAATCCCCTCCACAACTCCCCTCCCCAACTTCACTACTGCACTCCCCTCCCCCACTCCCCACTCCCACTCCCCTCCCCCACTCCGCTCCTCCACACCCCCCATCCCCTCCCCCACTCCTCTTAGCCACTCCCGTCCTCCACTCCCCTTCCCTCCACCTCCGCACTGCCCACCACTACCCAACTCCCCTACCCCAGACACATCCCCCGCTCCCATACCCCACTCCCCTAACTCACTTCCGTCCCCCACTCCCCTACCACACTCACCTCCCCCACACCCCTCCCCCACTCCACTCCCCTACTCCCATTCCTTCTCCTCCTCACTTCCCTCCCCTACCCAACTCCCCTACGCCACTGTCCGCCCCTACTCCCCACGCCACTCCCCTTCACTCCATCTCCTCACTGCCGTCCCCTATGCCACTCCCCTACCCCACTCCCCGAACCCACTCGCCTCCCCCACTGCCCTACCTCACTCCACTCCTCCAGTGACCACCCCCACTCCCCTCCCCCACTCCCCTCCCCTACTCCCCTTCCTTATCCTCCTCACTGCCTTCCCCTACCCAACTCCTCTACCCAACTCCCTTCCCCAACTCCCCTGCTCACTGCCCTCCCCCAATCCCCTCAACAACTCCAATACCCCACTCTCTATACTCCCATCCCCTCCCCAATCACCTCCCCCACTCCCCTCCCCAACTCCCCCACCCCAATCCCATACCACTCTGCCCTACCCCACTCTCATCCACAACTCCTCTACACCACTCCCCAACCCCAATCCCCTAACCCACTCCCCGACCCCACTACCCTACCCCACTCCCATTCCCTAATCCCCTACTCACCTCTCCTACCCCACTCCACTAACCCACTCCTCTCCATAACTCCTCTACCCCACTCCCCTCCCCCACTCCCCACTCTCACTTCCCTCCCCCACTCCGCTCCTCCACACCCCCCCATCCCCTCCCCCACTCCTCTTAGCCACTCCCGTCCACAACTCCACTTCCCTCCACCTCCTCGCTCCCCTACCCTACCTCCCTACCCCACTCCACTCCCCCACACCCCTACCGCACACCCCACCACAACTCCCACACCCCACACCCCTACCCACTCCCCGACCCCATACCCCTACCCCACCCCGCTCCCCAACTCTCCTATCCTGCTCCCGTCCCCCACTCCCCTTCCCTCCATCTCCTCACTGCCCTCCACTACCCAACGCCCCTACCCCAGACACCTCCCCCACTCTCCTACCCCGCTCCCCTACCCCACTCCGCTCCCGAACTCACCTATCCTACTCCCCTCCCCCAATCTCCTTCCCTCCACTTCCTCACTGCACGCCCCTACCCCACGCCCCTATCCCACACCACATTCCCGCTCCCCTACCCCACTCCCCTAACTCACTTCCCTCCCACACTCCCCCGCCCCACACCCCTACCCCACTCCTCTCCACCACACCCCTCCCCCACACCCCTTCCCTGCTCCCATTCCTTCTCCTCCTTCCTGCCCTCCCCTACCGAACTCCCCTGTGCCACTGCCCTCACCCATCCCCAACTCCCCTCCCCCACTCCCCTCCCCCACTATACTCACCAACTCCCATCCCTCACTCCCCTCCCCACTCCCCTCCCCCACTCCTCTCCCCAACTCTCCTTCCCCACTCCATTTACCAACTCCCATACCCAACTCCCCTGCTCCACACCCCACCCACTCCCCACCCCACCCCTTCCCAAACTCCCTTACCCACCCTCTCCCCACGCCCCTCCCCCACTCCACTCCCCTCTCCCCACCCCTACGGACCTTTGCCACTCCCCTACCCCACACCCATACCCCACTCCCCACTCCCACTCACATCCGCAACTCCCCTCCCCCAATCCCTTACCCCACTCCCACGCCCCACTACACTCCCCCACTCCTATCACCCTCTCCCCTCCCCCTTTCCTCTCCCCACTCCCCTCCCACACACCCTTCCCCCACTCCCCTACCGCACTCCCTTCCCCAACTCCCATACTCAACTCCCCTGCTTCACCTACCACACCACTCCCCTCCCCCACACCCCTTCTCAACTCCACTCCCTCACTCCCGTCCCCAACACCCCTCCCCCACTCCCCACCCCAACTCTCCTCCCCCACTCCCCGCACCAACTCCCACACCCGGCTCCCCTCCCCCACTCCCCTCCCCCACTCCCCTCCCACCCTCCCCTCCCCAGTTCCCCTCCTCAACTCCCCTACCGGGCTCCCCTCCCCACTCCACTCGCACACTCCCCTTCCCCACTCCAGTCATAAGTCCCCTCCCCCACACCCCTCCTCAACTCCCCTCCCTCACTCCCCTAACCCACTCCCCTCTCAACTCCCCTCCCCAACTCTCCTCACCCACTCCCCTCACCAACTCCCAAACCCCACTCCACTCCCCAACTCCACTCCGCAACTCCTCTCCTACTATCCCCTACCCCACTCCCCTCCCTCACTCCCCTACCCCAACTCCCCTCCCCAACTCCCCCCCGCAACTCCCCTCCCCAACTCCCCTCCCAAACTCCCCTCCCCAACTCGCCTCCCTCACTCCCCTACACCACTCCCCTCAACAACTCCACTCCCCAACTCCCCTCCACTGCTCCACTCCCGAACTCCCCTCCCCCAATCCACTCCCCCGCTCGCCTCCCCCACTTATCTATAACAACTCCCCAGCCCCCCTCCCCTGCCACCTCCCCTACCTCGCTCTCCTCCCCTACTCCCCTCCCCCACTCCCCTACATCACAACCAATACCCACAGCACTCCTCCCCCACTCCACTCCCCTCTCCACACCCCCACGGAATTACGCCACTCCCCTACCCCACACCATGTCCCCCACACCCCTCCCACTCTCTCCTCCTCCACTCCCCAACCTCACTCCCACACCCCACGACACACCCGCACTCCTCTCACCCACTCCCCTCCCCTATCCTCTCCGCAACTCACGCAATCACTCCTCTCCCCACACCTCTCCCCCACTCCCCTCCCCCACTCCCCGCCGCAACTCCCCTCCCTCACTCCCCTCCCCCACTCCCCTCCCCCACTCCCCTCCCCAACTCCCCTTCTCACTCCCACCCCCAACTCTCGTGCCCCACTCCCCTCCCCAGCTCCCATACCCAACTCCCTGATCCACTTACCACCCCACACCCCTCCCACACACCCCTTCTCAACTCCCCTCCCTCAATGCCCTCCCCAACTCCCCTACCGCACTCCCCTCCCCCACTCCTCTCCCAACTCCCCTCCCCAAATCTCCTCCCCCACTCCCCTCACGAACTCCCATACCCAACTCCCCCACTCCACTCCCCTATCCCCACCCACACGGACCTATCCACTCCCCTACCCCACTCCCTGTCCCCCATTCCCCTCACTCTTTTCCCTCCCCCACTCCAAACCCAACTCCCCTACTCCACTCCCCTACCCCACACACCTACCCCACACAAATACCCCCACTCCCATCCCCAACTCCCCAGCCCACTCCCCTCCCCCATACCCCTCCCCCACTCCTCTCCCCAACTCTCATCCCCCACTCCCCTCACCAACTCCCATACCCAACTCCCCTGCTCCACACCCCACCCCACACCCCACCGCACTCCCCTCCCAAACTCCCCTACACATTACCCTCCCCACACCCCTCCCCCACTCCACTCCCCTCTCCCCAACACCACTGACCTTTGCCACTCCCCTACCCCACTCCCCTCCCTCCTTCACATCCCCCTCTCCCCTTCCCCACTACCCTACCTCACACCCATACCCCACTTCACACACCCACTCCTCTCATCCATCCCCTCCCCTCTCCTCTCCGCAACCACTCCTCTCCCAACTCCCTTCCCCCACTCCCTTCCCCCACTCCCTTCCCCCACTCCCCTCCCCCGCTCTCATACGCAACTCCCCTGATCCACTTACCACCCCACTCCCCTCCCACACACCCCTTCTCAACTCCCCTCCCTCAATGCCCTCCCCAACTCCCCTACCGCACTCCCCTCCCCCACTCTTCTCCCAACTCCCCTCCCCAAATCTCCTCCCCCACTCCCCTCAACAACTCCCATACCCAACACCCCTGCTCCACTTACCACATCACTCCCCTCCCCCACACCCCTTCTCAACTCCCCTCCCTCACACACGTCCCCCACTCCCACCCCCAACTCTCCTCCCCCACTCCCCTCCCCCTCTAACCTCACCCTCTAACCTCCCCCACTACCCTACCCCACAATCCTCCCCCACTCCCCTCCCCCACTCCCCTACCCCACAATCCTACCCAACCCCCGTCCCTGACTCCCCTTCCCGACTCCCCTCCCCAACCCACTCCCCTCCCCCACTCCCCTACCCCACTTCCCACCCCCAATCCCCTCCACTACTACCCTCCCCAACTCCCCTCCCCAACTCCCCTCCCCCACTCCCCAACCCACTCCCCTCCCCTTCCTCTCTGTAACTCCCCTACCCCACTCCCCTCCCTCACTCTCCTCCCTCACTCCTCTCCCCCACTCCCCTACCCCACTCCCCTACCCCACTCCCCTCCCTCACTCCCCTCCCTCACTCCCCTCCCCCACACCCCTACCCCACTCACATCCCCCACCCCCCTCCTCTACTCCCCTTCCTTATCCTCCTCACTGCCTTCCCCTACCCAACTCCTCTACCCCACTCCCTTCCCCAACTCCACTGCCTCACTCCCCTCCCCCATTCCCCTCAACAACTCCAATACCCCACTCTCAGTACTCCCCTCCCCTCCCCAATCACCTCCCCCACTCCCCTAACCCACTCCCCGACCCCACTCCCCTAACCCACTCCCATTCCCTACTCCCCTACCCACCTCTCCTACCCCACTCCACTACCCCACTCGTCTCAATAACTCCTCTACCCCACTCCCCTACCACACTCCCCTACCCCACGCCCCTACCAGACTCCCCTCCCCACTCTCCTCCTCAAATCCCCTGCCTCACCCCCCTCCCCCATTCCCCTCAACAACTCCAATAAACCACTCTCAGTACTCCCCTCCCCTCCCCAATCACCTCCCCCACTCCCCTAACCCACTCCACGACCCCACTCCCCTCCCCCATGCCGCTCCCCAGGTTCCCTCCCCAACTACGCGCCCCGACTCCCCCACCCTGCCTTCCCCCATTTCTCTACCCCACCCCCCTCCTCCTCTCCTCTCCACAACTCCCCTCAACCACTCTGCTCCCCCAATCCCTGCCTCATCTCCCCTCCGCCACTCTCCTACCACACTCCCCTACCCCACTCCCCGCATCAGCTCACCTCCCCAACACTCCGCCCCCACTTCCATCACCAACACCCATATTCCACTCCCCTTATCCAAAGCCCAACTCCACTCCCCTCACCCACTCCACTCCCCAACTCCCCTCCCGCACTCAACTCCCCTACAGCACTCCCCTCCCCCACTCCCATCCCCACTCCAGTCCCCAACTCCCCTCCTCCACTCCCCTCCCTCACTCCAATCCCCCACTCCACGCCCCCACTCCCCTCACTAACTCCCCTCCCCAACTCTCCTCCCTCACTCCCCTGACAAACACCCATACCCCACTCCCCTCCGCAACTCCCCTCTGCAACTTCCCTCCGGCACTCCACTCCCAAACCCCCATCCCATTCCCCACCGCAACACCCCCACCCCGCTCCCCTTCCCCCACTCCCCTACCCCACCGCCTCCCCCACTCCCCTCCCCTACTCCCGTCCACCACTCAGCATCCCTGCACCTACTCACTGCCCTCCACTACCACACTCCCATCCCCCTCTACCCTCCCCCACTCTACTCCCCTACCGCGCTCCCCTCCACATATCCCCTACCTCACTCCGCTACCACACTCCCCGTTACCACACCCCTACACAACTCCCCTTCCCAACTCTCCTCCCCCACTCCACTCACATACTCCCATACCCGCCTCCCCTACTCTGCTCCCCGACTCCGCTCCCCTCCCCCACACCCCTCCGCAACTCCCCTCGTGCAATCCCCTCTCCTACGCCCCTCCCCCACTCCTCACCCCCAATCCCCTCCACTACTACCCTCCCCAACACCCCTCCCCAACTCCCCTCCCTCACTCCCCTACCCCACTCCCCTCACAAACTCCCCTCCCCAACTGCCCGACCGCACTCCACTCCCGAACTCCCCTCCCCTACTCCCCTCCGCAACTCCCCTCCCCAAATTCCCTACAGCACTCCCCTCCCCCACTCCCCAACCCACTCCCCTCCCCCAATCCCCTCCCCCACTCCCCTCCCCCACTCCCCTCCCCTACTCCCATTCCTTCTCCTCCTCACTGCCCTCCCCTACCCAACTCCCCTACCCCACTTCCCTCCCCTACTCCCCACGTCACTCCCCTTCACTCTACCTCCTCACTGCCGTCCCCTATGCCACTCCCCTACCCCACTCCCGGACCCCATTCGCCTCCGCCACTGCCCTACCTCACTCCACTCCCCGAGTTACCACCCCCACTACCCTCCCCCACACCCCTCCCCTACTCCCCTTCCTTATCCTCCTCACTGCCTTCCCCTACCCAACTCCTCTACCCCACTGCCCTCCCCCACTCCTCACCCCACGCCCCTTCCCTCCACCTTCTCACTGCCCTTCGCTACCCCACTCCACTACACCACTCCCCTACCCCACTCCCCTCCCCATTCCCCTACCTCACTCCCCTCCCCCACTCCCCTACCCCACTCATCAAACACACTCCCTTCCCCAACTCCCCTCCCCTATTTTCCTCCCCCACTACCCTTCCCTCCAAATCCTCACTGCCCTCCCCTCCACCACTCCCCTCCACTCTCCCCTTTGCTCCACCTCCTCACTGCTCTCCCCTACCCCACTCCCCTACTCCACTCCCTTCCAGCACACCCCCCCACACGACCCTACCCCACTCCACTCCCCTACTCACCGCCCCCACACCCCTCTGCACACCCCTTCCCAACACCTCTCCCCGTTCCCTATCCCAATCCCCTCCACTGCTCCTCTACCCCACTGCCCACTCCAAATCCCCTCCCCATCGCCCCTTCCCTCCATCTCCTTACAGCCTTCCCCTACCCCTCTCCCCGACACCACTCCGCTCCCCCACTACCCTCCCCCACACCCCTACCCCACTCCCCTCCCAAACTCCCCTACAAAACCCCTCCCCCACTCCCCTCCCCCACACCACTCCACTCTCCCAGCCACATCTCCTCTCCGCAACATCCTTCCTCCACTGCTCTCCCCCACTCCCCGGCTAAACACCCCTCCCCACTCACCTACCCCACTCCCCTCCCCAACTCCCCTCCCCAACTCCCCTCCCCAACTCCCCGCCCCAACTCCCCTCCCCACCTCTCCTCCCCACCTCTCCTCCCCCACTCTCCTCACCAACTCCCATACAGCACTACCCTACCCCACTCTCCTCCCCAACTCCCCGCCCCCACACCCCTCTCCCACTCCACTCAACCAACTCCCTCCAACACTCCCATGCCCCCTCCCCTACATCGCACTCCTCCCACACTCCACTCCCCTCTCCACACCCCCACGGAATTACGCCACTCCCCTACCCCACACCCTGTCCCCCACTCCCCTCCCACTCTCTCCTCCCCCACTCCCCAACCTCACTCTCACACCCCACGACACACCCACACTCCTCTCACCCACTCCCCTCCCCTATCCTCTCCGCAACTCCCCGCAACCACTCCTCTCCCCACACCTCTCCCCCACTCCCCTCCCCCACTCCCCGCCGCAACTCCCCTCCCCCACTCCCCTCCCCCACTCCCCTCCCCAGCTCCCATACCCAACTCCCCTGATCCACTTACCACCCCACACCCCTCCCACACACCCCTTCTCAATTCCCCTCCCTCAATGCCCTCCCCAACTCCCCTACCGCACTCCCCTCCCCCACTCCTCTCCCAACTCCCCTCCCCAAATCTCCTCCCCCACTCCCCTCACGAACTCCCATACCCAACTCCCCTGCTCCACACCCCACCCCACACCCCTCCCAAGCTCCCCTAGCCTCTCCCCTCCCCACTCCCCTTCCCCACTCCACTCCCCTCTCCCCACCCACACGGACCTATCCACTCCCCTACCCCACTCCCTGTCCCCATTCCCCTCACTCTTTTCCCTCCCCCACTCCAAACCCAACTCCCCTACTCTACTCCCCTACCCCACTCACCTACCCCACACAAATACCCCCACTCCCATCCCCAACTCCCCAGCCCACTCCCCTCCCCCACACCCCTCCCCCACTCCTCTCCCCAACTCTCATCCCCCACTCCCCTAACCAACTCCCATACCCAACTCCCCTGCTCCACACCCCACCCCACTCCCTACCGCACTCCCCTCCCAAACTCCCCTACACATTACCCTCCCCACACCCCTCCCCCACTCCACTCCCCTCTCCCCAACCCCACTGACCTTTGCCACTCCCCTACCCCACTCCCCTCCCTCCTTCGCCTCCCCCTCTCCCCTTCCCCACTACCCTACCTCACACCCATACCCCACTTCACACACCCACTCCTCTCATCCATCCCCTCCCCTCTCCTCTCCGCAACTCCTCTCCGCAACCACTCCTCTCCCAACTCCCTTCCCCCACTCCCTTCCCCCACTCCCCTCCCCCGCTCCCATACACAACTCCCCTGATCCACTTACCACCCCACTCCCCTCCCAGATACCCCTTCTCAACTCCCCTCCCTCAATGCCCTCCCCAACTCCCCTACCGCACTCCCCTCCCCCACTCTTCTCCCAACTCCCCTCCCCAAATCTCCTCCCCCACTCCCCTCAACAACTCCCATACCAACACCCCTGCTCCACTTACCACATCACTCCCCTCCCCCACACCCCTTCTCAACTCCCCTCCCTCACACCCGTCCCCCACTCCCACCCCCAACTCTCCTCCCCCACTCCCCTCCCCCTCTAACCTCCCCCTCTAACCTCCCCCACTACCCTACACCACAATCCTCCCCCACTCCCCTCCCCCACTCCCCTACCCCACAATCCTACCCAACCCCCGTCCCTCACTCCCCTTCCCGTCTCCCCTCCCCAACCCACTCCCCTCCCCCACTCCCCTACCCCACTTCCCACCCCCAATCCCCTCCACTACTACCCTCCCCAACTCCCCTACACATTACCCTCCCCACACCCCTCCCCCACTCCACTCCCCTCTCCCCAACCCCACTGACCTTTGCCACTCCCCTACCCCACTCCCCTCCCTCCTTCGCCTCCCCCTCTCCCCTTCCCCACTACCCTACCTCACACCCATACCCCACTTCACACACCCACTCCTCTCATCCATCCCCTCCCCTCTCCTCTCCGCAACTCCTCTCCGCAACCACTCCTCTCCCAACTCCCTTCCCCCACTCCCTTCCCCCACTCCCCTCCCCCGCTCCCATACGCAACTCCCCTGATCCACTTACCACCCCACTCCCCTCCCAGATACCCCTTCTCAACTCCCCTCCCTCAATGCCCTCCCCAACTCCCCTACCGCACTCCCCTCCCCCACTCTTCTCCCAACTCCCCTCCCCAACTCTCCTCCCCCACTCCCCTCAACAACTCCCATACCCAACACCCCTGCTCCACTTACCACATCACTCCCCTCCCCCACACCCCTTCTCAACTCCCCTCCCTCACACCCGTCCCCCACTCCCACCCCCAACTCTCCTCCCCCACTCCCCTCCCCCTCTAACCTCCCCCTCTAACCTCCCCCACTACCCTACACCACAATCCTCCCCCACTCCCCTCCCCCACTCCCCTACCCCACAATCCTACCCAACCCCCGTCCCTCACTCCCCTTCCCGTCTCCCCTCCCCAACCCACTCCCCTCCCCCACTCCCCTACCCCACTTCCCACCCCCAATCCCCTCCACTACTACCCTCCCCAACTCCCCTCCCCAACTCCCCTCCCCCACTCCCCAACCCACTCCCCTCCCCTTCCTCTCTGTAACTCCCCTACCCCACTCCCCTCCCTCACTCTCCTCCCTCACTCCCCTCCCCCACTCCCCTACCCCACTCACTTCCCCCACCCCCCCCCTCTACTCCCCTTCCTTATCCTCCTCACTGCCTTCCCCTACCCAACTCCTCTACCCCACTCCCTTCCCCAACTCCCCTGCCTCACTCCCCTCCCCCATTCCCCTCAACAACTCCAATACCCTACTCTCAGTACTCCCCTCCCCTCCCCAATCACCTCCCCCACTCCCCTAACCCACTCCCCGACCCCAATCCCCTAACCCACTCCCATTCCCTCCTCCCCTACCCACCTCTCCTACCCCACTCCTCTACCCCACTCGCCTCCATAACACCCCTTCCCCACTCCCCTACCACACTCCCCTACTCCACTCCCCTACCAGACTCCCCTCCCCACTCTCCTCCCCAACTCCCCTGCCTCACTCCCCTCCCCCATTGTCCTCAACAACTCCAATACCCCACTCTCAGTACTCCCCTTCCCTCCCCAATCACCTCCGCCACTCCCCTAACCCACTCCCCGAACCCACTCCCCTAACCCACTCCCATTCCCTACTCCCCTCCCCACTCTCCTCCCCACCTCCCCTGCCTCACTGCCCTCCCCCATTGCCCTCAACAACTCCAATACCCCACTCTCAGTACACCCCTCCCCTCCCCAATCACCTCCCCCACTCCTCTACCCCACTCCCCTACCAGACTCCCCTCCCCAACTCCCCTCACCTACTCCCCTTCCTTATCCTCCTCATTGCCTCCCCACTCCCCTATCAAACTCCCCTATGCCAGTGCCCTCCCCCACTCCCCATGCAACTCCCCTTCACTCCACCTCCTCACTGCCCTCCCCTACCCCACTCCCCTCCCCCACTCCCCTCTAACACTGCCCTACCTCACTCCCCACCCCTCCCCTCTCCGCTACACCCCTACCCCACTCCTCTGCCACACTCCCCTCCTCAACTCCCCTCACACTCTCCCCTTCCCCTCTCCCCTACCCCTCTCCCCTACCCCTCTCCCCTACCCCAACTCCCCTCCCCAACTCCCCTCCCCAACTCCCCTCCCCAACTCTCCTCCCCCACTCTCTCACCAACTCCCAAACACCACTCGCTACTGCACATCCCTCCCCCACTCCCCTCCCACTCCCCTCCCCCTCACCCCTCCACATCTCCCCTCCCTCATTCCCCTCCCCCACTCCCCTCCGCAACTCCCCTCCCCAACTTCCCTACTGCACTCCCCTCCCCCACTCCCCAACCCCACTCCCCTCTGCCACTCCACACCCCAACTCTCCTATCCTGCTCCCGTCCCCTACGCCCCTTCCCTCCATCTCCTCACTGCCCTCCTCTACCCAACGCCCCTACACCAGACACCTCCCCCACTCTCCTACCCCACTCCCCTACCCCACTCCGCTCCCCAACTCACCTATCCTACTACCCTCCCCCACTCTCCTTCCCTCGACCTCCTCACTGCGCTCCCCTACCCCACGCCCCTATCTCACTGCACTTTCCCGCTCCCCTACCCCACTCCCCTAACTCACTTCCCTCCCCCACTCCCGTGCCCCACACCCCTACCCGACTCCCCTCACCCACACCCCTCCCCACTCCCCTCCCCTGCTCCCATTCCTTCTCCTCCTCACTGCCCTCCCCTACCGAACTCCCCTACGCCACTGCCCTCTCCTACTCCCCACGCAACTCCCCTTCACTCCACCTCCTCACTGCCATCCCCTATGCCACTCCCCTACCCCACTCCCGACCCCACACGCCTCCCCCACTGCCCTACCTCACTCCACTCCCCCAGTTACCACCCCCTCTACCCTCCCCCACTCCCCTCCGCTACTCCCCTTCCTTATCCTCCTCACTGCCTTCCCCTACCCAACTCCCCTACCCCACTGCCCTCCCCCACTCCTCACCCCACGCCCCGTCCCTCCACCTTCACTTCTGCCCTTCGCTACCCAACTCCCCTACCCCACTCCCCTCCCACGCTCACGTCACGCACTGCCCTTCCCTTCTCCCATACCCCACACCCCTCCCCCATTCCCCTACCTCACTCCCCTCCCCCACTCCCCTACCCCACTCATCAAACACACTCCCCTCCCCAACTCCCCTCCCCTATTTTCCTCCCCACTACCCTTCCCTCCAAATCCTCACTGCCCACCCCTCCACCATTCCCCTCACCCTCTCCACTTTCCTCCACCTCCTCACTGCTCTCCCCTACCCCACTCCCCTGTCCCACTACCTTCCACAACTCCCCTCCCACACGACCCTACCCCACTCCACTCCCCTACTCCCCACACCAACACCCCTCCCCCACTCACCTTCCCAACTCCCCTCCCCCACTCCCTATCCCACTCCGCTCCCCTGCTCCCCTACCCCACTGCCGACTCCAAATCCCCTCCCCAACTCCCCTTCCCTCCATCTCCTTACAGCCTTACCCTACCGCTCTCCCCTACACCACTCCGCTCCCCCACTCCCCTCCCCCACTCCCCTACCCCACTCCCCTCCCAAGCTCCCCTACCAAACCCCTCCCCCACTCCCCTACCCTACTCCCCTCCCCCACTCCCCTCCGCAACTCCCCTCCCCAACTCCCCTACCCCACTCCCTACCCCACTCCCCTACCCCACTCCCCTCCCCAACTCCCCTCCCCAACACCCCTCCCCAACTCCCCACCCCAACTCTCCTCCCCACCTCTCCTCCCCCACTCCCCTCACCAACTGCCATACCGCACGTCCCTACCCCACTCCCAACCCCACTCCCCTACCCCACTCCCCTACCCCACTCCCCTACCCCACTCCCCGCCCCAACTCCCCTCCCCAACTCCCCACCGCAACTCTCCTCCCCACCTCTCCTCCCCCACTCTCCTCCCCAACTCCCCGCTTCCACACCCCTCTCCACTCAACCAACTCCCCTCCACCACTCCCTTGCCCCCCTCCCCTACATCGCACTCCTCCCCACTCCACTCCCCTCTCCCCGCCCCCACGGAACTACGCCACTCCCCTACCCCAAACCCTGTCCCCCACTCCCCTCCCTCTCTCTCCTCCCCCACTCCCTATCCCACTCCCCTCCCCTGCTCCCCTTCCCCACTGCCGACTCCAAATCCCCTCCCCAACTCCCCTTCCCTCCAGCTCCTTACAGCCTTACCCTACCGCTCTCCCCGACACCACTCCGCTCCCCCACTACCCTCCCCCACTCCCCTCCCCTACTCCCCTCCCCCACACCACTCCCCTCTCCCAGCCACATCTCCTCTCCACAACATTCCTCCTCCACTGCTAACCCCCACTCCCCGCCTCAACCCCCCTCCACACTCCCCTACCCCACTCCCTACCCCACACCCCTACCCCACTCCCCTCCCCAACTCCCCTCCCCAACACCCCTCCTCAACTCCCCACCCCAACTCTCCTCCCCACCTCTCCTCCCCCACTCCCCTCACCAACTGCCATACCGCACGTCCCTACCCCACTCCCTACCCCACTCCCCTACCCCACGCCCCTACCCCACTCCCCTACCCCACTCCCCTCCCCAACTCCCCTCCCCAACTCCCCACCGCAACTCTCCTCCCCACCTCTCCTCCCCCACTCTCCTCCCCAAATCCCCGCTTCCACACCCCTCTCCACTCAACCAACTCCCCTCCACCACTCCCTTGCCCCCCTCCCCTACATCGCACTCCTCCCTCACTCCACTCCCCTCTCCCCGCCCCCACGGAACTACGCCACTCCCCTACCCCAAACCCTGTCCCCCACTCCCCTCCCTCTCTCTCCTCCCCCACTCCCCAATCTCACTCCCACACGCCACGGCACTCCACCACTCCTCTCACCCACTCTCCTCCCCCTCTCCTCTCCGCAACTCTCCGCAACCATTCCTCTCCCCACTCCCCTCCCCCACTCCCCTCCCCACTCCCCTCCGCAACTCCCCTCCCTCACTCCCCTCCCCAATCCCCTCCCCCACTCCCCTCCGCAACTCCCCTCCCTCACTCCCCTCCCCCACTCCCCTCATCAGCTCCCATACCCAACTCCCCTGATCCAATTACCACCCCACTCCCCTCCCACACACCCCTTCTCAACTCCCCTCCCTCACTTCCCTCACCAACTCCCCTACCGCTCTCCCCTCCCCCACTCCTCTCCCAACTCCCCTCCCCAAATCCCCGCCCCCACTCCCCTCACAAACTCCCATACCCAACTCCCCTGCTCCACTCCGCACTCCACTCCCCATCCCGCACCCCTCCCAAGCTCCCCCAGCAACTCCCCTCCCCACTCCCCTCCCCCACTCCACTCCCCTCTCCCCACCCCCACGGACCTATCCACTCCCCTACCCCACTCCCTGTCCCCCACTCCCCTCCCTCTTTCCCCTCCCCCACTCCATACCGCACTCCCATCCCCAACTCCCCTCCCCACTCCCCTCCCCCACAATCCTCACCAACTCCCCTCCCTCACTCCCCTCCCTCACTACCCGCCCCCACACCCCTCCCCACTCCTCTTCCCCAACTCTCATCCCCCACTCCCCTTACCAACTCCCATACCCAACTCCCGTGCTCCACACCTCACCCTACTCCTCACCCCACTCCCCTCCCAAACTCCCCTACCCACTCCCCCCTCGCCCCTCCCCCACTCCACACCCCTCTCCCCAACCGCATGGACCTTTGCCACTCCCCTACCCCACTCCCCTCCCTCCTTCGCCTCCCCATCTCGCCTTCCCCACTACCCTACCCCACACCCATACCCCACTCCGCACACCCACTCCCATCCCCAACTCCCCTCCCGCACTCCCCTACCCCAATCCCACGCCCCACGACTCACCTCCACTCCTCTCACCCACTCCCCTCCCCTCTCCTCTCCGCAACACCCCGCATCCACTCCACTCCCCACTCCCCTCCCTCACTCCCTTCCCCCACTCCCCTACCGTACTCCCCTCCCCAACTCCCCTTCCCAACTCCCACCCCCAACTCTCCACCCCCACTCCCCTCACCAACTCCCATACCCAACTCCACTGCTCCACTTACTACTCACTCCCCTCCCCCACACCCCTTCTCAACTCCCCTCCCTCACACCCGTCCCCCAGTCCCCTCCCCAACTCCCCACCCCAGCTCTCCTCCCCCACTCCCCTCCCCCACTAACCTCCCCCACTCCCCTACCCCACAATCCTCCCCAACCCCCCTCCCTCACTCCCCTCCCAGACTCCCCTCCCCAACACACATCACCCACTCCCCAACACACTCCCCTCCCCTCCTCTCTGTAACTCCCCTACTCCACTCCCCTCTCTCACTCCCCTCCCTCACTCCCCTCACTCACTCCCCTACCCCACTCCCCTTCCCCACTCCCTTACCCCACTACACTCCCTCACTCCCCACCTCCACTCCCCTATCCCAATCCCCTACCCCACACCATCCCCACTCCCCTCCCCCACTCCCGTCCACAACTTTGCTTCCCTGCACCTCATCACTGCCCTCCCCTACAATACTCACGTCCCACACTACCCTCCCCCACTCCCCTACCCCACTCACTCACTCAACTCCCCTCCCCCACTCCTCTACCCCACTTCCCTTACACTCTCCTATCCGCAACTCACCTCCCCCACTCCTCTCCGCCACGCCCTGCCTCAAATCCCCTCCCCAACGCCCATCCCCCACTCCCCTCACCAACTCCCATACACCACCCCCTTCTCCGTCCCCTCCCCCACTCCCCTCTCCCATACCCCTCCTCAACTCCCCTCCCCAACTCTGCTCCCCAACTCCCCTACCATACACCCCTCCCCCACTCCACACCCCAACTCCCCTCCCCAGTTCACCTCCCCAACTCCACTACCCCACTCCCCTACGCCACTCACATCTCCGACTCCCCTCTCCCACTCCCCTCCCCACTCCCCTCCCCCTCCCCCACTTCCCTACCCCACTCCTCTACCCTACTCCCATTCCCCACTCCCCTCCCCCACGCCCCTCCCCAAGTCCCCTCGCCAACTCCGCGCCCACACTCCTCCCCACTGCCCTCCCTCACTCCTGTACACCACAACCCTCCACCTCTCCTCTCCGCAAATCCCCTCACCCACTCCGCTCCTCCAATCCCTGCCTCCACTCCCCTCACCACTCCCTTACCCCACTACCCTCCCCGAATCCCCTCCCCAAGACTCCTCCCCCACTTCCCTCACCAACTCCCATACCCCACTCGACTACTCCACAACCCTCCCCCACTCCACTTCCCCACTCCCCTCCCCCACACACCTCCCCAACTCCTCTCCCTCACTCCCTTACCCCAATACCCTCCCCCACTCCAGTCCCCAACTCCCCTCCCCCACTCACCTCCTCAACTCCCCTACCGCAATCCCCTCCCCCACTCCCCTCCCCACTCCAGTCCCCAACGCCCCTCCACCACTCCTCTCCCCCACCCCCATCCCCCACGCCGCTCCCCAAGTTCCCTCAACAACTACGCGCCCCGACTCCCCCATACTGCCCTCCCCCATTCCTCTACCCCACTCCCCTCCCCTCTCCCCATCACAACACCCCGCAATCACTCCGCTCCCCAATCCCAGCCTCATCTCACCTCCCCCACTCCCCGCCCCCACTCCCTTCCCCAACTCCCCTCCCTCACTCCCCTACCCCACTCCCCTCCGAAACTCCCCTCCACAACTGCCCTACCGCACTCCACCCCCCAACTCCCCTCCCCAACTCCCCACCCCATATCCCCTCCCCCACTCCCCTGTCCCCTTCCCCTACCTCGCTCTCCTGACCCCCTCCCCTACCTCGCTCTCCTCCCCCACACCCCTCCACCATTCCCCTACATCACAACCAATCCCCACTCCCTTACCCCACTCCCCACTCCCAATCCCCTCCACTACTTCCCTCCCCAACTCCCCGTCCCAACTCGCCTCCCCCACTCCCCAACCAACTCCTCTCCCCCTCCTCTCTGTAACTTCCCTCCCCCACTCCCCTCCCTCACTCCCCTACCCCACTCCCCTACCCCACTCCCGTACCCCACTACCCTACCTCACTCCCCTCCCCCACTGCCCTACCCCACTCCCCTACCCCACCCCTCCCCAACTCCCCTTCATCACTCCCTTACACCACACCCCTCCCCACTCACCTCTAACAACTCCCCTCCCCCACTCCCCTGCCCCCTCCCCTACCTCCATCTCCTCCCCCACCCCCCTCCCCCACTCCCCTGCATCATAACCAATCCCCACTCCCCTACCTCACTCCCCACCCCCAATCCCCTCCACTACTACCCTCCCCAACTCCCATCCCCAACTCCCCTCCCCCACTCCCCAACCCACTCCTCTCCCCCTCCTCTCTGTAACTCCCCTCCCCCACTCCCCTACCCCATTCCCCTCCCTCACCCCCCTCCCTCACTCCCCTCCCCCACTCCACTACCCCACTCCCCGACCCCACTCCCCTCTCCCACCCCCTCCCCAACTCCCCTCCCCCACTCCCCTACCCCATTCCCCTCCCTCACCCCCCTCCCTCACTCCCCTCCTCACTCCGCTACCCCACTCCCATACCCCACTTACCTGCCCCACTCCCCTACACCACTCCCCGACCCCAAACCCTCCCCACACCCGTCCCCCACTCCCGTTCACCACTTTGCTTCCCTGCACCTCCTCACTGCCCTCCCATACAACACTCACGTCCCCCACTACCCTCCCCCACTCCCCTACCCCACTCACACTCTCAACTCCCCTCCCCTACTCCTCTACCCCACTTCCCTCACATCTCCTATCCACCACTCCCCTCCCCCAATCCTCTCCACCACTCCCTGCCTGAAATCCCCTCCCCAACGCTCCTCCCCAACTCCCCGCTCCAACTCCCATTCCCGACACCCCTCCCCCACTCCCCTCCCCCACTCCGCTACCCCACAATCCTCCCCAACTCCCCTCCCTCACTCCCCTACCACACTCCACTCCCCAGCTCCCCTCCCCCAATCCACTCCCCCTCTCCCCTCCCCCACTCACCTCTAACAACTCCCCTCCCCAACACCCCTGCCCCCTCCCCTACCTCGATCTCCTCCCCCACTCCCCTCCCCCACTCCCCTACATCACAACCAATCCCCACTCCCTTACCCCACTCCCCACTCCAAATCCCCTCCACCAGTACCCTCCCCCACTCCCCTCCCCAACTCCCCTCCCCAACTCCCTCCCCACTCCCCAACCCACTCCCTCCCCCTCCTCTTTGTAACTCCCCTACCCCACTCCCCTACCCCATTCCCCTACCACATTCCACTCCCTCACTCCCCTCCCTCACTCCCCTACCCCATTCCTCTCCCTCACACCCCTCCCCCACATCCCTACACCACTCCCCTATCCCACCCCCTCCCCACACCCCTCTCCCACTCCCGTCCACCACTTTGCTTCCCTGCACCTCCACTCCCCAGCTCCCCTCCCCCAATCCACTCCCCCTCTCCCCTCCCCCACTCACCTCTAACAACTCCCCTCCCCAACACCCCTGCCCCCTCCCCGACAACACACCCGTCCCCCACTACCCTCCCCCACTCCCCAACCCCACTCACGCACTCAACTCCCCTCCCCCACTCCTCTACACCACTTCTCTCTTCCTCTCCTCTCCGCAACCCCCCTCCCCCACTCCTCTCCGCCACTCCCTGCGTCAAATCCCCTCCCCAAATCTCCTCCCCCACTCCCCGCACAAACTCCCATACCCGAGTCCCCTCCCCACTCCCCTCCCCCACTCCCCTCACCCACTCCCCTACCGCACAATCCTCCCCAGCTCCCCTCCCTCACTCCCCTCCCCCACTCCCCTCCCCAGGTCCCCTCCCCAACTCCCCTACCGGACACCCATCCCCACTCCACTCCCACACACCCCTCCTCAACTCCCCTCCCTCACACCCCTACCCCACTCCCCAACCCCACTCCCCTCCCCAACGCACCTCACCCACTCCCATACCCCACACCACTCCCCAACTCCCCTCCGCAACTCCCCTCCCCAACTCCCCTACCGGACTCCCATCCCCACTCCACTCCCACACACCCCTTCCCAACTCCTCTCCCTCACTCCCCTACCCCACTCCCATCCCCAACCTCCCTCCCCAACACCCCAAACGAACTCCCCTCCCCAACTCGCCTCCCCAACTCCCCTCCCAAACTCCTTTCCTTCACTCCCCGAGACCACTCCCCTCCCCAACTCCACTCCCGAACTCCCCTAACGCTCTCACCCCCACTGCCCACCCCCACTCCTGTACCCCACTCCCCTCCCCCTCTCCTCTCCGCAACTGCCCACAACCACTCCGCTCCTCCAATCCCTGCCTCACCTCCCATCCCCCACTCCGCTCCCGCACTCCCCTCCCCCACACACTCCTCAACTCACCTCCCTACTCCCCTCCCCCGCTCACCTCCCCAACACCTCTCCCTCACTCCCCTACCCCACTTCCCTCCCCCACTCCAGTCTCCAACACCCCTCCCCCACTCCCCTCCCCCACCCCCATCCGAAGAAGGGTCACTGACCCGAAACGTTAACTCTGCTTCTCTTTCTACAGATGCTGCCAGACCTGCTGAGTGAATCCAGCATTTCTTGTTTTTGTCCCTCCCCAACTCCCCTCCCCAACTCCCCTCCCCAACACCCCTCCCCCACTCCCCTCCCTAACCCCATCCCGCACGCCCCTCCCCAAGTCCCCTCCGCAACTACGTTCCCCGACTCCCCCCCACTGCCCTCCCCATTCCTCTACCCCACTCACCTCCCCCTCTCCTCTCCGCAACTCCCCTCAACCACTCCGCTGCCCAAATCCCTGCCTTAGCTCCCCTCCCCCACTCTCCTACCCCACTTACCTACCCCAATCCCCTCCCCAACTCCCCTCCCCAACACTCCTCCCCTACTTCCTTCTCCAACTCCCATACTCCACTCCCCTCCTCCACTCCGCTCAGCCCACTCCAGTCCCCAACTCCCCTCCCCCACTCCAGTGAATCACTCCCCTCCCCCACTCCCCTCCCCCACTCCACACCCCCACTCCACTCCCCAACTCCACTCCCCCACTCCCCTCCCCAACTCTCCTCCCCCACTCCCCTCACAAACTCCCATACCTCACTCCCCTCCACAACTTGCCATCCCCAACTCCCCTCCCCAACTCCATTCTGCAACACGCCTCGCCCACTCCCCTCCCCAACTCCCCTACCCCACTCCCCCACACACTCCCCTCACCAACTCCCCTCCCCAACTCCCCTCCCCCACGACCCTCCCTCACTCCCCTCCCGCACTGCACTCCCCAACTCCCCTCCCCCACTCCCCTCCCCTACTCCCCTACCCCACCCCCTCACCCACTCCCCAACCCCCACTACCCTCCCCCACTCCACTCCCCCACTCCACTCCCCCACTCTAATCCATAACTCCCCTCCCCAACTCTCCACCCTGACTCCCCTCACAAACTCCCATACCCCACTCCCCTACCCAACTCCCCTCCCCAACACCCCTCTCCCACATCCCATCACCAACTCCCCTCCCCAACTCCCCTCCCCCACTACCCTCCCCCACTACCCTCCCTCACCCCACTCCCGCATCCCACTCCACAACCCCCCTCCCCACTCCCCTCCGCAACTCCTCGACCCCGCTCCCCTTCCCCTACTCCCCTACCCCACCCCCTCACACACTCCCCTCCCCCACTCCCGTCCACCACTCCGCATCCCTGCACCTCCTCACTGCCCTCCCCTACCACGCTCCCATCCCCCACTACCCTCCCCCACACCACTCGCCTTCCGCACTCCCCTCCACTTATCCCCTACCCCACTTCCCGTTACCACACCCCTACACAACTCCGCGTCCCAACTCTCCTCCGCCACTCCCCTCACAAACTCCCATACCACACTCACCTACACTGCTCCCCTAATCCGCTCCCCTCCCCCACACCCCTCCTCAACTCCCCTCCTGCACTCCCCTCCCCTACTCCCCTCCCCTACTCCCCTCCCCAACTCCCCTTCCTCTCTCACCTACCCTGCTCCCCTCCACAGCTCCCCTCCACAGCTCCCCTCCACAACTCCCCTTCCCAACTCTCCTCCCCCACACCTCTCCTCAACTCCCCTCCCCCACTCCCGTCCACCACTCCGCAACCCTGCACGTCCTCACTGCCCTCCCCTACTACACTCCCATCCCCCACTACACTCCCCCACTCCACACCCCGACCGCACTCCACTCCACATATCCCATACCCCACTCCCCTACCCCACTCCCCGTTACCACACCCCTACACAACTCCCCTTCCCAACTCTCCTCCCACACTCCCCACACTGACTGCCATACCCCCTCCCTTTACTCTGCTCCCCTACTCCGCTCCCCTCCCCCACACCCCTCCTCAACTCGCTTCCTGCACTCCCCTCCCCGACAACCCTCACCAACTCCACTCCCTCCCTCACCTACCCCGCTCCCCTCCCTACCACCCCTCCCCAACTCTCCTCCCTCACTCCCCTCACAAACTCCCATACCCCACTCCCCTCCCCAACTCCCCTCCCCAACTCCCCTCCCCAACTCCCCTCCCCTACTCCCCTCCCGCACTCCACTCCCCAACACCCCTCCGAATTCCCCTCCCCAACGCCCCCCTACCCCACTCCCCTCCCCCACTCCCCTCCCCCACTCCCCTCCGACACTCCCCTCCCCCACACCCTCCTCAACACATCTCCCTCACTCCCCTACCCCAATCACCTCCACCACTCCAGTCCCCAACTCCCCTCCCCCACTCACCTCCCCAACTCCCCCACCGCAATCCCCTCCCACACCCTACTCCCCACTCCAGTCCCCAACACCCCTCCCCCATTCCTCTACACCACTCCGCTCCCCCTATCCTCTCCGCAGCTCCCCACAATCACTCTGCTCCCCAATCGCTGCCTCAACTGCCCTCCCCCACTCTCCTACCCCACTCCCCTACACCACTCCCCTCATCCAACTCCCCTCCCCAAAACTCCTCCCCCACTTCCCTCACCAACTCCCATACCCGAACCCCTACTCCACTCCCCTCTCCCACTCCAGTCCCCAACTCCACTCCCCCACTCCCCTCCCTAACTCCCCTCCCCAACTCTCCTCCCTCACTCCCCTCACATACCCTTCCTCACCTCCCCTCCCTGACTCCCATCCCCCGCTCACCTCCCCAACACCCCTACCCCGCACCCCTTCCCCCACTCCCCTACACCACCCCTCCCCCACTCCCGTCGACCACTCCGCATCCCTGCACCTCCTCACTACCCTCCCCTACCACACTCCCATCCCCCACTACCCTTCCCCCACCATTCCCTTGCCGCACACCCCTCCACATATCCCCTACCCCACTCCCCTACCCCACTCTCCTTTACCACACCCCTACACAACTCCCCTTCCCAACTCTCCTCCCCCACTCCTCTCACAAACTCCCATACCCCACTCCCCTACCCTGCTCCCCTACTCCGCTTCCCTCCCCCACACCTCTCCTCAACTCCCCACCCCAACTCCCCAACCACACTTCCCCCCAACTCCGCTCCCATACTCCCCCCAACTGCATTCCCCCTCTCCTGTTCACCACTCCCCTCCCACTCTCATCTACGCAACTCCCCACAACCACTCCGCTCCTCCAATCCCTGCCTCAACTCCCCTCCCCCACTCCCCTGCCCCACTCCCCTACCCCAATACCCTCCCCAACTCCCCTCCTCAACACACATCCCCCACTTCCCTCACCAAATCCCATACCCCACTCCCCTACTCCACATCCCTCACCCACTCCCCTTCCCCAATCCTCTCCAACACATCCCTCCTCAACTCCCCTCCGTCACTCCCCTCCCCCACTCACCTCTCCAACACCCCTCCCTCACTCCCCTACCCCACTCCCCTCCCCCACTCCAGTCCCCAACTCCCCTCCCCACTCACCTACCCAACTCCCCTACTGCAATCCCCTCCCCCACTCCCCTCCTCAATCCAGTACCCAAATCCCCTCCCCCACTCCCCTCCCCCACCCCATCACCCACGCCCCTCCCCATGTTCCCTCCCCAACGACGTTCCCCGACTGACCCCACTGCCCTCCCCATTCCTCTACCCCACTCACCTCCCTCTCTCCTCTCCTCAACTCCCCTCAACCGCTCCGCTCCCCCAATCCCTGCCTTAGCTCCCCTCCCCCACTCTCCTACCCCACTTTCCTACCCCAATCCCCTCCCCAGCTCCCCTCCCCAACACTCCTCCCCTACTTCCCTCTCCAACTCCCATACCCCACTCCCCTCCTCCACTCCGCTCAGCCCACTCCAGTCCCCAACTCCCCTCCCCACTCCAGTGAATCACTCCCCTCCCCATGCCACTCACCCACTTCACTCCCCCACTCCACTCACCCACTCCACTCCCCCAACTCCCCTCCCCAACTCTCCTCCCCCACTCCCCTCACAAACTCCCATACCTCACTCCCCTCCACAACTCCCCATCCCCAACTCCCCTCCCCAACTCCATTCTGCAACACGCCTCCCCCACTCCCCTCCCCAACTCCCCTACCCCACTACCCTCCCTCACTCCCCTCCCGCACTCTCCTACCCCAGTTACCTACCCCAATCCCCTCCCCAGCTCCCCTCCCCAACACTCCTCCCCTACTTCCCTCTCCAACTCCCATACCCCACTCCCCTCCTCCACTCCACTCAGCCCACTCCAGTCCCCAACTCCCCTCCCCACTCCAGTGAATCACTCCCCTCCCCATGCCACTCCCCCACTCCACTCCCCCACTCCACTCACCCACTCCACTCCCCCAACTCCCCTCCCCAACTCTCCTCCCCCACTCCCCTCACAAACTCCCATACCTCACTCCCCTCCACAACTCCCCATCCCCAACTCCCCTCCCCAACTCCATTCTGCAACACGCCTCCCCCACTCCCCTCCCCAACTCCCCTACCCCACTACCCTCCCTCACTCCCCTCCCGCACTCCACTCCCCAACCCCCTCCCGATTCCCCTCCCCATCTCCCCAACCCCGCTCCCCATCCCCTACTCCCCTACCCCACCCCCTCACCCACTCCCCACCCCCACTCCCCACCCCCACTCCACACCCCCACTCCACTCCCCCAACCTCACTCCCTAACTCCCCTCCACAACTCCACCCTGACTCCCCTCACAAACTCCCATAGCCCACTCCCCTACCCAACTCCCCTCCCCAACTCCCTCCCCAACTCTAGGACAAGTCGGCATAAGGAGGGAGGAAGTGTTGGGTATTCTAAAGGGCATTAAGGTGGACAAGTCCCCAGGTCCGGATGGGATCTCTCCCAGGTTACTGAGGGAAGCGAGAGAGGAAATAGCTGGGGCCTTAACAGATATCTTTGCAGCATCCTTAAACACGGGTGAGGTCCCGGAGGACTGGAGAATTGCTAATGTTGTCCCCTTGTTTAAGAAGGGTAGCAGGGATAATCCAGGTAATTATAGACCGGTGAGCCTGACGTCAGTGGTAGGGAAGCTGCTGGAGAAGATACTGAGGGATAGGATCTATTCCCATTTGGAAGAAAATGGGCTCATCAGTGATAGGCAACATGGTTTTGTGCAGGGAAGGTCATGTCTTACCAACTTAATAGAATTCTTTGAGGAAGTGACAAAGTTGATTGATGAGGGAAGGGCTGTAGATGTCATATACATGGACTTCAGTAAGGCGTTTGATAAGGTTCCCCATGGCAGGCTGATGGAGAAGGTGAAGGCGCTTGGGGTCCAAGATGTACTAGCTAGATGGATAAAGAACTGGCTGGGCAACAGGAGACAGAGAGTAGCAGTAGAAGGGAGTTTCTCAAAATGGAGACGTGTGACCAGTGGTGTTCCACAGGGATCCGTGCTGGGACCACTGTTGTTTGTGATATACATTAATGATTGGGAGGAAAGTATAGGTGGACTGATTAGCAAGTTTGCAGACGACACTAAGATTGGTGGAGTAGCAGATAGTGAAGTGGACTGTCAGAGAATACAGCAGAATATAGATAGATTGGAGAGTTGGGCAGAGAAATGGCAGATGGAATTCAATCACGGCAAATGCGAGGTGATGCATTTTGGAAGATCTAATACAAGAGTGAACTATACAGTAAATGGAAAAGTCCTGGGGAAAATTGATGTCCAGAGAGATTTGGGTGTTCAGGTCCACTGTTCCTGAAGGTGGCAACGCAGGTAAATAGAGTGCTCAAGAAGGCATACGGCATGCTTTCCTTCATCGGACGGGGCATTGAGTACAAGAGTTGGCAGGTCATGTTACAGTTGTATAGGACTTTGGTTCGGCCACATTTGGAATACTGCGTACAGTTCTGGTCGTCACATTATCAAAAGGATGTGGATGCTTTGGAGAGGGTGCAGAGGAGGTTCACCAGGATGTTGCCTGGTATGGAGGGCGCTAGCTATGAAGAGAGGTTGAGTAGATTAGGATTATTTTCATTAGAAAGACGGAGGTTGAGGGGGGACCTGATTGAGGTGTACAAAATCATGAGAGGTATAGACAGGGTGGATAGCAAGAGGCTTTTTCCCAGAGTGGGGGATTCAATTACGAGAGGACACGAGTTCAAAGTGAAAGGGGAAAAGTTTAGGGGGGATATGCGTGGAAAGTTCTTTACGCAGAGGGTGGTGGGCACGTGGAACGCATTGCCAGCGGAGGTGGTAGATGCGGGCACGATGGAGTATTTTAAGATGTATCTGGACAGATACATGAATGGGCAGGAAGAAAAGAGATACAGAACCTTAGAAAATAGGCGACATGTTTAGAGAGAGGATCTGGATCGGCACAGTCTTGGAGGGCCGAAGGGCCTGTTCCTGTGCTGTAATTATCTTTGTTCTTTGTTCTTTGTTCTTTGTTCTTTGTTCCCCTCCCCAACACCCCTCCCCCACTCCCCTCCCCCACTCCCCTCCCCCACTCCCCTACCCCACTCCCCTCCCCACTACCCTCCCTCACCCCCCTCACGCATCCCACTCACCAACCCTCCTCCCCATTCCCCTCCGCAACTCGCCTACCCCGCTCCCCTTCCCCTACCCCATCCCCTCACACACTCCCCTCCCCCACACCCGTCCTCAACTCCCCTCCACAGCTCCCCTCCCTCACTCACCTACCCCGCTCCCCTCCACAGCTCCCCTCCACAGCTCCCCTCCACAACTCCCCTCCCCAACTCCCCGACCACCCTTCCCTCCCCAACTCCCCTCCCGCACTACCCTCCCCATTCCCCGTCCCCAACTCACCTACCCCGCACCCCTTCCCCCACTCCCCTACACCACACCTCCCCCACTCCCGTCGACCACTCCGCATCCCTGCACCTCCTCACTGCCCTCCCCTACCACACTCCCATCCCCCACTACCCTCCCCCCTCCAATCCCCTGCCGCACACCCCTCCCCATATCCCCTACCCCACTCCCCTACCCCACTCCCCGTTACCACACCCCTACACTACTCCCCTTCCCAACTCTCCTCCCCCACTCCTCTCACGAACTCCCATACCCCACTCCCCTACCCTGCTCCCCTACTCTGCTTCCCTCCCCCACACCTCTCCTCAACTCCCCTACCGCACTCCCCTTCCCCGCTCCCCTCAACCGGTTCCCCACCCCAAATCCCCAATTACTCTTCCCCCCAACTCCGCTCCCATACTCCCCCCAACTGCACTCCCCCTCTCCTGTCCACCACTCCACTCCCCCCTCATCTCCGCAACTCCCCACAACCACTCTGCTCCCCCAATCGCTGCCTCAACTCCCCTCCCCCACTCTCCTACCCCACTCCCCTACACCACTCCCCTCGTCCAACTCCCCTCCCCAAAACTCCTCCCCCACTTCCCTCACCAAATCCCATATCCGACGCCCCTACTCCACTCCCCACAACCACTCCGCTCCTCCAATCCCTGCCTCAACTCCCCTCCCCCACTCCCCTGCCCCACTCCCCTACCCCACAACCCTCACCAACTCCCCTCCTCAACACACCTCCCCCACTTCCCTCACCAAATCCCATATCCCACTCCCCTACTCCACTCCCCTCCCCCACTCCCCTTCCCCACTCATCTCCACCACATCCCTCCTCAACACCCTCCCTCACTCCCCTCCCCCGCTCACCTCTCCAACACCCCTCCCTCACTCCCCTACCCCACTCCCCTCTCCCACTCCAGTCACCAACTCCCCTCCCCACTCACCTACCCAACTCCCCTACTGCAATCCCCTCCCCCACTCCCCTCCTCAATCCAGTCCCCAAATCCCCTCCCCCACTCCCCTCCCCCACCCCATCCCCCACGCCCCTCCCCAAGTCCCCTCCCCAACTACGTTCCCCGACTGACCCCACTGCCCTCCCCATTCCTCTACCCCACTCACCTCCCCCTCTCCTCTCCGCAACTCCCCTCAACCGCTCCGCTCCCCCAATCCCTGCCTTAGCTCCCCTCCCCCACTCTCCTACCCCACTTAAGTACCCCAATCCCCTCCCCAACTCCCCTCCCCAACACTCCTCCCCTACTTCCCTCTCCAACTCCCATACCCCACTCCCCTCCTCCACTCCGCTCAGCCCACTCCAGTCCCCAACTCCCCTCCCCACTCCAGTGAATCACTCCCCTCCCCATGCCACTCCCCCACTCCACTCCCCCACTCCACTCCCCCACTACACTCCCCCAACTCCCCTCACCAACTCTCCTCCCCCACCCCCCTCACAAACTCCCATACCTCACTCCCCTCCACAACTCCCCATCCCCAACTCCCCTCGCCAACTCCATTCTGCAACAAGCCTCCCCCACTCCCCTCCCCAACTCCCCTAACCCACTACCCTCCCTCACTCCCCTCCCGCACTCCACTCCCAAAACCCCTCCCGATTCCCCTCCCCAACTCCCCAACCCCGCTCCCCATCCCCTACTCCCCTACCCCACTCCCCTCCCCCACGCCACACCCCCACTGCACTCCCCCAACCTCACTCCCTAACTCCCCTCCACAACTCCACCCTGACTCCCCTCACAAACTCCCATAGCCCACTCCCCGACCCAACTCCCCTCCCCAACTCCCTCCCCAACTCCCCTCCCCAACTCCCCTCCCCAACACCCCTCCCCCACTCCCCTCCCCCACTCCCCTCCCCCACTCCCCTACCCCACTCCCCTACCTCACTCCCATCACCAACTCCCCTCCCCCACTCCCCTCCCCCACTACCCTCCCTCACCCCCCTCACGCATCCCACTCCCCAACCCTCCTCCCCATTCCCCTCCGCAACTCGCCTACCCCGCTCCCCTTCCCCTACCCCATCCCCTCACACACTCCCCTCCCCCACACCCGTCCTCAACTCCCCTCCACAGCTCCCCTCCCCTAATACCCTCCCCAACTCCCCTCCCTCACTCACCTACCCCGCTCCCCTCCACAGCTCCCCTCCACAGCTCCCCTCCACAACTCCCCTCCCCAACTCCCCGAACACCCTTCCCTCCCCAACTCCCCTCCCGCACTACCCTCCCCATTCCCCTCCCCAACTCCCCTACCCCGCTCCCCTTCCCCCACTCCCCTGCACCACCCCACCCCCACTCCAGTCGACAACTCCGCATCCCTGCACCTCCTCACTGCCCTCCCCTACCACACTCCCATCCCCCACTACCCTCCCCCCTCCATTCCCCTGCCGCACACCCCTCCACATATCCCCTACCCCACTCCCCTACCCCACTCCTCGTTACCACACCCCTACACAACTCCCCTTCCCAACTCTCCTCCCTCACTCCTCTCACTAACTCCCATACCCCACTCCCCTACCCTGCTACCCTACTCCGCTTCCCTCCCCCACACCTCTCCTCAACTCCCCTACCCCACTCCCCTTCCCCACTCCCCTCACCAGATCCCCACCCCAACACCCCAACCACGCTTCCCCCCAACTCCGCTCCCATACTCCCCCCAACTGCACTCCCCCTCTCCTGTCCACCAATCCCCTACCCCTCTCATCTCCACATCTCCCCACAACCACTCTGCTCCTCCAATCCCTGCCTCAACTCCCCTCCCCACTCCCCTGCCCCAACCCCTACCCAATTACCCTCCCCAACTCCCCTCCTCAACACTCCTCCCCCACTTCCCTCACCAAATCCCATACACCACATCCCTCCTTAACTCCCCTCCCTCACTCCCCTCCCCCACTCACCTCTCCAACACCCCTCCCTCACTCCCCTATCCCACTCCCCTCCCCCACTCCAGTCCCCATCTCCCCTCCCCCACTCACCTCCCCAACCCCCCCTACTGCAATCCCCTCCCCCACTCCCCTCCTCAATCCAGTCCCCAACTCCCCTCCCCCACTCCCCTCCCCCACCCCATCCCCCACGCCCCTCCCCATGTCCCCTCCCCAACTACGTTCCCCGACTCCCCCCCACTGACCTCCCCATTCCTCTACCCCACTCACCTCCCCCTCTCCTCTCCGCAACTCCCCTCAACCACTCCGCTCCCCTAATCCCTGCCTTAGCTCCCCTCCCCCTCTCTCCTACCCCACTTACCTACCCCAATCCCCTCCCCAACTCCCCTCCCCAACACTCCTCCCCTACTTCCCTCTCCAACTCCCATACCCCACTCCCCTCCTCCACTCCACTTAGCCCACTCCAGTCCCCAACTCCCCTCCCCCACTCCAGTGAATCACTCCCCTCCCCCACTCCCCTCCCCCACGCTACACCCCCACTCCACTCCCCCACTCCACTCCCCCACTCCACTCCCCCAACTCCCCTCCCCAACTCTCCTCCCCCACACCCCTCACAAACTTCCATACCTCACTCCCCTCCACAACTCCCCATCCCCAACTCCCCTCCCCAACTCCATTCTGCAACACGCCACTCCCACTCCCCTCCCCAACTCTCCTACCCCACTCCCCCACCCACTCCCCTCACCACTCCCCTCCCCAACTCCCCTCCCCCACTACCCTCCCTCACTCCCCTCCCGCACTCCACTGCCCATCCACCTCCCGATTCCCCTCCCTAACTCCCCTACCCCTCTCCCCATCCCCTACTCCCCTACCCCACCCCCGCACAAACTCCCCACCCCCACTCCCCTCCCCCACTCCACACCCACTCTCCACTCCCCCACTCCACTCCCTAACTCCCCTCCCCAACACTCCACCCTGACTCCCCTCAAAAACTCCCATACCCCACTCCCTTACCCAACTCCCCTCCCCAACGCCCTCCCCAACCCCCCTACCCAACTCCCCTCCCCAACACCCCTCCCCAACACCCCTCCCACACTCCCCTCCCCCACTCCCCTATCCCACACCCCTACCCCACTCCCTTCACCAACTTCCCTCCCCCACTCCCCTCCCCCACTACCCTACCTCACCCCCCTCCCGCATCCCACTCCCCAACCCTCCTCCCCATTCCCCTCCGCAACTCCCCTACCCCGCTCCCCTTCCCCTACCCCACCCGCTCACACACTCCCCTCCCCCACTCCCGTCCACCACTCCGCATCCCTGCACCTCCTCACTGCCCTCCCCTACCACGCTCCCATCCCCCACTACCCTCCCCCACTCCACTCGCCTACCGCACTCCCCTCCACATAACCCCTTCCCCACGCCCCTAACCCACTCGCCGTTACCACACCCCTACACAACTCCGCTTCCCAACTCTCCTCCGCCACTCCCCTCACAAACTCCCATACCACACTCCCCTGCACTGCTCCCCTAATCCGCTTCCCTCCCCCACACCCCTCCTCAACTCCCCTCCACAGCTCCCCTCCCCTAATCCCCTCCCCAACTACCCTCCCTCACTCACCTACCCGGCTCCCCTCCACAGCTCCCCTCCACAGCTCCCCTCCACAACTTCCCTCCCCAACTCCCCGACCACACTTCCCTCCCCAACACCCCTCCCCCACGACCCTCCCAATTCCCCTCCCCAACTCCCCTACACCACCCCTCCCCCACTCCCGTCGACCACTCCGCATCCCTGCACCTCCTCACTGCCCTCCCCTACCACACTTCCATCCCCCACTACCCTCCCCCCTCCATTCCCCTGCCGCACACCCCTCCACATATCCCCTACCCCACTCCCCTACCCCACTCCCCGTTACCACACCCCTACACAACTCCCCTTCCCAACTCTCCTCCCCCACTCCTCTCACTAACTCCCATATTCTGCTCCCCTACTCCGCTTCCCTCCCCCACACCTCTCCTCAACTCCCCTACCCCACTCCCCTTCCCCACTCCCCTCACCAGCGCCCCACCCCAACTCCCCAACTACACTTCCCCCCAACTCCGCTCCCATACTCCCCCCAACTGCACTTCACCTCTCCTGTCCACCACTCCCCTCCCCCTCTCATCTCCGCAACTCCCCACAATCATTCCGCTCCTCCAATCCCTGCCTCAACTCCCCTCCCCCACTCCCATGCCCCACTCCTCTACCCCATTACCCTCCCCAACTCCCCTCCTCAACACTCCCCTGCCCCACTTCCCTCACCAAATCCCATACACCACATCCCTCCTCAACTCCCCTCCCTCACTCCCCTCCCTCGCTCACCTCTCCAACACCCCTCCCTCACTCCCCTAACCCACTCCCCTCCCCCACTCCAGTCCCCAACTCCCCTCCCCCACTCACCTCCCCAATTCCCCGACTGCAATCCCCTCCCCCTCTCCCCTCCTCAATCCAGTCCCCAACTCCCCTCCCCCACTCCCCTCCCCCACTCCCCTCCCCCACTCCCCTCTCCCACCCCATCCCCCACGCCCCTCCCCAAGTCCCCTCCCCAACTACATTCCCCGACTCCCCCCCACTGCCCTCCCCATTCCTCTACCCCACTCACCTCCCCCTCTCCTCTCCGCAACTCCCCTCAATCACTCCGCTCCCCCAATCCCTGCCTTAGCTCCCCTCCCCCACTCTCCTACCCCACTTAGCTAACCCAATCCCCTCCCCAACTCCCCTCCCCAACACTCCTCCCCTACTTCCCTCTCCAACTCCCATACCCCACTCCCCTCCTCCACTCCGCTCAGCCCACTCCAGTCCCCAACTCCCCTCCCCCACTCCAGTGAATCAGTCCCCTCCCCCACTCCACTCTCCCACTCCACTCCCCAACTCTCCTCCCCCACGCCCCTCAGAAACTCCCATACCTCTCTCCCCTCCACAACTCCCCATCCCCAACTCCCCTCCCCAACTCCATTCTGCAACACGTCTCCCCCACTCCCCTCCCCAACACCCCTACCCCACTCCCCTCACCAACACCCCTCCCCAACTCCACTCCCCCACTCCCCTCCCCAACTCACCTACCCCACTCCCCTCACCTACTCCCAAACCTCACTCCCCTCCACAACTCCCCATTCCCAACTCCCCTCCCCAACTCCATTCTGCAACACGTCTCCCCCAGTCCCCTCACCAACTCCCCTCCCCAACTCCCCCACCCACTCCCCTCACCAACACCCCTCCCCAACTCCACTCCCCCACTCCCCTCCCCAACTCTCCTCCCCCACTCCCCTCACCTACTCCCAAACCTCACTCCCCATCCACAACTCCCCATTCCCAACACCCCTCCCCAACTCCATTCTGCAACACGCCTCCCCCAGTCCCCTCACCAACTCCCCTCCCCAACTCCCCTCCCCACTACCCTCCCTCACTCCCCTCCCGCACTTCACTCCCCAACCCCCTCCCGATTCCCCTCCCCAACTCCCCTACCCCGCTCTCCATCCCCTACTCCCCTACCCCACCCCCTCACCCACTCCCCACCCCCACTCCCCTCCCCACTCCACACCCCCACTCCACTCCCCCACTCCACTTGTTAACTCCCCTCCCCAACACTCCACCCTGACTCCCCTCACTAACTCCCATACCCTACTCCCCTACCCAACTCCCCTCCCCAACTCCCTCCCCAACTCCCCTCCTCACCTCCCCTCCCCAACACCCCTCCCACACTCCCCTCCCCCACTCCCCTCCCCCACTCCCCTACCCCACTCCCCTACATCACCAACTCCCCTCCCCCACTCCCCTCCCCCACTACCCTCCCTCACCCCCCTCCCGCATCCCACTCCCCAACCCTCCTCCCCATTCCCCTCCGCAACTCGCCTACCCCGCTCCCCTTCCCCTACCCCACCCCCTCACACAGTCCCCTCCCCCACTCCCGTCCACCACTCCGCATCCCTGCACCTCCTCACTACCCTCCCCTACCACGCTCCCATCCCCCACTACCCTCCCCCACTCCACTCGCCTACCGCACTCCCCTCCACATAACCCCTACCCCACTCCCCTACCCCACTCCCCGTTACCACACCCCTACACAACTCCGCTTCCCAACTCTCCTCCGCCACTCCCCATACAAACTCCCATATCACACACTCCCCTACACTGCTCCCCTAATCCGCTCCCCTCCCCCACACCCCTCCTCAACTCCTCTCCTGCACTCCCCTCTCCTACTCCCCTCCCCAGCTCCCCTCACTCACTCACCTACCCCGCTCCCCTCCACAGCTCCCCTCCACAGCTCCCCTCCACAACTCCCCTCCCCAACTCCCCGACCACTCTTCCCTCCCCCACTCCCCTCCCCCACTACCCTCCCCCATACCCCTCCCGCACTCCTCTCCCCAACCCCACTCCCCTTACCAACTCCCCTCCCCAACTCCCCTCCCCCACTACCCTCCCTCACTCCCCTCCCGCACTCCCCTCCCCAACCCCCTCCCGATTCCCCTCCCCAACTCCCTCCCGATTCCCCTCCCCAACTCCCCTACCCCGCTCCCCATCCCCTCCTCCCCTACCCCACCCCCTCACCCACTCCCCACCCCCACTCCCCTCCCCCACTCAACACCCCCACTCCACTCCCCCTCTCCACTCCCTAACTCCCCTCCCCAACTCCCCTTCCCCACTACCCTCCCTCACTCCCTCCCGCATCCCACTCCCCAACCCCCCTCCCCATTCCCCTCCGCAACTCCCCTACCCCGCTCCCCTTCCCCTACTCCCCTACCCCACCCCCTCACACACTCCCCTCCCCCACTCCCATCCACCACTCCACATCCCTGCACCTCCTCACTGCCCTCCCCTACCACGCTCCCATCCCCCACTACCCTCCTCCACTCCACTCGCCTACCGCACTCCTCTCCACATATCCCCTACCCCACTCCCCGTTACCAAACCCCTACACAACTCCGCTTCCCAACTCTCCTCCGCCACTCCCCTCACAAACTCCCATGCCATACTCCCCTACACTGCTCCCCTAATCCGCTCCCCTCCCCCACACCCCTCCTCAACTCTCCTCCCTCACTCACCTACCGCGCTCCCCTCCACAGCTCCCCTCCACAACTCCCCTCCCCAACTCCCCGACCATTCTTCCCTCCCCAACTCCCCTCCCCCACTACCCTCCCCCATACCCCTCCCGCACTCCACTACCCCGCTCCACTTCCCCCACTCCCCTACCCCACCCCCTCCCTCACTCCCGTCCACCACTCCGCAACCCTGCACCTCCTCACTGCCCTCCCCTACTGCACTCCCATCCCCCACTACACGCCCCCACTCCACTCCACATATCCCATACCCCACTCCCCTACCCCGCTCCCCGTTAACACACCCCTACACAACTCCCCTTCCCAACTCTCCTCCCACACTCCCCACACTAACTGCCATACCCCACTCCCCTACTCTGCTCCCCTACTCCACTCCCCTCCCCCACACCCCTCCTCAACTCCCTTCCTGCACTCCCCTCCCCTACTTCCCTCACCAACTCCCCTCCCTCACTCACCTACCCCGCTCCCCTCCCTCCCTCCCCTCCCCAACCCTCCTCCCTCACTCCCCTCCAAACTCCCATACCCCACACTCCCCTCCCCAACTCCCCTCCCCAGCTCCCCTCCCCCACTACCCTCCCTCACCCCCCTCCCGCATCCCACTCCCTAACCCTCCTCCCCATTCCCATCCTCAACTCCCCTACCCCACTCCCCTACTCCACTCCCTATCCTACTCCCCTCCCGCACTCCACTCCCCAACACCCCTTCCCATTCCCCTCACCAACGCTCCCCTACCCCGCTCCCCTGCACCCACTCCCCTAACCCAACCCCTCCCCCACTCCCCTCCCCCACTCCCGTCCACCACTCCACATCCCTGCACCTCCTCACTGCCCTTCCCTTCCACACTCCCATCCCCCACTCCCCTCCCCTACTCCTCTCCCCTCACCCACGCCCCTCCACAACTCCCCTCGTGCACTCCCCTCCCCTACTCCCCTCCCCAACTCCCCTGCCTCACTCACCGACCACGCTCCCCTTCCCAGCACCCCTCCCCCAACGCCCCGACCACACTTCCCTCCCCAACTCCACTCCCCCACTGCCCTGCCCCACTCCCCTCGTGCACTCCACTCCTCAAGCCCCTCCCCATTCCTCTCCCCAACTCCCCTACCCCGCTCCCCATACCCCACTCCCCTACCCCACCCCCTCCCCCATTCCCGTCCACCACTCCGCATCCCTGCACCTCCTCACTGCCCTCCCCTACCACACTCCCATCCCCCACTACCATCCCCCACTTGACTCACCTACCGCACTCCCCTCCACATATCCCCGACCCCACTCCCCTACCCCACTCCCCGTTACTACACCCCTACACAACTCCCCTTCCCAACACTCCTCCCCCACTCCCCTCACTAATTCCCATACCCCACTCCCCTACTCTGCTCCCTGACTCCGCTCCCCTCCCTAACACCCCTCCCTCAATCCACTACCCCGCTCCCCTCCCCCACTCACCTCACACAACTCCCCTCCCCCACACCCCTGCCCCCTCCCCTACCTTGCTCTCCTCCTCCACTACCCTCCCCCACTCTCCTACATCACAACCAATCCCCACATCCCCTTCCCCACTCCCCACTCCCAATCCCCTCCACTACTACACTCCCCAATTCCCCTCCCCCACTCCCCAACCCACTCCCATCCCCTCCTCTCTGTAACTCCCCTCCCCCACTCCCCTACCTCATTCCCCTCACACACTCCCCTCCCTCACTCCCCTCCCTCACTCCCATTCCCCACTCCCCGTTAGCACACCCCGACACAACTCCCCTTCCCAACTCTCCTCGCCCACTCCCCTCACTAACTCCCATACCCCACTGCCCTACTCTGCTCCCCTACTCCGCTACCCTCCCCCACAGCCCTCCTCAACTCCCCACATGCACTCCCCTCCCCTACTCCCCTCCCCAACTCCCCTCCCTCACTCACCTACCACACTTCCCTCCCCAACTCCCCTCCCCAACTCCCCGACAAAAACTGCCCTCCCCAACTCCCCTCCCCCACTACCCTCCCCCACTCCCCTCCCGCATGCCACTCCCCAACCCCCCTCCCGATTCCCTTCCCCACTCCACTACCCCACCCCCTGCCCCACTCCCCTCCCCCACTCCCATCCACCACTCCGCATCCCTGCACCTCCTCACTGACCTTCCCTACCACACTCCCATCCCCCACTACCCTCCCCCACTCCACTCCCCAACCCCCGTCCCCATTACCCTCCCCAACTCCCCTACACCGCTGCCCTTCCCCCACTCCCCTATCCCACCCACTCCCCTACTCCCGTCCACCACTCCGCATTACTTCACCTCCTCACTGCCCTCCCCTACCACACTCCCAACCCCCACTACCCTCCCCCACTCCACTCCCCTACCGCACTCCCCTCCACATATCCTCTATCCCACTCCCCTACCATACTCCCTGTTAACACACCCCGAGACAACTCCCCTTCCCAACTCTCCTCCTCCACTCCCCTCACTAACTCCCAAACTGCAGACCCCTACTCTGCTCCCCTACTCCGCCCCGCTCCCCCACACCCCTCCGCAACTCCCCTCCAGCACTGCCCTCCCCTACTCCCCTCCCCAACTCCCCTCCCTCACTCACCTACCACGCTCCCCTCCCCAGCTCCCCTACCACACTGCCCTCCCTAACACCCCTCCCCCACTACCCTCCCCCAGTCCCCTCCCGCACTCCCCTCCCGCACACAACTCCCCAACCCACCTCCCCATTCCCCTCCCCAACTCCCCTACCCGCTCCCCTTCCTCCACTCCCCTACCCCACCCCCTCCCCCACTCCCATCCACCACTCCGCATCCCTGCACCTCCTCACTGCCCTCCCCTACCACACTCCCATCCCCCACTACCTTCCCCCACTCCTCTCCCCTACCGCAATCCCCTCCACATATCCCCTACCGCACTCCCGGTTCCCACACCCCGACACATCTCCCCTTCCCAACTCTCCTCCCCCACTCCCCTCACTAACTCCCATACCCCACTCCCCTACTCTGCTCACCCAGTCTGCTCCCCTCTCCCACACCCCTCCTCAACTCCCCTCCTGCACTCCCCTCCCCTACTCCCCTCCCCAACTCCCCTCCCTCAATCACAAACCCCGCTCCCCTCCCCAGCTCCCCTCCCCAACTCCCCTCCCCAACTCCCCGACTACACTGCCCTCCCTAACTCCCCTCCCCCACTAGCCTCCCCAGTCCCCACCCGCACACCCCTCCCGCACACCACTCCCCAACCCACCTCCCCATTCCCCTCCCCAAATCCCCTCCCCATATCCCCAACCACACTCCCCTTCCCAACTCCACTCCCCCACTACCCATCCCCACTCCCCTCCCGCACTCCAGTCCCCAACCCGCCTCCCCATTCCCCCACTCCCCTACCCCACCCCTCCCTCACTCCCGTCCACCACTCCTCACTGCCCTCCCCTACCACACTCCCATCCCCCACTACCCTCCCCCACTCCACTCCCCTACCGCACTCCCTTCCACATATCCCCTTTCCCACTCCCCGTTCCCACACCCGACACAACTCCCCTTCCCAACTCTCCTCCTCCCCCACTCCCCTCACTAACTCCCATACCCCACTCCCCTACTCTGCTCCCCTACTCCGCTCCTCACCCCCTCACCCCTCCTCAACTCCCCTCCTGCACTCCCTTCCCCTACTCCCCTCCCCTACTCCCCTCCGCAACTCCCCTCCGTAACTCACCTACCCCGCTCCCCTCCCCAGCTCCCCTCCCCAACTCCCCTCCCCAACTCCCCGACCACACTGCCCTCCCCAACTCCCCTCGCCCACTTCCCTCCCGCAATCCACTTTCAACCCCCTCCCCTATCCCCTCCCCAACTCCCCTACTCCACTCCCCGTTACCACACCGAAACACAACTCCCCTTCCCAACTCTCCTCCCCCACTCCCCTCTCTAACTCACATACCCCACGCCCCTACTCTGCTCTCCTGCTGCGCTCCCCTCCAACGCACCCCTGCTCAACTCCCCTCCTGCACACCTCTTCCCTACTCCCATCCCCAACTCCCCTTCCTCACTCACCTACCCCGCTCCCCTCCCCAGCTCCCCTCCCCAGCTCCCCTCCCCAGCTCCCCTCCCCAACTCCCCGACCACGCTGCCCTCCCCAACTCCCCTCGCCCACTTCCCTCCCGCAATCCACTTTCAACCCCGTCCCCTATCCCCTCCCCAACTCCCCTACACCGCTCCCCGTTATCACACCTAAACACAACTCCCCTTCCCAACTCTCCTCCCCCACTCCCCTCCCTAACTCACATACCCCACGCCCCTACTCTGCTCTCCTGCTGCGCTCCCCTCCAACGCACCCCTGCTCAACTCCCCTCCTGCACTCCCCTTCCCTACTCCCATCCCCAACTCCCCTACCTCACTCACCTACCCCGCTCCCCTCCCCAGTTCCCCTCCCCAGCTCCCCTCCCCAACTCCCATCCCCAACACCCCTCCCCATTTCCCTCCCCAACTCCCCTACCCCACTACCCTCCCCACTCCCCTACCCCACTCCACTCCCCCACCCCCTACCTCACTCCTCTAACGCACTCCCCTCCACATCACCCCACCTCAATTCCCGACCCCACTCCCCATCACCACACCCCTACCCGACTCCCCTACCCCACTCCGCTCCCCCACTCCCCTACCCCACTCCCCAACACGACACCCCTACCCCACTCCCCTTCCCCACTCCCCTTCCCTCCACTCGCCTCCCACACTCCACTCCGCTCTCCCTGCCCCCACTCAAATACGCCACTCCCCTATCCCACACCCTGTCCCCCACTCCCCTCCCTCACTCCCCAACCCTACTCACTCACCCTACTCCTCTACCACACACCTCTACCCCACGTCCCCTCCCCGTCTCCACTCCACCACTCCCCTCTGCAACTCTCTTCCCCCACTCCCCTCACCAACGCCCATACCGCACTCCCCGACTCCGCTCCCCTCCCCCACTTCCCATCCCAACTCCCCTACCACACTCCCCGACACCACACCCCTACCCCACTCGTCTACTCCGCACCCCTACCCCACTCCACGCCACCACACCCCTACCCCACTCCCCTACCCCAGTTCACTCCCCCACTCCACTACCCCACTCCCCGACACAACACCCCTACCCGACTCCCCTACCCCACTCCGCTCCCCCACTCCCCTACCCCACTCCCCAACACGACACCCCTACCCCACTCCCCTTCCCCACTCCCCTTCCCTCCACTCGCCTCCCACACTCCACTCCGCTCTCCCTGCCCCCACTCAAATACGCCACTCCCCTATCCCACACCCTGTCCCCCACTCCCCTCCCTCACTCCCCAACCCTACTCACTCACCCTACTCCTCTACCACACACCTCTACCCCACGTCCCCTCCCCGTCTCCACTCCACCACTCCCCTCTGCAACTCTCTTCCCCCACTCCCCTCACCAACGCCCATACCGCACTCCCCGACTCCGCTCCCCTCCCCCACTTCCCATCCCAACTCCCCTACCACACTCCCCGACACCACACCCCTACCCCACTCGTCTACTCCGCACCCCTACCCCACTCCACGCCACCACACCCCTACCCCACTCCCCTACCCCAGTTCACTCCCCCACTCCACTACCCCACTCCCCGACACAACACCCCTACCCCACTCCCCTACTCCGCTCCCCTCCCCCACTCCCCTCCCCCCACTCCCCTACCCTACTCCCCTAGTCTGAACCCCTCCCTCACTCCTCTCCCCCACTCCCCTCCCCAACTCCCCTCCCCAACTCCCCTACCCCACTCCCCTCCCCAACTCACATTCCAACTCCCATTCCAACTCCCCTACCACACTCCCCTCCCCCACTCCACTCCCCCACTCCCCTCCCCCTCTCCCGTCAACCACTCTGCTTCCCTTCACCTCCTCACTGCCCTCCCGTACCACGCTCCCATTCCCCACTACCCTCCCCCACTCCCTTACCCCACTCCACCCCCCCACTCCCCTACTGCACTCCCCTAACGCACTCCCCTCCACACCACCCTTACCTCACTTCCCGACCCCACTCCCCATCACCACACCCCTACCCGACTCCCCTACCCCACACCGCTCCCCCACTCCCCTACCCGACACCCCTACCCCACTCCCCTCCCCCACTCCCCTTCCCTCCACCTCCTCACTGCCCTCCTCTACCCAACTCTCTTACCCCAATATGTCCCCAACTCCACTTCCCACTCCCCTTCCCTCCACTCCCCTCCCTCACTCCACTCCACTCTCCCCGACCCCACTCAAATACGCCACTCCCCTATCCCACACCCTGTCCCCCACTCACCTCCCCCTCTCCTCCCCGCCACTCCCTTCCCCAACTCTCCTCCCCTACTCCCCTCACCAACGCCCATACCCCACTCCCCGACTCCGCTCCCCTCCCCTCCCCCACTCCCCTTCCCAACTCCCCTACGACACTTCCCGACACCACACCCCTACCCCACACGCCTACTCCGCATCCCGACCCCACTCCCCGCCACCACACCCCTTACCCCACTCCCCTACTCCGCTCCCCTCCCCCACCTCCCTCCCCCCACTCCTCTACCCCACTCCATGTCCCCCACTCCCCTCCTTCACTCACCTACCCAACTCATACACCCTACTCCAATACCCCACTCCTCTACCCCACTCCCTTCCCCCTCTCCTCTCCCCAACTCCCCTCCCCAACTCCCCTCCCCAACTCTCCTCCCCAACTCTCCTCCCCCACTTCCCTCACCAACTCCCATACCCCACTCCCCTACTGTGCTCCCCTCCGTCACTCCCCTCCCCCACTCCCCTCCCTCACCTCTCTACGCCACTCACACATCCCACACCCCTGCCCCACTCTACCCCACTCCCCTCCCCTACTCCTCTCCGCAACTCCCCTCCCCCTCTCCTCTCCCCCACACCCTGCCTCAACCTCCCTACCCCACTCCCTGCGCCAACTCCCATACCCCACTCCCCTACTCTGAACCCCTCCCCGATCCCCTGCCCCAAACCCCTCCTCAACTCCCCTCCCTCACTCCTCTCCCCCACTCCCCTCCCCAACTCCCCTCCGTCGCTCCCCTACCCCAACCCCCTCCCCAACTCCCATTCCAACTCCCATTCCAACTCCCCTACCGCACTCCCCTCCCCCACTCCCCTCCCCCACTCCCCTTCCCCTCTCCCGTCCACCACTCCGCTTCCCTTCACCTCCTCACTCCCCTCCCGTACCACGCTCCCATTCCCCACTACTCTCCCCTTCTCCCCCAACCCCACTCCGCTCCCCCACCCCCCTACCGCACTCCCCTCCACACCACCCTTACCTCACTTACCGACCCAAACTCCATCACCACTCCCCTACCCGACTCCCCTTCCATCCACCTCCTCATTGCCCTCCACTCCCCAACTCTCCTGCCCTACACAGCTCCCCCACTCCATTCCCCCACTCCACTCCACTCTCCCCGCCCCCACTCACTTACGCCACTCCCCTACCCAACTCCCCGTTCCCCACTCCCCTCCCTCACCTCTGTACCCCACTCACACATCCCACACCCCTCCCCCATTCTACCCCACTCCATTCCCCTACTCCTCTCCGCAACTCCCCTCCCCCACTCCTCTCCCCCACATCCTGCCTCAACTCCCCTACCCCACTCCCTGCGGCAACTCCCAAACCCCACTCCCCTAGTCTGAACCCCTCCCCCACTCCCCTGCCCAACACCCCTCCTCAACTCCCCTCCCTCACTCCTCTCCCCCACTCCCCTCCCCACCCCCCGCCCCAACTCCCCTACCACACTCCCCTCCCCAACTCCCATTCCAACTCCCATTCCAACTCCCCTACCGCACTCCCCTCCCCCACTCCCCTCCCCCACTCCCCTGCACCTCTCCCGTCCACCACTCCGCTTCCCTTCACCTCCTCACTCCCCTCCCGTACCACGCTCCCATTCCCCACTACCCTCCCTCACTCCCTTACCCCACTCCACTCCCCCATACCCCTACAGCACTCCCCTAACGCACTCCCCTCCACACCACCCTTACCTCACTTCCCGACCCCACTCTCCATCACCACACCCCTACCCGACTCCCCTACCCGACACCCCTACCGCACTCCCCTCCCCCTCTCCCCTTCCCTCCACCTCCTCACTGCCCTCCACTACCCAACTCTCTTACCCCAAATATGTCCCCAACTCCACTTCCCACTCCCCTTCCCTCCACTCCACTCCCACACTCCACTCCACTCTCCCCGCCCCCACTCAAATACGCCACTCCCCTATCCCACACCCTGTCCCCCACTCCCCTCCCTCACTCCCCAACACTACTCACTCACCCTACTCCTCTACCACACACCTCTACCCCACTCCCCTCCCCCTCTCCACCCCGCCACTCCCTTCCCCAACCCTCCTCCCCTACTCCCCTCACCAACGCCCATACCCCACTCCCCTACTCCGCTTCCCTCCCCCACTCCCCTTCCCAACTCCCCTACGACACTCCCCGACAACACACCTCTACCCCACTCGCCTACTCAGCTCCCCTGCCCCACTCCCCGCCACCACACCCCTACCCCACTCCCCTACCCCACTCCACTCACCCACTCCCCGACAACACACCGCTTCCCCACTCCCCTACTCCGCTCCCCTCCCCCACTTCCCTCCCCCCACTCCCCTACCCCACTCCCTGTCCCCCACACCCCTCCTTCACTCACTTACCCAACTCATACACCCTACTCCAATACCCCACTCCACTACCCCACTCCCTCCCCCTCTCCTCTCCGCAACTCCCCTCCCCACTCCCCTCACCAACTCCCATACCCTACTCCCCTCCCCCACTCCGCTCCCTCACCTCTCTACCCCACTCACACATCCCACTCCCCTCCCCTACTCCTCTCTGCAACTCCCCTCCCCCACTCCTCTCCCCCACACCCTGCCTCAACTCCCCTACCCCACTCCCTGCGCCAACACCCATACCCCACTCCCCTACTCTGAACCCCTCCCCGATCCCCTGCCCCATACCCCTCCTCAACTCCCCTCCTTCACTCCTCTCCCCCACTCCCCTCCCCAGCTCCCCTCCATCGCACCCCTACCCCACCCCCCTCCCCAACTCCCATTCCAACTCCCATTCCAACTCCCCTACCGCACTCCCCTCCCCCACTCCCGTCCCCCACTCCCCTTCCCCTCTCCCGTCCACCACTCCGCTTCCCTTCACCTCCTCACTCCCCTCCCGTACCACGCTCCCATTCCCCACTACCCTCCCCCACTTCCCCAACCCCACTCCACTCCCCCACCCCCTACCGCACTCCCCTAACGCACTCCCCTCCACACGACCCCTACCTCACTTCCCGACCCCACTCCCCATCGCCACACCACTACCCGACTCCCCTACCTCACTCCGCTCCCCCCACTCCCCTTACCTCCACTCGCCTGCCACACTCCACTCCCGTCTCCCCGCCCCCACTCAAATACACCACTCCCCTATCCCACACCCTGTCCCCCACTCCCCTCCCTCACTCCCCAACCATACTCACTCACCCTACTCCTCTACCACACACCTCTACCCCACTCCCCTCCCCCTCTCCACTCCGCCACTCCCCTCCCCAACTCTCCTCCCCCACTCACCTTACCAACGCCCATACCCCACTCCCCTACTCCGCTCCCCTCCCCCACTTCCCTTCCCAACTCCCCTACCCCTCTCCCCGACACCGCACCCCTACCCCACTCGTCTACTCCACACCCCTACCCCACTCCCCGCCACCACACCCCTACCCCACTCCCCTACCCCTCACCACTACCCCACTCCACTACCTCACTCCCCTACCCCACTCCCCTACTCTGCTCCCCTCCCTCACTCCCCTCCCCCAACTCCCCTACCCCACTCCCTGTCCCCCACTCCCCTCCTTCACTCACCTACCCCACTCACGCACCCTACTCCAATACCCCACTCCTCTACCCCACTCCCATCCCCCTCTCCTGTCTGCAACTCCCCTCCCCAACTCCCCTCCCCAACTCTCCTCCCCAACTCTCCTCCCCCACTCCCCTTAACAACTCCCATACCCCACTCCCCTACTCCGCTCCCCTCCCTCACTCCCCTCCGCCACTCCCCTCCCCAACTGCCCTCCCTCGCTCCGCTACCCCGCCCCCCTCCCCAACTCCCCTCCCCAACTCCCCTCCCCAACTTCCCTTCCCCACTCCACTCCCCAACTCCCCTGCCCCACTCCCCTCCCCCACTCCCCTACCACACTCCCCTCCCCAACACCCCTCCACAACTCCCCTCCCCCACCCTCTTCTCACACTCCCCTCCCTCACTCACTTCCACAACTCGCCTCCGTGCTCCCCTCCCCCTCTCCCCTCCCGCACTAACCTGCCCCACAATGCTCCGCACTCCTCTGCCCCACTCCTCTGCCCCACTCCAATGGCCCACTCCTCTCCCCCACTCCCCTCCTCAAGTCCCCTCCCCAACTCCCCTACCCCTCTCCCCTCCCCCACTCCCCTCGCCCTCTCCCGTCCACCACTCCGCTTGCCTTCACCTCCTCACTGCCCTCCCGTACCACGCTCCCATTCCCCACTACCCTCCCACACTCCCTTACCCCACTCCACTCCCCCACTCCCCTACCGCCCTCCCCTAACGCACTCCCCTCCACACCACCCCTACCTCACTTCCCGACCCCACTCCCCATTACCACCCCCTACCCGACTCCCCAAACCCACTCCGCTCCCCCACTCCCCTACCCGACACCCCTACCCCACTCCCCTCCCCCACTCCCCTTCCCTCCACCTCCTCACTGCCCTCCACTACCCAACTCTCTTACCCCAAACATTTCCCCAACTCCACTCCCCACTCTCCTTCCCTCCACTCCCCTCCCCCTCTCCTCCCCGCCACTCCCTTCCCCAATTCTCCTCCCCTACTCCCCTCACCAACGCCCATACCCCACTCCCCTACTCCGCTCCCCTACCCCACTCCCCTTCCCAACTCCCCTACCCCACTCCCCGACACCACACCACTACCCCACTCCCCTACTCCGCTCCGCTCCCCACTCCCCTCCCCTTCCCTCCCCACCCTCACACTCACTTCCCCCACGCCCCTCCTCCACTGCCCTTGTACATTCCCCTCATCAGTCCACTGCCCTCCGCACTCACCCACTCCAACACCGCTGCCCCACTCTCTTCCCCCTCCTTACCCCAATTTCCTATCCCACCCACTCCATTCACACACTCCCTTACCCGTCCCCTCCCCATTCCTCTCCCCCATCCACTCCCCACACCTCCTTTCCCCACTCCTCTCCCCCACTCCTCTCCCCCACTCCTCTCCACCGCACCCTCCCTCTCTTCATTCCCTTCCACCACCCCCTCCCTCCCAATCTTCATTCCCATCCTCCACCTCCTCCCTCCCCCTCTTCATTCCCATCCACCACCCCCTCCCTCCACATCTTCATTCCCCTCCACCACCCCCTCCCTCCGCCTGTTCATTGCCCACCTCCCCCTCCCTCCCCCTTCGTCCCCTCTTCATTCCCATCCACCACCTCCTCCCTCCACATCTTCATTCCCCTCCACCACCCCCTCCCTCCGCCTGTTCATTGCCCACCTCCCCCTCCCTCCCCCTTCGTCCCCTCTTCATTCCCATCCAACTCCCCCTCCCACCCCCTCCTCATTCCACTCCACCACCCCCTCCCTCCCCCTCTTCTTTCCCCTCCACCACCCCCTCCATCCCCCTCTTCATTCCCCTCCACCACCACCTCCCTCCCCCTTTGCATTTTCCTCCACCACCCCATCCCTCCCCCACTTTATTCCCCTCCACCACCCCCCTCCCTCCCCCCTTCATTCATCTCCACCTCCCCCTCCCTCCATTATCCATCACCAACCCCTCCCTCCCCACTTTCATACCCCTCCATCACCCCCTCCCTCCCCATCTTCATTCCCATCCTCCTCCCCCTCCCTCCCCATCTTCATTCTCCTCCACCACCCCCTCCCTCTCCCTCTTCATTCCCCTCCAGCTCCCCCTTCCTCCCCCTCTTCATTCCCCTACACCTCCCCCTCCCTCCCCCTCTTCATTCCCATCCACCTGCGCCTCCCTCCCCCTCTTCATTCCCCCCACCACTCCCTCCCTCCCCATCTTCATTCCCATCCTCCTACCCCTCCCTCCCCCTCTTCATTCCCCTCCACAACCCTCTCCCTCCCCCTCTTCATTCCCCTCCACAACCCTCTCCCTCCCCCTCTTCATTCCCCTCCACAACCCTCTCCCTCCCCCTCTTCATTCCCCTCCACAACCCACTCCCTCCCCCTCTTCATTCCCCTCCACAACCCTCTCCCTCCCCCTCTTCATCCCCCTCCAACTCCCCTCCCTCCCCCTCTTCATTCCCATCCACCTCCCCCACCCTCCTCCTCTTCATTCCCCTCCACAACCCTCTCCCACCCCCTCTTCATTCCCCTCCACTTACCCCTCCCTCCCACTCTTAATTCCCCTCCACCTCCACCTCTTCATTATTCACCAAGCCCTTCCTGCCCCTCTTCATTCCACTCCACCTCCCCTTCCTCCCTCCCTCTCTTCTTTCCCCTCCACCACCCCCTCCCTCCCCCTCTTCATTCCCCTCCACCACCACCTCACTTCCCACTCTGCAGTTTCCTCCACCACCCCATCCCACCCCCACTTTATTCCCCTCCACCTCCCCCTCCCTTCATTATCCATCACCAACCCCTCCCTCCCCATTTTCATACCCCTCCACCACCCACTCCCTCCCCCTCTTCATTCACCTCCACACCCCCTGCCTCCCTCTCTTCATTCCCCTCAATCTCCCACTCCCTGCCCCTCTTCATTCTTCAATAAGCCCTCCCTCCCCCTCTTCATTCCGCTCCTCCTCCCCTCCCTCCCTCTCTTCATCCCCCTCCAACTCCCCTCCCTCCCCCTCTTCATTCCCATCCACCTCCCCCACCCTCCTCCTCTTCATTCCATCCACCACCCCCTCCCTCCCCCTCTTCATTCCCCTCCACCACTCCGTCCCAGCCCTCTTCATTCCCCTCCATCACCACCTCAGTCCCCCTCTTCATTCCCCTCCACCACCACCTCAGTCCCCCTCTTCTTTCTCCTCAACAACCCCCTCCCTCCCCCTCTTCATTCAGCTCCACCACCCACTCCTTTCCCCTCTTCATTCACCTCCACCTCCCCTCCCTCCCCTCTTCTTTCCCCTCCACCACCCCTCCCTCCCCCTTTTCGTTCCCCTCCACCTCCCCCTCCTCCCCTCTTCATTCCCCTCCACCTCCCCCTCCCTCCCCCTCCTCATTCCCCTCCGACTCCCCCTCCCTCCCCCTCTTCATTCTCCTCCACCACCACCTCCCTCCCCCTCTTCTTTCTCCTCCACCACCCCCTCCCTCCCCCTCTTCATTCCCCTCCACCACACCCTCCCTCCCCCTCTTCATTCCCCTCCACCTCCCCCTCCCTCCCCCTCTTCATTCCCCTTCACCACACGCTCCTCCCCCTCTTCATTCCCTTCCACCTCCCCCACCCCCCTCTTCATTCCCCACCACCTCTACCTCCCTCCACCTCTGCATTCCACTTTACCACCCCCTCCCTCCCCCTCTTCATTCCCCTCCACCTCCCCCTCCCTCCCCCTCTTCATTGCCCTTCACCACCCGCTCCCTCCCCCTCTTCATTCCTTTCCATCTCCCCCTCCCCCCTCTTCATTCCCCTCCACCACCCCCTCCCTCCCCTCTTCATTCCGCTCCACCTTCCCCTCCCTCTCCCTCTTCACTCCCCTCCACATTCCCCTCCCTCCCCCCTTCATTCCCCTCCACCACCCCCTCCCTCCGACACTTCATTCCCCTCCACCTTGCCCTCCCACCCCCTCTTCATTCCCCTACCCTCTCCCCCACTCCCTTCCACCACTCCCTTCCAATCTCCCCTCCGCCGATCTCACACTCGCTCCTTCTACCACACTCCTCCTCCCACTCTCCCCCTCCCTTCTGACCATTTCCCTCCCCCACTCCCCTCTCCAACTCCCCTTCCCCACTCTCTGCCACACTCCCCCTCCCCATCCCCCACTCCCCTCCCCAACCTCCTTCCACACTACCCTCTCCCTCCCCCTCACACTCCCCTCCCCCTCCCACTCCCCTCCCCCTCACCATTACACACCCTCCCCTTCCCCTTCCTATTTCCCCACTCCCCATCCTCCACTCCACTTCCGCATTCCCCACTCACCTCCCCTCTCATTCTGCCATTCCCCTCAATGCACCCCTCCCCCACTCGACTCCGGTCCCCACTCCCCTTTCCCCTCCCACATCCCACTCCCCTCCCTCACTCCTATCGTCCACTCCAGTCCCCCACTGCTCACTTCGCTCCCCTACACCCCTTGTCCGCACCCTCTCCCCCTCACACCTGGTTTCCCTCCACACTCCCCTCCCCCTCACATCCCCCACTTCCCTCCACTCCCACACTCCCTCTCACCCACACCCATCCGCCACTCCCCTACAACTGCCCTACCCTCAAATGCCCCTCCCCCACTACCTTCCCCCACTACCATCAGCCACTACCCACGCCACTCGGTTAGCTCCCCTCCCCCACTGCCCTCCCTCCCGTCCCTCGTCCCGTACCCCACTCCTCACTCCTCCACCTCCCCTCCCAAACACCCCTCCCAAGTCCTCTGCCAACTCACCTTCACCCCCGCCCCTCCCCCACTCGCCTCGCCCATACCCCTGCCCCTCTACCTCCTGGCAACACCCAGCACCAAATCCCCTCCCTCACTACCCTCCCATACCCACCTCACCCCCACTCCCCTGCCCCAAAGCCCTACACACTCCCCGCTCTCCTTCCCCCTCCCCCACTCCCCTCCATCTGCTCCCTCACTGCACTCCCTCCCCTCTCCCACTTCTCTCCCTCCCCTACCATTACCCCACTCCACTCCCAAACACCCCTCCCCTACTCCCCTCCACCCCACTCCACTCCCCCACTCCCATCCTCCACTACCGTCGCCCACTCCCCTCCCCCCTCCCCTCCCACTCTGCCCTCCCCAACTCTCACCACACTCCCCTACCCCACTCCCATCCCTCACTCACCCTAACCCTAACCCACTCCCGTTCCCCTACACCCTCATTCCAACTCTCCCTCCCCCACATCCCTGCCCTCCCCCACACCCCTGCCCCCCCCCACATGCCTCACCACCCTCTCCCCTCCACTCCCCTCCCACTCCCAACTGCAAATCCACTCCTCCATTCCCTCCTCCATTCCCCTAACTACCCTCTCCCCACTCCACTCCCCCTCTCCCCTCCCTCCCCAACCTCTCCCCTCACTCCTGTCCCCAATCCCCTCCCCCCACTCCCCTCCCCCACTCCGCCCCCACTCCCCTCCCCCACTCCTCCCTGCTCCCCTCCCCTCTCCCCTTCCTCAAACGGTTCCCCCAGCCTCTCCCCTCCCCCAAGACCTCCCCTCCCCCACTCCTCTCCCCCACTCACCTACCCCACACACCACTCCCCTCCCCTTCCCTCCCCACTCTCACACTCACTTCCCCCACGCCCCTCCTCCACTGCCCTTGTACATTCCCCTCCTCAGTCCACTGCCATCCGCACTCACCCTCTCCAACACCGCTGCCCCACTCTCTTCCCCCTCCTTACCCCAATTTCCTATCCCACCCACACCATTCACACACTCCCTTACCCGTCCCCTCCCCATTCCTCTCCCCCATCCACTCCCCACCCCTCCTTTCCCCACTCCTCTCCCCCACTCCTCTCCCCTACTCCTCTCCACCACTCCCCTCCGCACTTCCCTCCCCACTCGTCTCCCATCCCTCTATCCCCTCCCCACTATCCTCCTCCACACCCGCTGCCACCATTGCCCTCCCCTCCGCGACTCCCTTCACCTCTCACATATCCCTCCCCTCACAGCCCCCTACTCCACTCCACTTCCTCTCCCACATCTCCCACCGCCCTTCCCTCCCCCACCCCTTCCCAACTCCCCTCCTTTCCCCTGCCCCACCTCACACACTCACTCCAATTTCCCCAACCGCCTTCCCCCACTCCCCTTTCCTAGTCCCTCCCTAATTCCCACTTCTCTCACCCAGTCCCCTCTCCCATTCCCCTCCCCCACTCCCTCCCATCACCCCCTCCTCTCCCACACTCCCCTCCAGCAGAACCCTCCCCACCCCAATCCACTCCCACTCCCCTCCCCACCCCCGAACTCCCCTCCTCTTCCCCACTCTATTCCCCCACTCCCTTCCCTCTCCGACCCCTCGCCTCACTCCTCTCCCCACTCACCTCCCTCACTCCCCTCCCTCCCCAACCCTTACCCCCCCAACCCCTCCCTCACTCCCCTCCCAACACACCTCTCCCACTCCCCTCCCCGACTCTTCTGCCAATCTCACCACTCCTCCCCCACTCTGCCACACTCCGTACCCCAACACCTCCCACACTCCCCTCCTCACTCTTCTCTCCCGCCCAACCCACCAACCCCTCCCACCACTCCCCTCCCCTGCTCCCCTCCCCAATTCCCTCCCCTAACCCCCAACTCTCCCCTCCCCCACTCCTCTCCATCACTCCCATCTTTGCTCTCTCATTCCCCTCCTAATATCCTTCCCACATCTCCCTCCCCCACTCCCCTGCCACGTCCCCCACTCCCTCACTCTCATCCTCCACTCCACTCCCCACGCTCCTCTCCCAATCCCACTCACCCTCCCCCAATCCCAATCTCCTCCCCCAATCCCACTCACCCTCCCCCAATCTCACTCAGCCTCCCCCAATCCCACTCACCCTCCCCCAATCCCACTCACCCTCTCCCACTCCACTCCCCCACACCCCTCCCCCACTTTCCTCCCTCACCCCCTTCCACACCTATATCACCACTTCCCTCCCTTCCCCACGCCCCTCATGACTCCCCTCCCCCTTTCCACTACTCCAATTCACACATCCACTCCCCTAATCCTCCTCACACACCTCTACCTCCCCTCTCCCATTCCTCTCTCCACTCTCCTCCCCCACTCCTCAGTCCCTCAGCCCCCTCCCCCACTCCCCTCCCTATTCCCTCCCCCACCCCCATTCCGTTTCCCCTCTCCTCCCCAACACCCCATCACCTATCCCCTCCCCTCTCCTCCCCAACAACCCACCCCCCTCAACTCCCCTCCCCGGCTCCCCTCTCCGCTCCCCTCCCCCTCCCCACTACCCTCCCCATTCCCTTCCCCTCCCCCTCCCCCACTCCCCACCACCACGCTCTTCCCCCTCCCCATGCCCACTCTATTCCCCCACTCCCTTCCCTCTCCCCTTCCCCTTCCCCCTTCCCTCTTCCCCCTCCCCAATCCCCTCCACAACACCCACCCCCTACTTCTCATCGGCCTCCCCCACTCCCCTCCGCCACTCCCATCTTTCACTACCCTCTCCAACTACCCTCCCCCACTACCCTACACCTCCCCACTACCCTCCTCGAGTCCCCTTCTCCACTGCCCTGTCCACTCGCCTCCTTTCCATACTCCACTCCCGTCTCCCCTCCCCACCACACTCTGCACACTCACTTGCGTCTCCCACTTCCCTCCCCCTCCCCACTCACCTACTCACCCTCCCCTGCCCCACTCCCCTTCCCGTCCCACATCCCCCTCCCCCACTCGCCTCCCCCACTCCCTTCCCCCACTCCCCTTTCCCCTCCATCTCTCCCACTCCAAGCCCCCATTCCCCACCCACTCCACCACTTTCCTCCCTCACTCCCATCCGCCACCACACTCCCCACTCCTCTCCCCTTACCTACACCCCTTCACTCTCCACCCTCTCCCCCTCACATACCCTCTCTCTCACCCTTAGATCCCCTCTCCTTCTCCACAACCCTCTCTCTGCCCCGCTCACCCTCCCCCACTCCCCTAACTCCCCTCCCCATTCCCTACACCCCACCCCACTGCCCTCCCTTATTCCCTTCCTGCTCCCCCTCTACCACTCCCATCCCCCTCCCCGCCCTTCCCCCTCCCTCCCCACTCTATTCCCCCACTCCCTTTCATCTCCCCTTCCCCCTTCCGCCCTACCCCCTCCCCAATCCCTTCCACAACACCCACCCCCTACTTCTCATCGGCCTCCCCCACTCATCTCCGCCATTCCCATCTTTCACTACCCTCCCCCACTACCCTCACCCACTACCCTCCACCATTACCCTACACCTCCCCCACTACCCTCCGCGAGTCCCCTTCTCCAGTGCCCTGTCCACTCCCCTCCTCCTCCCCACCACACTCTGCACACTCACTCCCATCTACCACTTCCCTACCCCTCCCCACTCCCCCTCTCCCCTACTCCCTTTCCCCTGCATCACTCCCCTTACCTTCCCACATCCCCTTCCTCCACTCGCCTCCCCCACTCCCTCCCCCACTCCACTACTCTCCTGCCTCACTCCCATCCGCCACTCCACTCATCACTCCTCTCTCCCCTCCCCTACACCCCTTCATTCACCACCCTCTCCCCTTCACATTCCCTCTCCCTCCCCACAACCCTCCCCCTGCCCCACTCACTATCCCCCACTCCCCTAACTCTGCACCCCCACTCCCCTAACTCCCCTCCCTGTTCCCTGCACCCCACCCCACTGCCCTCCCTTATTCCCTTCCTGCATCCCCTCTACCACTCCCATCCCCCTCCCTGCCCTTCCCCCTCCCCTTCCCCACACTATTCCCCCACTCCCTTCCCTCTCCCCTTCTCCCCCTCCCCAATCCCCTCCCCCACTCACCTACCCTACTCCTCATTGGCTTACCCCATTCCCCTCCGCCACTCGCCTCCCTCACTACCATCCACCTACCCCGTTACCCTCCACGGGTCCCCTTCCCCACATCCCTTCTCCACTGCCCTTGCGACACCCCTCCTTTCCCCACTCCCCACTCCCCTCCCCTCCCCAACTCCACACACTCACTCCCATTTCCCACTCCACTCTCACTGCCACCTCGCCCATTCCTCTCCCTGCTCCCCTCCCCTTCCTACGCCCAGTCCCCTCCCCCACTCCCCTCCCCAACCCCCTGCACTCCCCTCCCACACTCCCCCCTCTCCTCCCTCACTCGCGTCCTCCATTCCAGTTCCCACTCCTCTCTCCCCTCCCCGATACCCCCCACTCACCACCCTCTCCCCCTCACTCTCCCTCTCCCTCCCCACTACCCTCCCCCAATCCCACTCACCCTCCCCCACTCTCCCTCCTCCTTCACTCCGCTTCACCACTCCCACACTCTCCTCCATCACTACCATCCTACACTCCACTCCCAACTCCACTCTCCCTACCCTACACTTCCCACTCACCTCCTTCTCCCCTCACACTCCTTCTCCTTCCCCACTCCCATCCCCGAATCCCACTGCCCCTCTCCCACTCACATCACCCTCCCCTCCCTCACTCCCTTCTACACTCCTGCACACCCCTCCCCCTCTCCCCTTCTCAACTCTCCTCCCGCAATCCCATCCTTCACTCCCCTCCCTCACTCCCCTCCCTAACACCTCTCCCCCTCTCCCTCCCCACTCCCCTCCCGCACACCACACTCCCCTCCCCCACTCCACACCCCGCACTCCCCCCTCCCCACTCCTCACTCTCCATTCCCCTCACCTCCCCCTCCACTCCCCCACTCCCAACTACCCTCCCCCACTACCCTCCCTAACTCCTCTCCCCCACACCTCTCCCTCACTCCCCTCCCCCACTCCCCCTCCCCGACTCAGCCCTGCCCCTCTATCACTGCCCTCCCACACACCCCACCACGTCCCCACTCCCCCACTCCCTTCCCCCACTCCCACTCCCCACTACGCACTCCCCACTACGCTCCCCACATCCGCACTCCCCTCCCCCACACCCCACTCCGCACTCCTCTCTCCCTACTCCACTCCACACTCCCCCTTCCCCTCCCCCGCTCCCCCACTCCCCTCCCCCACTCCTCACTCTCCCACTCCACTCCTCACTCCCCACCCACTCCCCATTCCCCGACTCCTCACTCCCCACTCCCCCACTCACCCACTCCCCACTCCCCTCCCCCACGAACCACTCCCCTCCCCAACTACCCACTCCCCAATCCCCTCCCCCACTCCTCACCCCACTCCCCCACTCCTCACTTCAATCCCATAAACCCCACTCCCCTCCCACCAACCCCACTCCCCCCACCCACTCCCCACTCCCCTCACCCACTCCCCACTCCCCTCCCCCACTCCCCACTCCCCTCCCCCACACCTGACTCCTCACTCCCCACTCCACTCCCCCACTCCCCACCACCCACTTCTCACTTCACTCCCCCACTCCCCACTTCTCACTCCCTACTCAACTCCACACTGCCCCACTCCCCTCCCCCACTCCCCTCCCCCACTGCCCACCTTCCCACTCCCCACTCCCCACTCCACTCATCACTCCCCGAATCCTCACTCCCCACTCCCCCACTCACCTCTCTCCCACACTCCACTCCCCACTCCTCACTCCCCTCCCCTACTCCTCTCCCCCACTAACAACTCCCCCACTCCCCACTCCTCCCTCACCACTCCCCCACTCACCTCAACCCCACTCCTCACTCATCACTCCACTCCCCACTCCTCACTCCCCTCCACCACTCCCCTACGCCAGTCCCCTCCCCCACTCAACACTCCCCTCCCCAACTACCAACTCCCCAATCCATCCCCCACTCCTCACTCCCCTCCCCCACTCCTCACTCCAATCCCATAAACCCCACTCCCCTCCCACCAACCCCACTCCCCTCCCCCACACCCCACTCCTCATGCCCCTCTCAACTCGCCCACTCCCCACTACCCACTTCTCACTCCCCACTCAACTGCACACTCCCCCATTCCCCTCCCCCACTCCCCTTCCGCACTCCCCACTCTCCCGATCCCCACTCCTCACTCCCCACTCCACTCCCCACTCCCCGACTCCTCACTCCCCAATCACCTCTCCCCCACTCCTCACTCACCACTCCACTCCTCACTCCTCACTCCTCACTCCCCTCCCCCACTCACAACTCCCCTCCCCAAGTACCCACTCCCCAATCCCCTCCCCCACTCCTCACTCCCCTCCCCCACTCCTCACTCCAATCCCATAAACCCCACTCCCCTCCCACAAACCCCACAACCCTCAACCACTCCCCACTCCCCTCACCCACTCCCCACTCCGCTCCCCCACTCCCCACTCCTCACTCCCCACTCCAGTCCCCCACTCCCCGCTACCCACTTCTCACTCCTCTCCCCCATTCCCCACTTCTCACTCCCCACTCAACTCCCCACGCCCCACGCCCCCTCCACACTCCCCACTCCACTCCTCACTCAGCCACTCGCCACTCCTCACTCCCCACACCTCTCCACACTCCCCCACTGCTCACTACTCACTCCCCACTCTACTCCTCACTCTCCACTCCCCTCACCCACTCCCCTCTCATCCATCCCTTCCCCAACCCCACTCCCCACTCCTCACTCCACTCCCCACTCCCCTACCCCCACTCCTCTCTCCCCACAACACTCCCCACTACCCCACTGCCCACTCCTCACTCCCAACTCCACACCCAACTCCACACTCCCCTCCCTACTCCTCATTCACGTCACCCGCTCACTACTCCCCTTCCCCACTCCCCACTTCACAATCCCCTCCCCGACTCCTCACTCCCCTCCCTCACTCAACACTCCCATCCCGCAAAACCCCACTCCCCTCCCCCACTCCCGTCCCCCACCCCTCCCCCACTCCCCACATGACTCCTGCACTCCCCACTCCCCCTTCCCTTCCCCAGTCCTCACTCCACTCCCCCCTCCCCCACTCTCCACTCCCGACTCAATTCCCCCACTCCCCACTCCCCTATCCCACTCTACACTCCCGTCCCCCACTCCCCTCTCCCACTCTTCACTCCTGTCCCCACTCCCCTCTCCCCACTCACTATTCCTCTCCCCCACTTCCCTCCCCCACTTCCCCCCTCTCCTCTTGCCCTCCTTCCCTCTCCCCACAACCACACCCACACCCAATCCTTTCCCCACTCTCACTCCTGCGCTCCCAACTCACCTCCCCACAACCCCACCCCCACTCCTCCTCCTCACTCCCCTCCCGCACTCTCCACGCCCCTCACCACTCCCCCACCCACACTCCCCTTCCTCACTCCCCTCCTAACTCACCTCCCAACTACCCCACCCCCACTCCTCCTCCTCACTCCCCTCCCGCACTCTCCACGCCCCTCCCCCACTCCCCCACCCCCACTCCCCCTCCTCACTCCCCTCCCGCACTCCCCACTCCCTTCCCCCACTCCCTTCCCCCACTCCCTTCCCCCACACCACTCCCCCACTCCCCACTCCAGTTTTCACCTCTGCCCTCCTCCACTCCCCTCCCCTCCCCCAATCCTCTCCCCCACTCCCCACTCACCTCCTCCAATCCCCACTCTTCACTCCCCACTCACCGACAGCACACTCCAACTCCCCTCCCCAACTCTCCATTCCTCCACCCCTCTCACTCCCCACTCCCCTCCTCTACTCCCCCCTGCACGCCTCCAGTCCCAACTCACCTCCCGCATGTCCCACACCCCTCCCCCAAAGCCCTCCCCCTCCCCCTCTCTCCTCCCACTTGCCTCCTCTCCCCTCCCCTCCCCCATTCGCCTCCTCTTCCCTCCCCTCCCCCACTCACCACTCCTGACTCAATTCCCCCACTTCCCACTCTCCACTCCGGGACACCCCCCCCACTCCTTTCACCATTCCACTTCCCACTCCCCTATCCCTCACACCTCCTCCTCTCACCTCGACCTCTCCCCTCCACTCCCCTCCCCTCTCCCCTCCCCCACTCCACTTCCCACTCCCCTATTCCTCACCCCTCCCCCACTCCCCTCGCCTCTCTTCTCCTCTCCCCTCTCCACTCCTCTTCAAACTTCGCACCACCACTCCCCTCCCCCTCTCCCATCCTCTCCCATTCCCCACTCCCCTCCCCCACTCCCCTCCCCCTCTCCCATCCTCTCCCATCCCCCACTCCCCTCCCCAACTCCCCTCTCTCCACTTCTCACTCCAACTCCCCTTCGCAACAAGTCTGGATTGATTTGGCTCTTTCCGAGCGTGTGAGTGGGACTCAGTACCACTCCAGCTGCTATTAATAGAGACCTGGATTGAATTGGCTCTTTCCTGGTGTGTGAGTGGGACTCAGTACCACTGCAGTTGGTATTAATAGAGTCCTGGAATGAACTGTCCCTTTCCTGCTGTGTGAGTGGGATTCAGTCCCACTCCAAATGTTATTAATAAAGGCCTGCATTGAATTGGCTCTTTCCTGGTGTGTGAGAGAGACTCAGTACCCCTCCAGCTGGCATGAATAGAGGTCTGGATAGAATTGGCTCTGTCCTGGTGTGTAAGTGGGGCTCAGTACCATTCCAGCTGGTATTAATAGAGGTCTGGATGGAATTGGCTCTTTCTGGTGTGTGAGTGGGACTCAGTATCACTCCAGCTGGTATGAATAGAGACCTGGATTGAATTGGCTCTTTCCTGGTGTGTGAGTGAGACTCCGTGCCACTCCAGCTGGTATTAATAGAGACCTGGATTGAATTTGCTCTTTCCTGGTGTGTGAGTGAGACTCAGTGTTACTCCAGCCGGTATTAATAGAGGCCTGGATTGAATTGGCTCTTTCCTGTAGTGTGAGTGGGGCTCAGTACCACTCCAGCTGGTATTAAAAGAGGCCTGGATTGAATTGGCTCTTTCTGGTGTGTGAGTGGGACTCAGTACAACTCCAGCTGGTATGAATAGAGGCCTGGATTGAATTGTCTCTTTCCTGGAGACTGAGTGGGACTCAGTACCACTCCAGCTGGTATTAATAGAGGCCTGGATTGAATTTGCTCTTTCTGGTGTGTGAGTAGGACTCAGTACCTCTCCAGCTGGTATGAATAGAGGCCTGGATTGAATTGGCTCTTTCCTTGTGTGTGAGTGGTGCTCAGTACCACTCCAGCTGGAATGAATAGAGGCCTGGATTGACTTGGCTCTTTCCTGGTGTGTGAGTGGGACACAGTACCACTCCAGCTGGTATTAATAGAAACCTGGATTGAATTGGCTCCTTCCTGGTGAGTGAGTGGGGCTCAGTACCACTCCAGCTGGTATTAATAGAGATCTGGATAGAATTGGCTCCTTCCTGGTGAGTGAGTGGGGCTCAGTACCACTCCAGCTGGTATTAATAGAAACCTGGATTGAATTGGCTCCTTCCTGGTAAGTGAGTGGCACTCAGTACCACTTCAGCTGCTGTTAATAGATGTCTCGATTGAACTGGCTGTTTCCTGGTGTTTCAGTGAAACTCAGTTACACTCCAGCTGGTTTCAAGATAAACCTGGTTTGAATTGACTCTTTCCTGGTGTGTCAGTGGTGCTCAGTACCACTCCAGCTGATATTAATAGAGGTCTGGATTGAATTTCCAATTTCCTGGTGTGTGAGTGGGACTCAGTACCACTCCAGCTGATATTAATAGAGGTCTGGATTGAATTGCCTCTTTCCTGGTGTGTGAGTGAGACTCAGTACCACTCCAGCTGGTAATAATAGAAATTTGGTTTCAATTGGCACTTTCCTGGGTTTGGGTGGGGCTCAGTACCACTGCAGCTGGTATGAATAGAGGCCTGAATCGAATTGGCGCTTTCCTGGAGTGTGAGTGGGGCTCAGTACTACTCCAGCTGGTATTTATAGAGGCCTGGTTTGAATTGGCTCTTTCCTGGAGTGTGAGTGCGGCTCAGTACTACTCCAGCTGGTATGAATATAGGCCTGGATTGAATTGACCCTTTCCTGGTGTTTCAGTGAGACTCAGTACCACTCCAGCTGATATTAATAGAGACCTGGATTTCATTGAATCTGACCTGGCGTGTGAGTGGGACTCAGTACCACTCCAGCTGGTAATAATAGAAATTTGGTATCAATTGGCACTTTCCTGGGTGTGAGTGGGGCTCAGTACCACTCCAGCTGGTATGAATAGAGGCCTGGTTTGACTTGGCTCTTTCCAGGTGTGTGAGTGGGGCTCAGTACCACTCCAGCTGGTGTCAATAGAGACCTGGATTGAATTGGCTGTTTCCTGGTGTGTGAGTGGGACTCAGTACCACTCCAGCTTGTATTAATAGAGGTCTGGATTGAATTGGCACTGTTCTAGTGTCTGTGTGGGACTCAGTGCCACTCCAACTGGTTGTAAAAGAGGTCTGGATTGAATTGGCTCCTTCCTGGTGAGTGAGTGGGGCTGAGTACCACTTCAGCTGGTATTAATAGAGGTCTGGAATGAATTGGCTCTTTCCTGGTGTGTGAGTGGGACTCAGTACCACTGCAGCTGCTATGAATAGAGGCCTGGATTGACTTGGCTCTTTCCTGGTGTGTGAGTGGGAATTAGTACCACTCCAGCTGATTTTAATAGAGGCCTGGATTGACTTGGCTCCTTCCAGGTGTGTGAGTGGGGCTCAGTACCACTCCAGCTGGTATTAATAGAAACCTGGACTGAATTGGCTCCTTCCTGGTGAGTGAGTGGGGCTCAGTACCACTCCACCTGATATTAATAGAGACCTGGATTGAATTGCCTCTGACCTGGCATGGGAGTGGGACTCAGTTCCACTGCAGCTGGTATGAATAGAAACCTGGATTGAATTGGCTCTTTCCTGGTGTGTGAGTGGGGCTCAGTACCACTCCAGCTGGTATTAATAGAAACCTGGATTGAATTGGCTCCTTCCTGGTGAGTGAGTGGGGCTCAGTACCACTCTAGCTGGTATTAATAGAAACCTGGATTGAATTGGCTCCTTCCAGGTGTGTGAGTGGGACTCAGTACCACTCCAGCTGGTATTAATAGAAACCTGGATTGAATTGGCTCCTTCCAGGTGTGTGAGTGGGGCTCAGTATCACTCCAGCTGGTATTAATAGAAACCTGAATTGAATTGGCTCCTTCCACGTGTGTGAGTGGGACTCAGTACCACTCCAGCTGGTATTAATAGAAACCTGGATTGAATTGGCGCCTTCCTGGTGAGTGAGTGGGGCTCAGTACCACTCCAGCTGGTATTAATAGAAACCTGGATTGAATTGGCTCCTTCCTGGTGAGTGAGTGGGGCTCAGTACCACTCCAGCTGGTATTAATAGAGGCCTGGTATGAATTGACTCTTTCCTGGAGTGTGAGTGGGGCTCAGTACCACTCCAGCTGGTGTTAATAGAGGCCTGGATTGAATTGGCTCTTTCCTGGATTGTGAGTGGGGCTCAGTACCACTCCAGCTGGTATTAATAGAGGCCTGGATTGTATTGGCTCTTTCTGTTGTGTGAGTGGGACTCAGTACCTCTCCAGCAGGTATTAATAGAGGCCTGGATTGAATTGGCTCTATCCTGGAGTGTGAGTGGTGCTCAGTACCACTCCAGCTGTTATGAATAGAGGCCTGGATTGACTTGGCTCTTTCCTGGTGAGTCAGTACCACTCCAGCTGCTATTAATGGAGGTCTGGTTGGAATTTGCTCTCTCCTGGTGTGTGAGTGAGACTCAGTACCACTCCAGCTGGTATTATAGAGGTGTGGATTGAATTGGCACTGTTCTGGTGTCTGAGTGGGACTCAGTACCTCTCCAGCTGGAATGAATAGAGTCCTAGATTGACTTAGCTCTTTCCTGGAGTGTGAGTGGGGCTCAGTACCACTCCGGCTGGTATTAATAGAAGCCCAGATTGAATTGCCTCTTTCCTGGTGTTTCAGTGAGACTCAGTACCACTCCAGCAGGTTTTAATAGAGGCCTGGATTGAATTGGCTCTTTCTGGTGTGTGAGTGGGATTCAGTACCACTACAGCTGGTATTAATAGAGGCCTGGATTGAATTGGCTATTTCCTGGAGTGTGAGTGGGTCTCAGTACCTCTCCAGCTGGTATTAATAGAGGCCTGGATTGAATTGGCTCTTTCTGGTGTGTGAGTGGGACTCAGTACCTCACCAGCTGGAATGAATAGAGGCCTGGATTGAATTGGCTCTTACTGGTGTGTGAGTGGGACTCAGTACCACTCCAGCTGGTAATAACAGAGGTCTGGATTGAATTGGCTCTTTCTGGTGTGTGAGTGGGACTCAGTACCACTCCAGCTGGTAATAATAGAGGTCTGGATTGAATTGGCTCTTTCTGGTGTGTGAGTGGGACTCAGTACCTCACCAGCTGGAATGAATAGAGTCCTGGATTGACTTGGCTCTTTCTGCTGTGCGAGTGGGGCTCAGTACCACTACAGCTGGTATTAATAGAGGCCTGGATTGAATTGGCTCTTTCTGGTGTGTGAGTGGGACTCAGTACCTCTCCAGCTGGAATGAATAGAGTCCTAGATTGACTTAGCTCTTTCCTGGTGTGTGAGTGGGACTCAGTACCTCTCCAGCTGGAATGAATAGAGTCCTGGATTGACTTGGCACTTTCTGCTGTGCGAGTGGGGCTCAGTACCACTACAGCTGGTATTAATAGAGGCCTGGATTGAATTGGCTCTTTCCTGGTGTGTGAGTGGGAATCAGTACCACTCCAGCTGGTATTAATAGAAACCTGGACTGAATTGGCTCCTTCCTGGTGAGTGAGTGGGGCTCAGTACCACTCCAGCAGCTGTAAATAGAGGTCTCGATTGAACTTGTTCTTTCCTGGTGTTTCAGTGACACTCAGTACCACACCAGCTGGTTTCAAGAGAAACCTGGTTTGAATTGACTCTTTCCTGGTGTGTCAGTGGGACTCAGAACTACTCCAGCTGGTATTAATAGAGGCCTGGATTAAATTGACTCTTTCTGGTGTGTGAGTGGGACTCAGTACCACTCCAGCTGGTATTAATAGAGGCCTGGATTGAATTGGCTCTTTCCTGGTGTGTGAGTGTGACTCAGTACCTCTCCAGCTGGTATTAATGGAGGTCTGGTTTGAATTTGCTCTTTCCTGGTGTGTGAGTGAGTCTCAGTACCACTCCAGCTGGTAATAATAGAAATTTGGTTTCAATTGGCTCTTTCCTGGTGTGTGAGTGGGACTCAGTACCTGTCCAGCTGGTAATAATGGAGGTCTGGTTTGAATTTGCTCTTTCCTGGTGAGTGAGTGAGACTCAGTACCACTCCAGCTGGTATTTAAAGAGGTCTGGCTTGAATGGGCTCTTTCCTGGTGGGTGAGTGAGACTCAGTACCACTCCAGCTGGTAATAATAGAAATTTGGTTTCAATTGGCACTTTCCTGGGTTTGAGTGGGGCTCAGTACCACTGCAGCTGGTATGAATAGAGGCCTGAAACGAATTGGCGCTTTCCTGGAGTGTGAGTGGGGCTCAGTACTACTCCAGCTGGTATTAATAGAGGCCTGAATCGAATTGGCGCTTTCCTGGAGAGTGAGTGGGGCTCAGTACTACTCCAGCTGGTATTTATAGAGGCCTGGTTTGAATTGGCTCTTTCCTGGAGTGTGAGTGCGGCTCAGTACTACTCCAGCTGGTATGAATAGAGGCCTGGATTGAATTGACTCTTTCCTGGTGTTTCAGTGAGACTCAGTACCACTCCAGCTGATATTAATAGAGACCTGGATTTAATTGCCTCTGACCTGGCGTGTGAGTGGGACTCAGTACCACTCCAGCTGGTAATAATAGAAATTTGGTATCAGTTGGCACTTTCCTGGGTGTGAGTGGGGCTCAGTACCACTCCAGCTGGTATCAATAGAGACATGGATTGAATTGGCTGTTTCCTGGTGTGTGAGTGGGGCTCAGTACCACTCCAGCTGATATTAATAGTGACCTGGATTGAATTGCCTCTGACCTGGCATGGGAGTGGGACTCAGTACCACTGCAGCTGGTATGAATAGAGACCTGGATTGAATTGGCTCTTTCCTGGTGTGTGAGTGGGGCTCAGTACCACTCCAGCTGGTATTAATAGAAACCTGGATTGAATTGGCTCCTTCCAGGTGTGTGAGTGGGGCTCAGTACCACTCCAGCTGGTATTAATAGAAACCTGGATTGAATTGGCTCCTTCCAGGTGTGTGAGTGGGGCTCAGTATCACTCCAGCTGGTATTAATAGAAACCTGAATTGAATTGGCTCCTTCCAGGTGTGTGAGTGGGACTCAGTACCACTCCAGCTGGTATTAATAGAAACCTGGATTGAATTGGCGCCTTCCTGGTGAGTGAGTGGGGCTCAGTACCACTCCAGCTGGTATTAATAGAAACCTGGATTGAATTGGCTCCTTCCTGGTGAGTGAGTGGGGCTCAGTACCACTCCAGCTGATATTAATAGTGACCTGGATTGAATTGCCTCTGACCTGGCATGGGAGTGGGACTCAGTACCACTGCAGCTGGTATGAATAGAGACCTGGATTGAATTGGCTCTTTCCTGGTGTGTGAGTGGGGCTCAGTACCACTCCAGCTGGTATTAATAGAAACCTGGATTGAATTGGCTCCTTCCTGGTGAGTGAGTGGGGCTCAGTACCACTCCAGCTGGTATTAATAGAAACCTGGATTGAATTGGCTCCTTCCAGGTGTGTGAGTGGGACTCAGTACCACTCCAGCTGGTATTAATAGAAACCTGGATTGAATTGGCTCCTTCCAGGTGTGTGAGTGGGACTCAGTACCACTCCAGCTGGTATTTATAGAAACCTGGATTGAATTGGCGCCTTCCTGGTGAGTGAGTGGGGCTCAGTACCACTCCAGCTGGTATTAATAGAAACCTGGATTGAATTGGCTCTTTCCTGGTGTGTGAGTGGGACTCAGTACCTGTCCAGCTGGTATTAATGGAGGTCTGGTTTGAATTTGCTCTTTCCTGGTGAGTGAGTGAGACTCAGTACCACTCCAGCTGGTATTTAAAGAGGTCTGGCTTGAATGGGCTCTTTCCTGGTGGGTGAGTGGGACTCAGTACCTGTCCAGCTGGTATCAATAGAGACCTGGATTGAATTGGCTGTTTCCTGGTGTGTGAGTGGGACTCAGTACCACTCCAGCTGGTATTAATAGAGGTCTAGATTGAAGTGGCACTGTTCTTGTGTCTGTGTGGGACTCAGTGCCACTCCAACTGGTTGTAAAAGAGGTCTGGATTGAATTGGCTCCTTCCTGGTGAGTGAGTGGGGCTGAGTACCACTTCAGCTGGTATTAATAGAGGTCTGGAATGAATTGGCTCCTTCCAGGTGTGTGAGTGGGGCTCAGTACCACTCCAGCTGGTATTAATAGAAACCTGGACTGAATTGGCTCCTTCCTGGTGAGTGAGTGGGGCTCAGTACAACTCCAGCTGATATTAATAGAGACCTGGATTGAATTGCCTCTGACCTGGCATGGGAGTGGGACTCAGTACCACTGCAGCTGGTATGAATAGAGACCTGGATTGAATTGGCTCTTTCCTGGTGTGTGAGTGGGGCTCAGTACCACTCCAGCTGGTATTAATAGAAACCTGGATTGAATTGGCTCCTTCCAGGTGTGTGAGTGGGGCTCAGTATCACTCCAGCTGGTATTAATAGAAACCTGAATTGAATTGGCTCCTTCCAGGTGTGTGAGTGGGACTCAGTACCACTCCAGCTGGTATTAATAGAAACCTGGATTGAATTGGCGCCTTCCTGGTGAGTGAGTGGGGCTCAGTACCACTCCAGCTGGTATTAATAGAAACCTGGATTGAATTGGCTCCTTCCTGGAGTGTGAGTGGGGCTCAGTACCACTCCAGCTGGTATTAATAGAGGCCTGGTTTGAATTGACTCTTTGCTGGAGTGTGAGTGGGGCTCAGTACCACTCCAGCTGGCATTAATAGAGGCCTGGATTGAATTGGCTCTTTCCTGGAGTGTGAGTGGGGCTCAGTACCACTCCAGCTGGTATTAATAGAGGCCTGGATTGTATTGGCTCTTTCTGTTGTGTGAGTGGGACTCAGTACCTCTCCAGCAGGTATTAATAGAGGCCTGGATTGAATTGGCTCTTTCCTGGAGTGTGAGTGGTGCTCAGTACCACTCCAGCTGTTATGAATAGAGGCCTGGATTGACTTGGCTCTTTCCTGGTGAGTCAGTACCACTCCAGCTGCTATTAATGGAGGTCTGGTTGGAATTTGCTCTTTCCTGGTGTGTGAGTGAGACTCAGTGCCACTCCAGCTGGTATTATAGAGGTCTGGATTGAATTGGCACTGTTCTGGTGTCTGAGTGGGACTCAGTACCTCTCCTGCAGGAATGGATAGAGTCCTAGATTGACTTTGCTCTTTCCTGGAGTGTGAGTGGGGCTCAGTACCACTCCAGCTGGTATTAATAGAAGCCCAGATTGAATTGCCTCTTTCCTGGTGTTTCAGTGAGACTCAGTACCACTCCAGCTGATATTAATAGAGACCTGGATTGAATTGGCTCTTTCTGGTGAGTGACTGGGACTCAGTACCACTCCAGCTGGTTTTAATAAAGGCCTGGATTGAATTGGCAGTTTCCTGGAGTGTGAGTGCGGCTCAGTACCACTCCAGCTGGTATTAATAGAGTCCTGGATTGACTTGGCTCTTTCTGGTGTGTGAGTGGGACTCAGTACCACTACAGCTGGTATTAATAGAGGCCTGGATTGAATTGGCTATTTCCTGGAGTGTGAGTGGGTCTCAGTACCTCTCCAGCTGGTATTAATAGAGGCCTGGATTGAATTGGCTCTTTCTGGTGTGTGAGTGGGACTCAGTACCTCTCCAGCTGGAATGAATAGAGGCCTGAATTGAATTGGCTCTTTCTGGTGTGTGAGTGGGGCTCAGTACCACTCCAGCTGGTAATAATAGAGGTCTGGATTGAATTGCCTCTTTCCTGGTTTGTGAGTGGGACTCAGTACCTCTCCAGCTGGAATGAATAGAGTCCTAGATTGACTTAGCTCTTTCCTGGTGTGTGAGTGGGACTCAGTACCTCTCCAGCTGGAATGAATAGTGTCCTGGATTGACTTGGCTCTTTCTGCTGTGCGAGTGGGGCTCAGTACCACTACAGCTGGTATTAATAGAGGCCTGGATTGAATTGGCTCTTTCCTGGTGTGTGAGTGGGAATCAGTACCACTCCAGCTGGTATTAATAGAAACCTGGACTGAATTGGCTCCTTCCTGGTGAGTGAGTGGGGCTCAGTACCACTCCAGCAGCTGTTAATAGAGGTCTCGATTGAACTTGTTCTTTCCTGGTGTTTCAGTGACACTCAGTACCACACCAGCTGGTTTCAAGAGAAACCTGGTTTGAATTGACTCTTTCCTGGTGTGTCAGTGGGACTCATAACTACTCCAGCTGGTATTAATAGAGGCCTGGTTTAAATTGACTCTTTCTGGTGTGTGAGTGGGACTCAGTACCACTCCAGCTGGTATTAATAGAGGCCTGGATTGAATTGGCTCTTTCCTGGTGTGTGAGTGGGACTCAGTACCTCTCCAGCTGGTATTAATGGAGGTCTGGTTTGAATTTGCTCTTTCCTGGTGTGTGAGTGAGACTCAGTACCACTCCAGCTGGTAATAATAGAAATTTGGTTTCAATTGGCTCTTTCCTGGTGTGTGAGTGGGACTCAGTACCTCTCCAGCTGGTATTAATGGAGGTCTGGTTTGAATTTGCTCTTTCCTGGTGAGTGAGTGAGACTCAGTACCACTCCAGCTGGTATTTAAAGAGGTCTGGCTTGAATTGGCTCTTTCCTGGTGGGTGAGTGAGACTCAGTACCACTCCAGCTGGTATTAATATCGGCCTGGTTTCAATTGTCTCTTTCCTGGTGTGTCGGAGGGACTCAGTACCACACCAGCTGGTATTAATAGAGGCCTGGATTGAATTGGCTCTTTCTGGTGTGTGAGTGGGACTCAGTACCACTCCAGCTGGTTTCAAGAGAAACCTGGTTTGAATTGACTCTTTCCTGGTGTGTGAGTGAGGCTCAGTACCACTCCAGCTGATATTAATAGAGGCCTGGATTGAATTGGCTCTTTCTGGTGTGTGAGTGGGACTCAGTACCACTCCAGCTGGTATTAATAGAGGTCTGGATTGAATTGCCTCTTTCCTGGTCTGTGAGTGGGACTCGGTACCTCTCCAGCTGGTTTCAAGAGAAACCTGGTTTGAATTGACTCTTTCCTGGTGTGTGAGTGAGGCTCAGTACCACTCCAGCTGATATTAATAGAAATTTGGTTTCAATTGGCACTTTCCTGGTGTGTGAGTGGGACTCAGTACCACTCCAGCTGGTATGAATAGAAGCCTGGATTGAATTGCCTCTTTCCTGGTGTGTGAGTGGGGCTCAGTACCTCTCCAGCTGGTATGAATAGAGGCCTGGATTGACTTGGCTCTTTCCTGGTGTGTGAGTGAGACTCAGTACCACTCCAGCTGGTATTTAAAGAGGTCTGGATTGATTTGGCTCTTTCCTGTTGAGTGAGTGGGGCTCAGTACCACTTCAGCTGCTGGTAATAGAGGTCTGGATTGAATTGGCTCTTTCCTGGTGTTTCAGTGAGACTCAGTACCACGCCAGCTGGTATTTAAAGAGGTCTGGATTGATTTGGCTCTTTCCTGGTGTGTGAGTGGGGCTCAGTACCACTCCAGCTGGTGTTAATAGAGGTCTGGATTGAATTGGCTCTTTCCTGGAGTGTCAGTGGAGCTCAGTACTACTCCAGCTGGTATTAATAGAGGCCTGGATTGAATTGGCTCTTTCTGGTGTGTGAGTGGGACTCAGTACCACTCTAGCTGGTATTTAAAGAGGTCTGGATTGATTTGGCTCTTTCCTGGTGTGTGAGTGGGGCTCAGTACCACTCCAGCTGGTATTTAAAGAGGTCTGGATTGATTTGGCTCTTTCCTGGTGTGTGAGTGGGGCTCAGTACCACTCCAGCTGGTGTTAATAGAGGTCTGGATTGAATTGGCTCTTTCTGGTGTGTGAGTGGGACTCAGTACCTCTCCTGCTGGTATGAATCGAGGCCTGGATGGAATTGGCTCTTTCCTGGTGTGTCAGTGGTGCTCCGTACAACTCCAGCTGGTATGAACAGAGGCCTGGTTTGAATTGACTCTTTCCTGGTGAGTGAGTGGGGCTCAGTACCACTACAGCTGGTATTAATAGAGGCCTGGATTGAATTGGCTATTTCCTGGTGTGTGAGTGAGACTCAGTACCACTCCAGCTGGTATGAATAGAGGCATGGATTGACTTGGCTCTTTCTGGTGTGTGAGTGGGACTCAGTACCACTCCAGCTGGAATGAATAGAGTCCTGGATTGACTTAGCTCTTTCCTGGTGTGTGAGTGGGACTCAGTACCACTCCAGCTGGTATTAATAGAGGTCTGGATTGAATTGGCTCTTTCTGCTGTGCGAGTGGGGCTCAAGACCACTACAGCTGGTATTAATAGAGGCCTGGATTGAATTGGCTCTTTCTGGTGTGTGAGTGGGACTCAGTACCACTCTAGCTGGCATTTAAAGAGGTCTGGATTGATTTGGCTCTTTCCTGGTGTGTGAGTGGGGCTCAGTACCACTCCAGCTGGTATTTAAAGAGGTCTGGATTGATTTGGCTCTTTCCTGGTGTGTGAGTGGGGCTCAGTACCACTCCAGCTGGTGTTAATAGAGGTCTGGATTGAATTGGCTCTTTCCTGGAGTGTCAGTGGAGCTCAGTACTACTCCAGCTGGTATTAATAGAGGCCTGGATTGAATTGGCTCTTTCTGGTGTGTGAGTGGGACTCAGTACCTCTCCTGCTGGTATGAATCGAGGCCTGGATGGAATTGGCTCTTTCCTGGTGTGTCAGTGGTGCTCCGTACAACTCCAGCTGGTATGAACAGAGGCCTGGTTTGAATTGACTCTTTCCTGGTGAGTGAGTGCGGCTCAGTACCACTACAGCTGGTTTTAATAGAGGCCTGGATTGAATTGGCTATTTCCTGGTGTGTGAGTGAGACTCAGTACCACTCCAGCTGGTATGAATAGAGGCATGGATTGACTTGGCTCTTTCTGGTGTGTGAGTGGGACTCAGTACCACTCCAGCTGGAATGAATAGAGTCCTGGATTGACTTAGCTCTTTCCTGGTGTGTGAGTGGGACTCAGTACCACTCCAGCTGGTATTAATAGAGGTCTGGATTGAATTGGCTCTTTCTGCTGTGCGAGTGGGGCTCAATACCACTACAGCTGGTATTAATAGAGGCCTGGATTGAATTGGCTCTTTCCTGGTGTGTGAGTGGGACTCAGTACCACTCCAGCTGGTATGAATAGAGGCCTGGATTGACTTGGCTCTTTCTGCTGTGCGAGTGGGGCTCAGTACCACTACAGCTGCTATTAATAGAGGCCTGGATTGAATTGGCTCTTTCTGGTGTGTGAGTGGGACTCAGTACGTCTCCAGCTGGAATGAATAGAGTCCTGGATTGACTTAGCTCTTTCCTGGTGTGTGAGTGGGACTCAGTACCTCTCCAGCTGGAATGAATAGAGTCCTGGATTGACTTGGCTCTTTCTGCTGTGCGAGTGGGGCTCAGTACCACTACAGCTGGTATTAATAGAGGCCTGGATAGAATTGGCTCTTTCCTGGTGTGTGAGTGGGAATCAGTACCACTCCAGCTGGTATTAATAGAAACCTGGACTGAATTGGCTCCTTCCTGGTGAGTGAGTGGGGCTCAGTACCACTCCAGCAGCTGTTAATAGAGGTCTCGATTGAACTTGTTCTTTCCTGGTGTTTCAGTGACACTCATTACCACACCAGCTGGTTTCAAGAGAAACCTGGTTTGAATTGACTCTTCGCTGGTGTGTCAGTGGGACTCAGAACTACTCCAGCTGGTATTAATAGAGGCCTGGTTTAAATTGACTCTTTCTGGTGTGTGAGTGGGACTCAGTACCACTCCAGCTGGTGTTAATAGAGGTCTGGATTGAATTGGCTCTTTCCTGGAGTGTCAGTGGAGCTCAGTACTACTCCAGCTGGTATTAATAGAGTCCTGGATTGAATTGGCTCTTTCTGGTGTGTGAGTGGGACTCAGTACCACTCCAGCTGGTATTTAAAGAAGTCTGGATTGATTTGGCTCTTTCCTGGTGTGTGAGTGGGGCTCAGTACCACTCCAGCTGGTATTTAAAGAGGTCTGGATTGATTTGGCTCTTTCCTGGTGTGTGAGTGGGGCTCAGTACCACTCCAGCTGGTGTTAATAGAGGTCTGGATTGAATTGGCTCTTTCCTGGAGTGTCAGTGGAGCTCAGTACTACTCCAGCTGGTATTAATAGAGGCCTGGATTGAATTGGCTCTTTCTGGTGTGTGAGTGGGACTCAGTACCTCTCCTGCTGGTATGAATCGAGGCCTGGATGGAATTGGCTCTTTCCTGGTGTGTCAGTGGTGCTCCGTACAACTCCAGCTGGTATGAACAGAGGCCTGGTTTGAATTGACTCTTTCCTGGTGAGTGAGTGGGGCTCAGTACCACTACAGCTGGTATTAATAGAGGCCTGGATTGAATTGGCTATTTCCTGGTGTGTGAGTGAGACTCAGTACCACTCCAGCTGGTATGAATAGAGGCATGGATTGACTTGGCTCTTTCTGGTTTGTGAGTGGGACTCAGTACCACTCCAGCTGGAATGAATAGAGTCCTGGATTGACTTAGCTCTTTCCTGGTGTGTGAGTGGGACTCAGTACCACTCCAGCTGGTATTAATAGAGGTCTGGATTGAATTGGCTCTTTCTGCTGTGCGAGTGGGGCTCAATACCACTACAGCTGGTATTAATAGAGGCCTGGATTGAATTGGCTCTTTCCTGGTGTGTGAGTGGGACTCAGTACCACTCCAGCTGGTATGAATAGAGGCCTGGATTGACTTGGCTCTTTCTGCTGTGCGAGTGGGGCTCAGTACCACTACAGCTGGTATTAATAGAGGCCTGGATTGAATTGGCTCTTTCTGGTGTGTGAGTGGGACTCAGTACGTCTCCAGCTGGAATGAATAGAGTCCTAGATTGACTTAGCTCTTTCCTGGTGTGTGAGTGGGACTCAGTACCTCTCCAGCTGGAATGAATAGAGTCCTGGATTGACTTGGCTCTTTCCTGGTGTGTGAGTGGGAATCAGTACCACTCCAGCTGGTATTAATAGAAACCTGGACTGAATTGGCTCCTTCCTGGTGAGTGAGTGGGGCTCAGTACCACTCCAGCAGCTGTTAATAGAGGTCTCGATTGAACTTGTTCTTTCCTGGTGTTTCAGTGACACTCAGTACCACACCAGCTGGTTTCAAGAGAAACCTGGTTTGCATTGACTCTTTCCTGGTGTGTCAGTGGGACTCAGAACTACTCCAGCTGGTATTAATAGAGGCCTGGTTTAAATTGACTCTTTCTGGTGTGTGAGTGGGACTCAGTACCACTCCAGCTGGTATTAATAGAGGCCTGGATTGAATTGGCTCTTTCCTGGTGTGTGAGTGGGACTCAGTACCTCTCCAGCTGGTATTAATGGAGGTCTGGTTTGAATTTGCTCTTTCCTGGTGTGTGAGTGAGACTCAGTACCACTCCAGCTGGTAATAATAGAAATTTGGTTTCAATTGGCTCTTTCCTGGTGTGTGAGTGGGACTCAGTACCTCTCCAGCTGGTATTAATGGAGGTCTGGTTTGAATTTGCTCTTTCCTGGTGAGTGAGTGAGACTCAGTACCACTCCAGCTGGTATTTAAAGAGGTCTGGCTTGAATTGGCTCTTTCCTGGTGGGTGAGTGAGACTCAGTACCACTCCAGCTGGTATTAATATAGGCCTGGTTTCAATTGTCTCTTTCCTGGTGTGTCGGAGGGACTCAGTACCACACCAGCTGGTATTAATAGAGGCCTGGATTGAATTGGCTCTTTCTGGTGTGTGAGTGGGACTCAGTACCACTCCAGCTGGTTTCAAGAGAAACCTGGTTTGAATTGACTCTTTCCTGGTGTGTGAGTGAGGCTCAGTACCACTCCAGCTGATATTAATAGAGGCCTGGATTGAATTGGCTCTTTCTGGTGTGTGAGTGGGACTCAGTACCACTCCAGCTGGTATTAATAGAGGTCTGGATTGAATTGCCTCTTTCCTGGTCTGTGAGTGGGACTCGGTACCTCTCCAGCTGGTTTCAAGAGAAACCTGGTTTGAATTGACTCTTTCCTGGTGTGTGAGTGAGGCTCAGTACCACTCCAGCTGATATTAATAGAAATTTGGTTTCAATTGGCACTTTCCTGGTGTGTGAGTGGGACTCAGTACCACTCCAGCTGGTATGAATAGAAGCCTGGATTGAATTGCCTCTTTCCTGGTGTGTGAGTGGGGCTCAGTACCTCTCCAGCTGGTATGAATAGAGGCCTGGATTGACTTGGCTCTTTCCTGGTGTGTGAGTGAGACTCAGTACCACTCCAGCTGGTATTTAAAGAGGTCTGGATTGATTTGGCTCTTTCCTGTTGAGTGAGTGGGGCTCAGTACCACTTCAGCTGCTGGTAATAGAGGTCTGGATTGAATTGGCTCTTTCCTGTTGTTTCAGTGAGACTCAGTACCACGCCAGCTGGTATTTAAAGAGGTCTGGATTGATTTGGCTCTTTCCTGGTGTGTGAGTGGGGCTCAGTACCACTCCAGCTGGTGTTAATAGAGGTCTGGATTGAATTGGCTCTTTCCTGGAGTGTCAGTGGAGCTCAGTACTACTCCAGCTGGTATTAATAGAGGCCTGGATTGAATTGGCTCTTTCTGGTGTGTGAGTGGGACTCAGTACCACTCCAGCTGGTATTTAAAGAGGTCAGGATTGATTTGGCTCTTTCCTGGTGTGTGAGTTGGGCTCAGTACCACTCCAGCTGGTATATAAAGAGGTCTGGATTGATTTGGCTCTTTCCTGGTGTGTGAGTGGTGCTCAGTACCACTCCAGCTGGTGTTAATAGAGGTCTGGATTGAATTGGCTCTTTCCTGGAGTGTCAGTGGAGCTCAGTAATACTCCAGCTGGTATTAATAGAGGCCTGGATTGAATTGGCTCTTTCTGGTGTGTGAGTGGGACTCAGTACCTCTCCTGCTGGTATGAATCGAGGCCTGGATGGAATTGGCTCTTTCCTGGTGTGTCAGTGGTGCTCCGTACAACTCCAGCTGGTATGAACAGAGGCCTGGTTTGAATTGACTCTTTCCTGGTGAGTGAGTGGGGCTCAGTACCACTACAGCTGGTATTAATAGAAGCCTGGATTGAATTGGCTATTTCCTGGTGTGTGAGTGAGACTCAGTACCACTCCAGCTGGTATGAATAGAGGTCTGGATTGAATTGGCACTTTCTGCTGTGCGAGTGGGGCTCAGTACCACTACAGCTGGTATTAATAGAGGCCTGGATTGAATTGGCTCTTTCCTGGTGTGTGAGTGGGACTCAGTACCACTCCAGCTGGTATTAATAGAGGTCTGGTTGGAATTTGCTCTTTCCTGGTGTGTGAGTGGGACTCAGTACCTCTCCAGCTGGTATGAATAGAGGCCTGGATTGACTTGGCTCTTTCCTGGTGTGTCAGTGGTGCTCAGTACAACTCCAGCTGGTATGAACAGCGGCCTGGTTTGAATTGACTCTTTCCTGGTGTGTGAGTGAGACTCAGTCCCACTCCAGCTGGTATTAATAGATACCTGTATTGAAATGGCTCTTCCCTGGTGTGTGAGTGGGACTCAGTACCACTCCAGCTGGTATGAATAGAGGCATGGATTGACTTGGCTCTTTCTGTGTGTGAGTGGGACTCAGTACCACTCCAGCTGGAATGAATAGAGTCCTGGATTGACTTAGCTCTTTCCTGGTGTGTGAGTGGGACTCAGTACCACTCCAGCTGGTATTAATAGAGGTCTGGATTGAATTGGCTCTCTCCGCTGTGCGAGTGGGGCTCAGTACCACTACAGCTGGTATTAATAGAGGTCTGGATTGAATTGGCTCTTTCTGGTGTGAGAGTGGGACTCAGTACCACTCCAGCTGGTATGAATAGAGGCATGGATTGAATTGGCTCTTTCTGGTGTGTGAGTGGGACTCAGTACCACTCCAGCTGGAATGAATAGAGTCCTAGATTGACTTAAGCTCTTTCCTGGTGTGTGAGTGGGACTCAGTACCACTCCAGCTGGTATTAATAGAGGTCTGAATTGAATTGGCTCTTTCTGCTATGCAAGTGGGGCTCAGTACCACTACAGCTGGTATTAATAGAGGCCTGGATTGAATTGGCTATTTCCTGGTGTGTGAGTGAGACTCAGTACCACTCCAGCTGGTATGAATAGAGGCATGGATTGACTTGGCTCTTTCTGGTGTGTGAGTGGGACTCAGTACCACTCCAGCTGGTATTAATAGAGGTCTGGATTGAATTGGCTCTTTCCTGGTGTGTCAGTGGTGCTCAGTACCACTCCAGCTGGTATGAATAGAGGCCTGGTTGGAATTTGCTCTTTCATGGTGTGTGAGTGGGACTCAGTACCTCTCCAGCTGGTATGAATAGAGGCATGGATTGACTTGGCTCTTTCCTGGTGTGTGAGTGAGACTCAGTACCACTTCAGCTGCTGGTAATAGAGGTCTGGATTGAATTGGCTCTTTCCTGGTGTTTCAGTGAGACTCAGTACCACTCCAGCTGGTATTAATAGAGGCCTGGATTGAATTTGCTCTTTCTGGTGTGTGAGTAGGACTCAGTACCTCTCCAGCTGGTATGAATAGAGGCCTGGATTGAATTGGCTCTTTCCTGTAGTGTGAGTGGGGCTCAGTACCACTCCAGCTGGTATGCATAGATGCCTGGATTGACTTGGCTCTTTCCTGGTGTGTGAGTGAGTCTCAGTACCACTCCAGATGGTTTCAAGAGAAACCTGGTTTCAATTGGCACTTTCCTGGCTTGCGAGTGGGGCTCAGTACCACTGCAGCTGTTATGAATAGAGGCCTGGATTTACTTGGCTCTTTCCAGGTGTGTAACTGGGGCTCAGTACCACTCCAGCTGCTATTAATGGAGGTCTGGTTGGAATTTGCTCTTTCCTGATGTGTGAGTGAGAGTCAGTACCACTCCAGCTGGTATTAATAGAGATCTGGATTGAATTTGCTCCTTCCTGGTGTGTGAGTGGGGCTCAGTCCCACTCCAGCTGGTAATAATAGAAATGTGGTTTCAATTGGCACTTTCCTGGTGTGTGAGAGGGACTCAGTGCCACTCCAGCTGGTATTAATAGAAATCTGGATTGAATTTGCTCCTTCCTGGTGTGTGAGTGGGGCTCAGTCCCACTCCAGCTGGTATTAATAGAAACCTGGATTGAATTGGCTCCTTCCTGGTGTGTGAGTGGGGCTCAGTCCCACTCCAGCTTGTATTAATAGAAGCCTGGATTGAATTGCCTCTTTCCTGGTGTTTCAGTGAGACTCAGTACCACTCCAGCTGTTTTCAAGAGAAACCTGATTTGAGTTGACTCTTTCCTGGTGTGTGAGTGAGACTCAGTACCACTCCAGCTGGTGTTAATAGAGACCTGGATTGAATTGCCTCTTTCCTGGCATCTGTGTGGGACTCAGTACCACTCCAGCCGGTATTAATAGAGGCCTGGTTAGAATTGGCTCTTTCTGGTGAGTGAGTGGGGCTCAGGTCCACTCCAGCTGGTATTAATAGAGGCCTGGATTGAATTGGCTCCTTCCTGGTGAGTGAGTGGGGCTCAGTCCCACTCCAGCTTGTATTAATAGAAGCCTGGATTGAATTGCCTCTTTCCTGGTGTTTCAGTGAGACTCAGTACCACTCCAGCTGGTTTCAAGAGAAACCTGATTTGAGTTGACTCTTTCCTGGTGTGTGAGTGAGACTCAGTACCACTCCAGCTGGTGTTAATAGAGACCTGGATTGAATTGCCTCTTTCCTGGCATCTGTGTGGGAATCAGTACCACTCCAGCTGGTATTAATAGAGGCCTGGTTAGAATTGGCTCTTTCTGGTGTGTGAGTGGGGCTCAGGTCTTCTCCAGCTGGTATTAATAGAGGCCTGGTTTGAATTGACTCTTTCCTGGTGTGTGAGTGGGACTAAATCCAACTCCAGCTGGTATTAATAGATACCTGGATTGAAATGGCTCTTCCCTAGTGTGTGAGTGGGGCTCAGTCCCACTCCAGCTGGTATTAATAGATACCTGGATTGAAATGGCTCTGCCCTGGTGTGAGAGTGGGAATCAGTACCAATTTAGTTGCTATAAATAGAGGCCTGGATTGGAATGGCGCTTCCCTGGTGTGTGAGTGGGGCTCAGTACCACTCCAGCTGGTATTAATAGAGGCCTGGATTGAATTGACTCTTTCCTGGTGTGTGAGTGGGACTCAGTCCCACTCCAGCTTTTATTAATAGATACCTGGATTGAAATGGATCTTCCCTGGTGTGTGAGTAGGACACAGTACCACTCCAGCTGGTATTAATAGAGACCTGGATTGAATTGCCGCTTTACTGGTGTGTGAGTGAGACTCAGTACCATTCCAGCTGGTATTGAAGACGAGTGGATTGAAAATTCTCAGTCCTGGTGTGTGAGTGGGGCTCAGTCCCACTTTAGTTGCTATAAATATAGGTGTGGATAGATATTTCTCTTTCCTGGGGTGTGAGTGGGACTCAGCACCACACCAGCTGGTATTAATAGAGGTCTGGATTGAATTGCCTCTTTCCTGGTGTGTGAGTGGGACTCGGTACCACTCCAGCTGGTATTAATAGAGACCTGGATTGAATTGCCTCTTTCCTGGTGTGTGAGTGGGACTCAGTACCACTCCAGCTGGTATTAATAGAGACCAGGATTTAATTGCCTCATTCCTGCTGTGTGAGTGGGACTCAGTACCACTCCAGCTGGTATTAATTGAGGTCTGGATTGAATTGCCTCTTTCCTGCTGTGTGAGTGGGACTCGGTACCACATCCAGCTGGCATTAATAGAGACCTGGATTTAATTGCCTCATCCCTGCAGTGTGAGTGGGAATGAGTACCTCTCCAGCTGTTATTTGTAAACGTGTGGATTGATATTTCTCTTTCCTGGTGCATGAGCGGGACTCAGTACCACTCCAGCTGGTACTAATAGTGGTCTGGATTGAATTGCCTCTTTCCTGCTGTGTGAGTGGGACTCAGTACCACTCCAGCTGGTATTCATGGAGGTCTGGATTGATTTCGCTCTTTCCTGGTGTTTGACTGGGACTCAGTACCACTCCAGCTGGTATTAATAGAGGTCTGGATTGAATTGGCTCTTTCCTGGTGTTTGAGTGGGATTCAGTACCACTCCAGCTGGTATTCATAGAGACCTGGATTGAATTGCCTCTTAGCTGGTGTGTGAGTGAGACTCAGTACCACTCCAGCTGGTATTAATGGAGGCCTGGTTTCAATTGTCTCTTTCCTGGTGTGTAAGTGGGACTCAGTACCACTCCAGCTGGTATTAATAGAGGCCTGGTTTCAATTGTCTCTTTCCTGGTGTGTGAGTTGGACTCAGTGCCACTCCAGCTGGTATTAATAGAAGCCTGGATTGAATTGCTGATTTCCTGGTGTGTGAGTGGGACACAGTACCACTTCAGCTGGTATTGATAGAGATCTGGATTGAATTGGCTCCTTCCTGGTGAGTGAGTGGGGCTCAGTACCTCTCCAGCTGGTATTAATAGAAACCTGGATTGAATTGGCTCCTTCCTGGTGAGTGAGTGGGGCTCAGTACCACTCCAGCTGGTAATAATAGAAATTTGGTTTCAATTGGCACTTTCCTGGTGTGTGATTGGGACTCAGTACCACTTCAGCTGCTGTTAATAGAGGTCTGGAATGAATTGGCTCCTTCCTGGTGTGTGAGTGGGACTCAGTACCACTTCTGCTGCTGTTAATAGAGGTCTGGAATGAATTGGCTCCTTCCTGGTGTGTGAGTGGGGCTCAGTACCACTTCAGCTGCTGTTAATAGAGGTCTGGAATGAATTGGCTCTTTCCTGGTGTTTCAGTGAGACTCAGTACCACTCCTGCTGGTTTCAAGAGAAACCTGGTTTGAATTGACTCTTTCCTGGTGTATGAGTGGGACTCGGTAACACTCCAGCTTTTATAGAGGTGTGGATTGATATTTCTCTTTCCTGGTGTGTGAGTGGGACTCAGTAGCACTCCAGCTGGTATTAATAGAGGTCTGGATTGAATTGCCTCTTTCCTGGTTTGTGAGTGGGACTCAGTACCACTCCAGCTGGTATTAATAGAGGTCTGGATTGAATTGCCTCTTCCCTGCTGTGTGAGTGGGACTCAGTACCACTCCAGCTGGTATTAATAGAGGCCTGGATTGATTTGGCTCTTTCCTGGTGTGTGAGTGGGGCTCAGTACCACTCCAGCTGGTATTAATAGAGGTCTGGATTGAATTGCCTCTTTCCTGGTGAGTGAGTGGGACTCAGTACCACACCAGCTGGTATTAATAGAGATCTGGATTGAATTGCCTCTTTCCTGGTTTGTGAGTGGGACTCAGTACCACTCCAGCTGGTACTAATAGAGGTCTGGATTGAATTGCCTTTTAGCTGGTGTGTGAGTGGGACTCAGTACCACTCCAGCTGGTATTAAATGAGGTATGGATTGAATTGCCTCTTTCCTGCTGTGGGAGTGGGACTCGGTACTACTCCAGCTGGCATTAATAGAGACCTGGATTTAATTGCCTCATCCCTGCTGTGTGAGTGGGAATCAGTACCTCTCCAGCTGTTATTTATAAACGTGTGGATTGATATTTCTCTTTCCTGGTGCATGAGCGGGACTCAGTACCACTCCAGCTGGTACTAATAGTGGTCTGGATTGAATTGCCTCTTTCCTGCTGTGTGAGTGGGACTCAGTACCACTCCAGCTGGTATTCATGGAGGTCTGGATTGATTTCGCTCTTTCCTGGTGTTTGACTGGGACTCAGTACCACTCCAGCTGGTATTAATAGTGGTCTGGATTGAATTGGCTCTTTCCTGGTGTTTGAGTGGGATTCAGTACCACTCCAGCTGGTATTCATAGAGACCTGGATTGAATTGCCTCTTAGCTGGTGTGTGAGTGAGACTCAGTACCACTCCAGCTGGTATTAATGGAGGCCTGGTTTCAATTGTCTCTTTCCTGGTGTGTAAGTGGGACTCAGTACCACTCCAGCTGGTATTAATAGAGGCCTGGTTTCAATTGTCTCTTTCCTGGTGTGTGAGTGAGACTCAGTACCACTCCAGCTGGTATTAATAGAGGCCTGGTTTCAATTGTCTCTTTCCTGGTGTGTAAGTGGGACTCAGTACCACTCCAGCTGGTATTAGTAGAGGCCTGGTTTCAATTGTCCCTTTCCTGGTGTGTGAGTTGGACTCAGTGCCACTCCAGCTGGTATTAATAGAAGCCTGGATTGAATTGCTTATTTCCTGGTGTGTGAGTGGGACACAGTACCACTTCAGCTGGTATTGATAGAGATCTGGATTGAATTGGCTCCTTCCTGGTGAGTGAGTGGGGCTCAGTACCTCTCCAGCTGGTATTAATAGAAACCTGGATTGAATTGGCTCCTTCCTGGTGAGTGAGTGGGGCTCAGTACCACTCCAGCTGGTAATAATAGAAATTTGGTTTCAATTGGCACTTTCCTGGTGTGTGATTGGGACTCAGTACCACTTCAGCTGCTGTTAATAGAGGTCTGGAATGAATTGGCTCCTTCCTGGTGTGTGAGTGGGGCTCAGTACCACTTCTGCTGCTGTTAATAGAGGTCTGGAATGAATTGGCTCCATCCTGGTGTGTGAGTGGGGCTCAGTACCACTTCAGCTGCTGTTAATAGAGGTCTGGAATGAATTGGCTCTTTCCTGGTGTTTCAGTGAGACTCAGTACCACTCCTGCTGGTTTCAAGAGAAACCTGGTTTGAATTGACTCTTTCCTGGTGTATGAGTGGGACTCGGTAACACTCCAGCTTTTATAGAGGTGTGGATTGATATTTCTCTTTCCTGGTGTGTGAGTGGGACTCAGTAGCACTCCAGCTGGTATTAATAGAGGTCTGGATTGAATTGCCTCTTTCCTGGTTTGTGAGTGGGACTCAGTACCACTCCAGCTGGTATTAATAGAGGTCTGGATTGAATTGCCTCTTCCCTGCTGTGTGAGTGGGACTCAGTACCACTCCAGCTGGTATTAATAGAGGCCTGGATTGATTTGGCTCTTTCCTGGTGTGTGAGTGGGGCTCAGTACCACTCCAGCTGGTATTAATAGAGGTCTGGATTGAATTGCCTCTTTCCTGGTGAGTGAGTGGGACTCAGTACCACTCCAGCTGGTATTAATAGAGATCTGGATTGAATTGCCTCTTTCCTGGTTTGTGAGTGGGACTCAGTACCACTCCAGCTGGTACTAATAGAGGTCTGGATTGAATTGCCTTTTAGCTGGTGTGTGAGTGGGACTCAGTACCACTCCAGCTGGTATTAATAGACGTCTGGATTGAATTGCCTTTTAGCTGGTGTGTGAGTGGGACTCAGTACCACTCCAGCTGGTATTAATAGACGTCTGGATTGAATTGCCTTTTAGCTGGTGTGTGAATGGGACTCGGAAACACTCCAGCTGGTATTAACAGAGGTCTGGATTGAATTGGCTCTTTCCTGGTGAGTGAGTGGGACTCAGTACCACTCCAGCTGGTATTAATAGAGGTCTGGATTGAATTGGCTCTTTCCTGGTGAGTGAGTGGGACTCAGTACCACTCCAGCTGGTATTAATAGAGGTCTGGATTGAATTGGCTCTTTCCTGGTGAGTGAGTGGGAATCAGTACCACTCCAGCTGGTATTAATAGAGGTCTGGATTGAATTGCCTCTTTCCTGGTTTGTGAGTGGGACTCAGTACAACTCCAGCTGGTATTTATAAAGGTGTGGATTGATATTTCTCTTTCCTGGTGTGTGAGTGGGACTCAGTACCACTCCAGCTGGTACTAATAGAGGTCTGGATTGAATTGCCTTTTAGGTGGTGTGTGAGTGGGACTCAGTACCACTCCATCTGGTATTAATAGAGGTCTGGATTGAATTGCCTTTTAGTTGGTGTGTGAGTGGGAATCAGTACCACTCCAGCTGGTGTTACTAGAGGCGTGGTTTCAATTGTCTCTTTCCTGGTGTGTGAGTGGGACTCAGTGCCACGCCTGCTGTTATTAATAGATGTCTGGATTGAATTGGCTCTGTTCTGATGTCTGAGTGGGACTCAGTGCCGCTCCAGCTGGTATTAATAGAAGCCTGGATTGAATTGCCTATTTCCTGGTGTGTGAGTGGGACTCAGTACCAGTCCAGCTGGTATTAATAGAGGCCTGCTTTCAATTGTCTCTTTCCTGGTGTGTGAGTGGGACTCAGTGCCACTCCAGCTGGTAATAATAGAGGTCTGGATTGAATTGCCTCTTTCCTGGCGTGTGAGTGGGGCTCAGTACCACTCCAGCTGGTACTAATAGAGGTCTGGATTGAATTGCCTCTTTCCTGCTATGTGAGTGGGACTCAGTACCACTCCAGCTGGAATTTTTGAGGTGTGGATTGATATTTCTCTTTCCTGGTCTGTGAGTGGGACTCAGTACCACTCCAGCTGGTATTAATAGAGGCCTGGTTTCAATTGTCTCTTTCCTGGTGTGTGATTGGGACTCAGTACCACTCCAGCTGGTATAAATAGACGTCTGGATTTAATTGGCGCTGTTCTGGTGTCTGAGTGGGACTCAGTGCCACTCCAGCTGGTTATAATAGAGGTCTGGATTGAATTGTCTCTTTCCTGGTGTGTAAGTGGGACTCAGTACCACGCCAGCTGGTTATAATAGAGGTCTGGATTGAATTGGCTCTTTCCTGGAGTGTAAGTGAGACTCAGTACCTCTCCAGCTGGTATTAATAGAGACCTGGATTGAATTGCCTCTTTCCTGGTGTGTGAGTGGGACTCAGTGCCACTCCAGCTGGTTATAATAGAGGTCTGGATTGAATTGGCTCTTTCCTGGTGTGTAAGTGGGACTCAGTACCACTCCAGCTGGTATTAATAGAGATCTGGATTGAATTGCCTCTTTCCTGGTTTGTGAGTGGGACTCAGTACCAATCCAGCTGGTATTAATAGAGGTCTGGATTGAATTGCCTTTTAGCTGGAGTGTGAGTGGGACTCAGTACCACTCCAGCTGGTATTAATAGAGGTCTGGATTGAATTGGCTCTTTCCTGGTGTATAAGTGGGACTCAGTGCCACTCCTGCTGGTATTAATAGAGACCTGGATTGAATTGCCTCTTAGCTGGTGTGTGATTGGGAGTCAGCACCACTCCAGCTGGTATTAATAGAGGTCTGGAATGAATTGGCTCTTTTCTGGTGTTTCAGTGAGACTCAGTACCACTCCAGCTGGTATTAATAGAGGCCTGGTTTGAATTGACTCTTTCCTGTTGTGTGAGAGGGGCTCAGTCCCACTCCAGTTGCTTTAGATAGAGGCCTGGATCGAAATGTCTCTTCCCTGGTGTGTGAGTGGGGCTCAGGTCCACTCCAGTTAGTATTAATAGAGGCCTGGATTTAATTGCCTCTTTCCTGGTGTGTGAGTGGGACTCAGTACCACTCCAGCTGGTATTAATAGAGGTCTGGATTTAATTGCCTCTTTCCTGGTGAGTGAGTGGGGCTCAGTACCACTCCAGCTGGCATTAATAGAGGTTTGTATTGATATTTTTCTTTCCTGGTGTGTGAGTGTGACTCGGTACTACTCCAGCTGGTATTAATTGAGGCCTGGATTAAATTGCCTCTTTCCTGCTGTGTGATTGGGACTCAGTACCACTCCAGCTGGTACTAATAGAGGTCTGGATTGAATTGCCTCTTTCCTGCTGTGTGAGTGGGACTCAGTACCACTCCAGCTGGTATTTATAGAAGTTTGGATTGATATTTCTCTTTCCTGGTGTGTGAGTGGGACTCAGTACCACTCCAGCTGGTATTAATAGAGGTCTGGATTGAATTGCATCATTTCTGGTGTGTGAGTGGGACTCAGTACCACTCCAGCTGGTATTAATAGAGATCTGGATTGAATTGCCTCTTTCCTGGTGTGTGAGTGGGGATCAGTACCTCTCCAGCTGGTATTAATAGAGGTCTGGATTGAACTGGCTCCTACCTGGTGAGTGAGTGGGACTCTGTACCACTCCAGCTGTTATTAATAGAGGTCTGGATTTAATTGTCTCTTTCCTGGTGTGTACGTGGGACTCAGTACCACGCCAGCTGGTATTAATAGAGATCTGGATTGAATTGCCTCTTTCCTGGTGTCTGAGTGGGGATCAGTACATCTCCAGCTGGTATTAATAGAGGTCTGGATTGAATTGGCTCCTACCTGGTGAGTGAGTGGGGCTCAGTACCACTCCAGCTGGTATTTAAAGAGGTCTGGCTTGAATTGGCTCTTTCCTGGTGGGTGAGTGAGACTCAGTACCACTCCAGCTGGTATTAATAGAGGCCTGGTTTCAATTGGCTCTTTCCTGGAGTGTGAGTGGAGCTCAGTCCCAATCCAGCTGGTAAGAGTAGAGGCCTGGATTGAATTGGCTCTTTCTGTTGTGTGAGTGAGACTCAGTACCACTCCAGCTGGTATTAATAGAGGCCTGGTTTCAATTGGCTCTTTCCTGGAGTGTGAGTGGAGCTCAGTCCCACTCCAGCTGGTATGAGTAGACGCCTGGATTGAATTGGCTCTTCCTGTTGTGTGAGTGAGACTCAGTACCACTCCAGCAGGTATTAATAGAGGCCTGGTTTGAATTGACTCTTTCCTGGAGTGTGAGTGGGGCTCAGTACCACTCCAGCTGGTATTAATAGAGGCCTGGATTGAATTGGCTCTTTCCTGGAGAGTGAGTGGGGCTCAGTACCACTCCAGCTGGTATTAATAGAGGCCTGGATTGAATTGGCTCTTTCTATTGTGTGAGTGGGACTCAGTACCTCTCCAGCAGTTATTAATAGAGACCTGGATTGAATTGGCTCTTACCAGGTGTGTCAGTGGTGCTCAGTGCAACTCCAGCTGTTATGAATAGAGGCCTGGATTGACTTGGCTCTTTCCTGGTGAGTCAGTACCACTCCAGCTGCTATTAATGGAGGTCTGGTTGGAATTTGCTCTTTGCTGGTGTGTGAGTGAGACTCAGTATCACTCCAGCTGGTATTATAGAGGTCTGGATTGAATTGGCACTGTTCTGGTGTCTGAGTGGGACTCAGTGCCACTCCAGCTGGCATTAATAGAAGCCCAGATTGAATTGCCTCTTTCCTGGTGTGTGAGTGGGACTCAGTACCACTCCAGCTGGTATTAATAGAAACCTGGATTGAATTGGCGCCTTACTGGTGAGTGAGTGGGGCTCAGTACCACTCCGTCTGGTATTAATAGAAACCTGGATTGAATTGCCTCTTTCCTGGTGTGTGAGTGGGGCTCAGTACCACTCCAGCTGGTATTAATAGAAATTTGGATTGCATTGCCTCCTTCCTGGTGAGTGAGTGGGGCTCAGTACCACTACAGCTGGTATTAATAGAGGCCTGGTTTCAATTGTCTCTTTCCTGGTGTGTGATAGGGACTCAGTACCACTCCAGCTGGTATAAATAGAGGTCTGGATTTAATTGGCTCTGTTCTGGTGTCTGAGTGGGACTCAGTGCCTCTCCAGCTGGTTATAATAGAGGTCTGGATTGAATTGGCTCTTTCCTGGTGTGTAAGTGGGACTCAGTACCACGCCAGCTGGTTATAATAGAGGTCTGGATTGAATTGGCTCTTTCCTGGTGTGTCAGTGAGACTCAGTACCACTCCAGCTGGTATTAATCGAGACCTGGAATGAATTGCCTCTTTCCTGGTGTGTGAGTGGGACTCAGTGCCACTCCAGCTGGTTATAATAGAGGTCTGGATTGAATTGGCTCTTTCCTGGTGTGTAAGTGGGACTCAGTACCACGCCAGCTGGTTATAATAGAGGTCTGGATTGAATTGGCTCTTTCCTGGTGTGTAAGTGGGACTCAGTACCACTCCAGCTGGTATTAATAGAGGTCTGGATTGAATTGCCTTTTAGCTGGTGTGTGAGTGGGACTCAGTACCACTCCAGCTGGTACTAATAGACATCTGGATTGAATTGCCTTTTAGCTGTTGTGTGAGTGGGACTCAGTACCACTCCAGCTGGTATTAATAGAGGTCTGGATTGAATTGGCTCTTTCCTGGTATATAAGTGGGATTCAGTGCCACTCCTGCTGGTATTAATAGAGGCCTGGATTGAATTGCCTATTTCCTGGTGTGTGAGTGGGATACAGTACCACTCCAGCTGGTATTAATAGAGGTCTGGATTGAATTGGCTCTTTCCTGGTGTGTCAGTGAGACTCAGTACCACTCCAGCTGGTATTAATAGAGGCCTGGTTTGAATTGACTCTTTCCTGTTGTGTGAGAGGGGCTCAGTCCCACTCCAGTTGCTTTAGATAGAGGCCTGGATCGAAATGGCTCTTCCCTGGTGTGTGAGTGGGGCTCAGGTCCACTCCAGTTAGTATTAATAGAGGCCTGGATTTAATTGCCTCTTTCCTGGTGTGTGAGTGGGACTCAGTACCACTCCAGCTGGTATTAATAGAAGTCTGGATTTAATTGCCTCTTTCCTGTTGAGTGAGTGGGGCTCAGTACCACTCCAGCTGGTATTAATAGAGGTGTGTATTGATATTTTTCTTTCCTGGTGTGTGAGTGTGACTCGGTACTACTCCAGCTGGTATTAATTGAGGCCTGGATTAAATTGCCTCTTTCCTGCTGTGTGATTGGGACTCAGTACCACTCCAGCTGGTACTAATAGAGGTCTGGATTGAATTGCCTCTTTCCTGCTGTGTGAGTGGGACTCAGTACCACTCCAGCTGGTATTTTTAGAGGTTTGGATTGATATTTCTCTTTCCTGGTGTGTGAGTGGGACTCAGTACCACTCCAGCTGGTATTAATAGAGGTCTGGATTGAATTGCATCATTTCTGGTGTGTGAGTGGGACTCAGTACCACTCCAGCTGGTATTAATAGAGATCTGGATTGAATTGCCTCTTTCCTGGTGTGTGAGTGGGGATCAGTACCTCTCCAGCTGGTATTAATAGAGGTCTGGATTGAACTGGCTCCTACCTGGTGAGTGAGTGGGACTCTGTACCACTCCAGCTGTTATTAATAGAGGTCTGGATTTAATTGTCTCTTTCCTGGTGCGTAAGTGGGACTCAGTACCACGCCAGCTGGTATTAATAGAGATCTGGATTGAATTGCCTCTTTCCTGGTGTGTGAGTGGGGATCAGTACATCTCCAGCTGGTATTAATAGAGGTCTGGATTGAATTGGCTCCTACCTGGTGAGTGAGTGGGGCTCAGTACCACTCCAGCTGATATCTAAAGAGGTCTGGCTTGAATTGGCTCTTTCCTGGTGGGTGAGTGAGACTCAGTACCACTCCAGCTGGTATTAATAGAGGCCTGGTTTCAATTGGCTCTTTCCTGGAGTGTGAGTGAAGCTCAGTCCCACTCCAGCTGGTATGAGTAGAGGCCTGGATTGAATTGGCTCTTTCCTGGAGAGTGAGTGGGGCTCAGTACCACTCCAGCTTGTATTAATAGAGGCCTGGATTGAATTGGCGCTTTCCTGGAGAGTGAGTGGGGCTCAGTACCACTCCAGCTGGTATTAATAGAGGCCTGGATTGAATTGGCTCTTTCTGTTGTGTGAGTGGGACTCAGTACCTCTCCAGCAGGTATTAATAGAGACCTGGATTGAATTGGCTCTTACCAGGTGTGTCAGTGGTGCACAGTGCCACTCCACCTGTGATGAATAGAGGCCTGGATTGACTTGGCTCTTTCCTGGTGAGTCAGTACCACTCCAGCTGCTATTAATGGAGGTCTGGTTGGAATTTGCTCTTTGCTGGTGTCTGAGTGAGACTCAGTACCACTCCAGCTGGTATTATAGAGGTCTGGATTGAATTGGCACTGTTCTAGTGTTTGAGTGGGACTCAGTGCCACTCCAGCTGGTATGAATAGAAGCCCAGATTGAATTGCCTCTTTCCTGGTGTGTGAGTGGGACTCAGTACCACTCCAGCTGGTATTAATAGAAACCTGGATTAAATTGGCGCCTTACTGGTGAGTGAGTGGGGCTCAGTACCACTCCAGCTGGTATTAATAGAAACCTGGATTGAATTGCCTCTTTCCTGGTGTGTGAGTGTGGCTCAGTACCACTCCAGCTGGTATTAATAGAAACCTGGATTGAATTGCCTCTTTCCTGGTGTGTGAGTGGGGCTCAGTACCACTCCAGCTGGTATTAATAGAAACTTGGATTGAATTGGCTCCTTCCTGGTGAGTGAGTGGGGCTCAGTACCACTTCAGCTGCTGTTAATAGTGGTCTGGATTGAATTGGCTATTTCCTGGTGTTTAAGTGAGACTCAGTACCACTCCAGCTGATATTAATGGAGACCTGGATTGAATTGGCTCTTTCCTGGTGTGTGAGTGGGGCTCAGTGCCACTCCAGCTGGTATGAGTAGAGGCCTGGATTGAATTGGCTCTTTCTGGTGTGTGAGTGGGGCTCAGTACCACTCCAGCTGGTATTAATAGAAACCTGGATTGAATTGGCTCCTTCCAGGTGTGTGAGTGGGGCTCAGTACCACTCCAGCTGGTATTAATAGAAACCTGGATTGAATTGGCTCCTTCCTGGTGAGTGAGTGGGGCTCAGTACCACTCCAGCTGGTATTAATAGAAACCTGGATTGAATTGGCTCCTTCCTGGTGAGTGAGTGGGGCTCAGTACCACTCCAGCTGGTATTAATAGAGGCCTGGTTTGAATTGACTCTTTCCTGGAGAGTGAGTGGGGCTCAGTACCACTCCAGCTGGTATTAATAGAGGCCTGGATTGAATTGGCTCTTTCCTGGAGTGTGAGTGGGGCTCAGTACCACTCCAGCTGGTATTAATAGAGGCCTGGATTGAATTGGCTCTTTCTGTTGTGTGAGTGGGACTCAGTACCTCTCCAGCAGGTATTAATAGAGACCTGGATTGAATTGGCTCTTTCCTGGTGTGTCAGTGGTGCTCAGTACCACTCCAGCTGTTATGAAGAGAGGCCTGGATTGACTGGGCTCTTTCCTGGTGAGTCAGTACCACTCCAGCTGCTATTAATGGAGGTCTGGTTGGAATTTGCTCTTTGCTGGTGTGTGAGTGAGACTCAGTACCACTCCAGCTGGTTTCAAGAGAAACCTGGTCTCAATTGGCACTTTCCTGGCTTGTGAGTGGGGCTCAGTACCACTCCAGCTGGTATTAATAGAGGCCTGGATTCACATGGCTTTTTCCAGGTGTGTGAGTGGGACTCAGTACGACTCCAGCTGTTATTAATAGTAACCTGGATTGAATTGGCTCCTTCCTGGTGGGTGAGAGGGGCTCAGTACCACTCCAGCTGCTATTAATGGAGGTCTGGTTGGAATTTGCTCTTTCCTGGTGTGTGAGTGAGAGTCAGTACCACTCCAGCTGGCAATAATAGAAATGTCGTTTCAATTGGCACTTTCCTGGTGTGTGAGTGGGACTCAGTACCACTCCAGCTGGTATTAATAGAAACCTGGATTGAATTTGCTCCTTCCTGGTGTGTGAGTGGGGCTCAGTACCACTCCAGCTGGTATTAATAGAGATCTGGATTGAATTGGCTCCTTCCTGGCATCTGTGTGGGACTCAGTACCACTCCAGCTGGTATTAATAGAGGCCTGGATTGAAATGGCTCTTCCCTGGTGTGTGAGTGGTGCTCAGTACCACTCCAGCTGGTATTAATAGAGGCATGGATTGAATTGACTCTTTCTTGGTGTGTGAGTGGGACTCAGTCCCACTCCAGCTGGTATTAATAGATACCTGGATTGAAATGGCTCTTCCCTGGTGTGTGAGTAGGACACAGTACCACTCCAGCTGGTATTAATAGAGACCTGGATTGAATTGCCGCTTTACTGGTGTGTGAGTGAGACTCATTACCACTCCAGCTGGTATTGAAGACGAGTGGATTGAAAATTCTCAGTCCTGGTGTGTGAGTGGGGCTCAGTCCCACTTTAGTTGCTATAAATAGAGGTGTGGATAGATATTTCTCTTTCCTGGAGTGTGAGTGGGACTCAGTACCACTCCAGCTGGTATTAATAGAGGTCTGGATTGAATTGCCTCTTTCCTGGTGTGTGAGTGGGACACAGTACCACTCCAGCTGGTATTAATAGAGGTCTGGATTGAATTGCCTCTTTCCTGGTGTGTGAGTGGGACTCGGTACCTCTCCAGCTGTTATTTATAAACGTGCGGATTGATATTTCTCTTTCCTGGTGCATGAGCGGGACTCAGTACCACTCCAGCTGGTACTAATAGTGGTCTGGATTGAATTGCCTCTTTCCTGCTGTGTGAGCGGGTCTCAGTACCACTCCAGCTGGTATTGAAGACGTGTGGATTGAAACTTCTCTTTGCTGGTGTGTGAGTGGGACTTCAGTACTGCTACAGCTGGTTATAATAGAGGTCTGGATTGAATTGGCTCTTTCCTGGTGAGTAAGTGGGACTCAGTGCCACTCCAGCTGGTATTAATAGAGGCCTGGTTTCAATTGTCTCTTTCCTGGTGTGTGAGTGGGACTCAGTGCCACTCCAGCTGGTAGTAATAGAAGCCTGGATTGAATTGCTTATTTCCTGGTGTGTGAGTGGGCCACAGTACCACTTCAGCTGGTATTGATAGAGATCTGGATTGAATTGGCTCCTTCCTGGTGTGTGAGTGGGGCTCAGTACCACTCCAGCTGGCATTAATAGAAACCTGGATTGAATTGGCTCCTTCCTGGTGTGTGAGTGGGGCTCAGTACCACTCCAGCTGGTATTAATAGAGGTCTGGATTGAAATGACTCTTTCCTGGTGTGTGAGTGAGACTCAGTTCCACTCCAGCTGGTATTAATAAAGGCCTGGATTTAATTGCCTCTTTCCTGGTGTGTGAGTGGGACTCGGTAACACTGCAGCTGGTATTTATCGAGGTGTGGATTGAATTGCCTCTTTCCTGGTGAGTGAGTGGGGCTCAGTACCACTCCAGCTGGTATTAATAGAGGTCTGGATTGAATTGCCTCTTTCCTGGTGTGTGAGTGGGACTCGGTACCACTCCAGCTGGGATTAATAAAGGACTGGATTGATTTTGCTCTTTCCTGGTGTTTGAGTGGGACTCAGTGCCACTCCAGCTGGTATTCATAGAGGTCTGGATTGAATTGGTTCTTTCCTGGTGAGTGAGTGGGTCTCAGTGCCACTCCAGCTGGTATTAATAGAGACATGGATTGAATTGCCTCTTAGCTGGTGTGTGAGTGGGACTCAGTACCACTCCAGCTGGAATTAATAGAGACCTGGATTGAATTGCCTTTTCGCCGGTGTGTGAGTGGGACTCAGTACCACTCCAGCTGGTATTAATAGAGGTCTGGATTGATTTGGCTCTTTCCTGGTGTTTGAGTGGGACTCAGTGCCACTCCAGCTGGTATTAATAGAGATCTGGATTGATTTCGCTCTTTCCTGGTGTTTGAGTGGGACTCAGTACCACTCCAGCTGGTATTAATAGAGGCATGGATTGAATTGACTCTTTCTTGGTGTGTGAGTGGGACTCAGTCCCACTCCAGCTGGTATTAATAGATACCTGGATTGAAATGGCTCTTCCCTGGTGTGTGAGTAGGACACAGTACCACTCCAGCTGGTATTAATAGAGACCTGGATTGAATTGCCGCTTTACTGGTGTGTGAGTGAGACTCATTACCACTCCAGCTGGTATTGAAGACGAGTGGATTGAAAATTCTCAGTCCTGGTGTGTGAGTGGGGCTCAATCCCACTTTAGTTGCTATAAATAGAGGTGTGGATAGATATTTCTCTTTCCTGGAGTGTGAGTGGGACTCAGTACCACTCCAGCTGGTATTAATAGAGGTCTGGATTGAATTGCCTCTTTCCTGGTGTGTGAGTGGGACACAGTACCACTCCAGCTGGTATTAATAGAGGTCTGGATTGAATTGCCTCTTTCCTGGTGTGTGAGTGGGACTCGGTACCTCTCCAGCTGTTATTTATAAACGTGCGGATTGATATTTCTCTTTCCTGGTGCATGAGCGGGACTCAGTACCACTCCAGCTGGTACTAATAGTGGTCTGGATTGAATTGCCTCTTTCCTGCTGTGTGAGCGGGTCTCAGTACCACTCCAGCTGGTATTGAAGACGTGTGGATTGAAACTTCTCTTTGCTGGTGTGTGAGTGGGACTTCAGTACCACTACAGCTGGTTATAATAGAGGTCTGGATTGAATTGGCTCTTTCCTGGTGAGTAAGTGGGACTCAGTGCCACTCCAGCTGGTATTAATAGAGGCCTGGTTTCAATTGTCTCTTTCCTGGTGTGTGAGTGGGACTCAGTGCCACTCCAGCTGGTAGTAATAGAAGCCTGGATTGAATTGCTTATTTCCTGGTGTGTGAGTGGGCCACAGTACCACTTCAGCTGGTATTGATAGAGATCTGGATTGAATTGGCTCCTTCCTGGTGTGTGAGTGGGGCTCAGTACCACTCCAGCTGGCATTAATAGAAACCTGGATTGAATTGGCTCCTTCCTGGTGAGTGAGTGGGGCTCAGTACCACTCCAGCTGGTATTAATAGAGGTCTGGATTGAAATGACTCTTTCCTGGTGTGTGAGTGAGACTCAGTTCCACTCCAGCTGGTATTAATAAAGGCCTGGATTTAATTGCCTCTTTCCTGGTGTGTGAGTGGGACTCGGTAACACTGCAGCTGGTATTTATCGAGGTGTGGATTGAATTGCCTCTTTCCTGGTGAGTGAGTGGGGCTCAGTACCACTCCAGCTGGTATTAATAGAGGTCTGGATTGAATTGCCTCTTTCCTGGTGTGTGAGTGGGACTCGGTACCACTCCAGCTGGGATTAATAAAGGACTGGATTGATTTTGCTCTTTCCTGGTGTTTGAGTGGGACTCAGTGCCACTCCAGCTGGTATTCATAGAGGTCTGGATTGAATTGGTTCTTTCCTGGTGAGTTAGTGGGTCTCAGTGCCACTCCAGCTGGTATTAATAGAGACATGGATTGAATTGCCTCTTAGCTGGTGTGTGAGTGGGACTCAGTACCACTCCAGCTGGAATTAATAGAGACCTGGATTGAATTGCCTTTTCGCCGGTGTGTGAGTGGGACTCAGTACCACTCCAGCTGGTATTAATAGAGGTCTGGATTGATTTGGCTCTTTCCTGGTGTTTGAGTGGGACTCAGTGCCACTCCAGCTGGTATTAATAGAGATCTGGATTGATTTCGCTCTTTCCTGGTGTTTGAGTGGGACTCAGTACCACTCCAGCTGGTATTCATAGAGGTCTGGATTGAATAGGCTCTTTCCTGGTGTGTGAGTGGGACTCAGTTCCACTCCAGCTGGTATTAATAGAGGCCTGGTTTGAATTGACTCTTTCCTGGTGTGTGAGTGGGGCTCAGTTCCACTCCAGCTGGTATTAATAGAGGCCTGTATTGATTTGGCTCTTTCCTGGTTAGTGAGTGGGGCTCAGTACCACTCCAGCTGGTATTTATAGAGGTCTGGATTGAATTGGCTCTTTCCTGGTGAGTGAGTGGGGCTCAGTTCCACTCCAGCTGGTATTAATAGAGGCCTGGATTTAATTGCCTCTTTCCTGGTGTGTGAGTGGGACTCAGTACCACTCCAGCTGGTATTTATAAAGGTCTGGATTGAATTGCCTCTTTCCTGGTGTGTGAGTGGGACTCGGTACCACTCCAGCTGGGATTAATAGAGGTCTGGATTGAATTGCCTCTTTCCTGGTGTGTGAGTGGGACTCGGTACCACTCCAGCTGGGATTAATAAAGGACTGGATTGATTTTGCTCTTTCCTGGTGTTTGAGTGGGACTCAGTGCCACTCCAGCTGGTATTCATAGAGGTCTGGATTGAATTGGTTCTTTCCTGGTGAGTGAGTGGGTCTCAGTACCACTCCAGCTGGTATTAATAGAGACCTGGATTGAATTGCCTCTTAGCTGGTGTGTGAGTGGGACTCAGTACCACTCCAGCTGGGATTAATAGAGGTCTGGATTGAATTGCCTCTTTCCTGGTGTGTGAGTGGGACTCGGTACCACTCCAGCTGGTATTAATAGAGGTCTGGATTGATTTGGCTCTTTCCTGGTGTTTGAGTGGGACTCAGTGCCACTCCAGCTGGTATTAATAGAGATCTGGATTGATTTCGCTCTTTCCTGGTGTTTGAGTGGGACTCAGTACCACTCCAGCTGGTATTCATAGAGGTCTGGATTCAATTGGCTCTTTCCTGGTGTGTGAGTGGGACTCAGTTCCACTCCAGCTGGTATTAATAGAGGTCAGGATTGAAATGACTCTTTCCTGGTGTGTGAGTGGGACTCAGTCCCACTCTAGCTGGTATTAATAGAGGCCTGGATTTAATTGCCTCTTTCCTGGTGTGTGAGTGGGACTCAGTACCACTCCAGCTGGTATTTATAAAGGTCTGGATTGAATTGCCTCTTTCCTGGTGTGTGAGTGGGACTCAGTCCCACTCTAGCTGGTGTTTATCGAGGTGTGGATTGAATTGCCTATTTCCTGGTGTGTGACTGGGACTCAGTACCACACCAGCTGGTATTAATAGAGGACTGGATTGAATTGACTCTTTCCTGTTGAATGAGAGGTGCTCAGTTCCACTCCAGCTGGTATTAATAGAGATCTGGATTGAATTGCCTCTTTCCTGGTGAGTGAGTGGGACTCAGTACCGCTCCAGCTGGTATTAATAGATGCCTGGATTGATTTGCCTCTTTCCTGGTGTGTGAGTGGGGCTCAGTACCACTCCAGCTGGTATTAATAGAGGTCTGGATTGAATTGGCTGCTTCCTGCTGAGTGAGTGGGGCTCAGTACCACTCCAGCTGGTATTAATAGAGGCCTGGTTTGAATTGACTCTTTCCTGGTGTGTGAGTGGGACTCAGTTCCACTCCAGCTGGTATTAATAGAGGCCTGGTTTGAATTGACTCTTTCCTGTTGTGTGAGTGGGGCTCAGTACCACTCCAGCTGTTATTAATAGAGGCCTGGATTTAATTGCCTCTTTCCTGGTGTGTGAGTGGGACTCAGTACCACTCCATCTGGTATTAAAAGAGGGCTGGATTGAATTGACTCTTTCCTGGTGTGTGAGTGGGGCTCAGCTCCACTCAGCTGGTATTCATAGAGACCTGGATTGAATTGCCTCTTAGCTGGTGTTTGAGTGGGACTCAGTACCATCTAGCTGGTATTAACAGAGGTCTGGATTGATTTGGCTCTTTCCTGGTGTGTGAGTGGGGCTCAGTTCCACTCCAGCTGGTATTCATAGAGACCTGGATTGAATTGCCTCTTAGCTGGCGTTTGAGTGGGACTCAGTACCACTCCAGCTGGTATTAACAGAGGTCTGGATTGGTTTGGCTCTTTCCTGGTGTTTGAGTGGGGCTCAGTACCACTCCCGCTGCTATTAATAGAGGTCTGGATTGATTTGGCTCTTTCCTGGTGTTTGAGTGGGGCTCAGTGCCACTCCAGCTGGTATTCATAGAGGTCTGGATTGAATTGGCTCTTTCCTGGTGAGTGAGTGGGACTCAGTACCACTCCAGCTGGTATTAATAGAGATCAGGATTGATTTCGCTCTTTCCTGGTGTTTGAGTGGGACTCAGTACCACTCCAGCTGGTATTCATAGAGATCTGGATTGAATTGGCTCTTTCCTGGTGAGTGAGTGGGAATCTGCACCACTCCAGCTGGTATTAAAAGCGGTCTGGATTGAATTGCCTCATTCCTGGTTTCTGAGTGGGGCTCAGTACCTCTCCAGCTGGTATTAATAGAGATCTGGATTGAATTGGCTCTTGCCTGGTGTGTGAGTGGGGATCAGTGCAACTCCAGCTGGTATTAATAGAGGCCTGCATTGAATTGGCTCTATCCTGGTGTTTCAGTGAGACTCAGTACCACTCCAGCTGTTATAAATAGAGATCTGGATTTAATTGGCTCTTTCCTGGTGTGTGAGTGGGACTCAGTTCCACTCCAGCTGGTATTAATAGAGGCCTGGTTTGAATTGACTCTTTCCTGGTGTGTGAGTGGGACTCAGATCCACTCCAGCTGGTATCAATAGAGGCCTGGTATGATTTGACTCTTTCCTGGTGTGTGAGTGGGGCTCAGTTCCACTCCAGCTGGTATTAATAGAGGTCTGGATTGAAATGACTCTTTCCTGGTGTGTGAGTGAGACTCAGTACCACTCCAGCTGGTATAAATAGAGATCTGGATTTAATTGGCTCTTTCCTGGTGTGTGAGTGGGACGCAGTTCCACTCCAGCTGGTATTAATAGAGATCTGGATTTAATTGCCTCTTTCCTGGTGTGTGAGTGGGACTCAGTTCCACTCCAGCTGGTATTAATAGCGGTCTGGATTGAATTGGCTCCTTCCTGGTGTGTGAGTGGGGCTCAGTACCACTCCAGCTAGTATTAATAGAAACCTGGATTGAATTGGCTCCTTCCTGGTAAGTGAGTGGGGCTCAGTACCACTTCAGCTGCTGTTAATAGAGGTCTGGAATGAATTGGCTCCTTCCTGGTGTGTGAGTGGGGCTCATTACCACTTCAGCTGCTGTTAATAGAGGTCTGGAATGAATTGGCTCTTTCCTGCTGTTTCAGTGAGACTCAGGACCACTCCTGCTGGTTTCAAGAGAAACCTTGTTTGAATTGACTCTTTCCTGGTGTGTGAGTGGGACTCAGTACCACTCAAGCTGATATTAATAGAGGCCAGGATCGAAATGGCTCTTTCCTGGTGTGTGATTGGGACTCAGTACCACTCAAGCTGATATTAATAGAGGCCTGGATTTAATTGCCTCTTTCCTGCTGTTTGAGTGGGACTCGGTAACACTCCAGCTTTTATAGAGGTGTGGATTGATATTTCTCTTTCCTGGTGTGTGAGTGGGACTCAGTACCACTCAAGCTGATATTAATAGAGGCCTGGATTTAATTGCCTCTTTCCTGCTGTTTGAGTGGGACTCGGTAACACTCCAGCATTTATAGAGGTGTGGATTGATATTTATCTTTCCTGGTGTGTGAGTGGGACTCAGTACCACTCCAGCTGGTATTAATAGAGGTCTGGATCTAATTGCCTCTTTCCTGGTTTGTGAGTGGGACTCAGTACCACTCCAGCTGGTATTAATAGAGGTCTGGATTGAATTGGCTCTTTCCTGGTGAGTGAGTGGGACTCAGTACCACTCCAGCTGGTATTAATAGAGGTCTGGATTGAATTGCCTCTTTCCTGGTTTGTGAGTGGGACTCAGTACCACTCCAGCTGGTATTAATAGAGATCTGGATTGAATTGCCTCTTTCCTGGTGAGTGAGTGGGACTCAGTACCACTCCAGCTGGTATTAATAGAGGCCTGGATTGATTTGGCTCTTTCCTGGTGTGTGAGTGGGGCTCAGTACCACTCCAGCTGGTATTAATAGAGGTCTGGATTGAATTGGCTGCTTCCTGCTGAGTGAGTGGGGCTCAGTACCACTCCAGCTGGTATTAATAGAGATCTGGATTTAATTGGCTCTTCCCTGGTGTGTGAGTGGGGCTCAGTTCCACTCCAGCTGGTATTAATAGAGGCCTGGTTTGAATTGACTCTTTCCTGGTGTGTGAGTGGGACTCAGTTCCACTCCAGCTGGTATTAATAGAGGCCTGGATTGAATTGACTCTTTCCTGGTGTGTGAGTGAGACTCAGTTCCACTCCAGATGGTAATAATAGAGGCCTGGATTGAATTGGCTCTTTCCTGGTGAGTGAGTGGGTCTCAGTACCACTCCAGCTGGTATAAATAGAGGCCTGGATTGAATTGGCTCTTTCCTGGTGTGTGAGTGAGACTCAGTACCACTCCAGCTGGTATTCATAGAGGTCTGGATTGTATTGGCTCCATCGCGGTGAGTGAGTGGGGCTCAGTACCACTCCAGCTGGTATTAATAGAGGTCTGCATTGAATTGCCTCTTTCCTGGTGTGTGAGTGGGACTCGGTACCACTCCAGCTGGGATTAATAGAGATCGGGATTGATTTCGCTCTTTCCTGGTGTTTGAGTGGGACTCAATACCACTCCAGCTGGTATTCATAGAGGTCTGGATTGAATTGGCTCTTTCCTGGTGTGTGAGTGGGACTCAGTTCCACTCCAGCTGTTATTAATAGAGGCCTGGTTTGAATTGACTCTTTCCTGGTGTGTGAGTGGGGCTCAGTACCACTCCAGCTGGTATTAATAGAAACCTGGATTGAATTGGCTCCTTCCTGGTAAGTGAGTGGGGCTCAGTACCACTTCAGCTGCTGTTAATAGAGGTCTGGAATGAATTGGCTCTTTCCTGGTGTTTCAGTGAGACTCAGGACCACTCCTGCTGGTTTCAAGAGAAACCTTGTTTGAATTGACTCTTTCCTGGTGTGTGAGTGGGACTCAGTACCACTCCAGCTGGTAATAATAGAAATTTGGCTTCAATTGGCACTTTCCTGGTGTGTGATTGGGACTCAGTACCTCTCAAGCTGATATTAATAGAGGCCAGGATCGAAATGGCTCTTTCCTGGTGTGTGATTGGGACTCAGTACCACTCAAGCTGATATTAATAGAGGCCTGGATTTAATTGCCTCTTTCCTGCTGTTTGAGTGGGACTCGGTAACACTCCAGCTTTTATAGAGGTGTGGATTGATATTTCTCTTTCCTGCTGTGTGAGTGGGACTCAGTACCACTCCAGCTGGTATTAATAGAGGTCTGGATCTAATTGCCTCTTTCCTGGTTTGTGAGTGGGACTCAGTACCACTCCAGCTGGTATTAATAGAGGTCTGGATTGAATTGGCTCTTTCCTGGTGAGTGAGTGGGACTCAGTACCACTCCAGCTGGTATTAATAGAGGTCTGGATTGAATTGCCTCTTTCCTGGTTTGTGAGTGGGACTCAGTACCACTCCAGCTGGTATTAATAGAGATCTGGATTGAATTGCCTCTTTCCTGGTGAGTGAGTGGGACTCAGTACCACTCCAGCTGGTATTAATAGAGGCCTGGATTGAATTGGCTCTTTCCTGGTGTGTGAGTGGGGCTCAGTACCATTCCAGCTGGTATTAATAGAGGTCTGGATTGAATTGGCTGCTTCCTGCTGAGTGAGTGGGGCTCAGTACCACTCCAGCTGGTATTAATAGAGATCTGGATTTAATTGGCTCTTCCCTGGTGTGTGAGTGGGGCTCAGTTCCACTCCAGCTGGTATTAATAGAGGCCTGGTTTGAATTGACTCTTTCCTGGTGTGTGAGTGGGACTCAGTTCCACTCCAGCTGGTATTAATAGATTGCTGGATTGAATTGACTCTTTCCTGGTGTGTGAGTGAGACTCAGTTCCACTCCAGCTGGTAATAATAGAGGCCTGGATTGAATTGGCTCTTTCCTGGTGAGTGAGTGGGTCTCAGTACCACTCCAGCTGGTATAAATACAGGCCTGGATTGTATTGGCTCCATCGTGGTGAGTGAGTGGGGCTCAGTACCACTCCAGCTGGTATTAATAGAGGTCTGCATTGAATTGCCTCTTTCCTGGTGTGTGAGTGGGACTCGGTACCACTCCAGCTGGGATTAATAGAGATCTGGATTGATTTCGCTCTTTCCTGGTGTTTGAGTGGGACTCAATACCACTCCAGCTGGTATTCATAGAGGTCTGGATTGAATTGGCTCTTTCCTGGTGTGTGAGTGGGACTCAGTTCCACTCCAGCTGGTATTAATAGAGGCCTGGTTTCAATTGACTCTTTCCTGGTGTGTGAGTGGGGCTCAGTTCCACTCCAGCTGGTATTAATAGAGGTCAGGATTGAAATGACTCTTTCCTGGTGTGTGAGTGAGACTCAGTTCCACTCCAGCTGGTATTAATAGAGGCCTGCATTGATTTGGCTCTTTCCTGGTTAGTGAGTGGGGCTCAGTACCACTCCAGCTGGTATTTATAGAGGTCTGGATTGAATTGGCTCCATCCTGGTGAGTGAGTGGGGATCAGTTCCACTCCAGCTGGTATTAATAGAGATCTGCTTTTAATTGGCTCTTTCCTGGTGTGTGAGTGTGACTCAGTTCCACTCCAGCTGGTATTAATAGCGGTCTGGATTGAATTGGCTCCTTCCTGGTGTGTGAGTGGGGCTCAGTACCACTCCAGCTGGTATTAATAGAAACCTGGATTGAATTGGCTCCTTCCTGGTAAGTGAGTGGGGCTCAGTACCACTTCAGCTGCTGTTAATAGAGGTCTGGAATGAATTGGCTCCTTCCTGGTGTGTGAGTGGGGCTCAGTACCACTTCAGCTGCTGTTAATAGAGGTCTGGAATGAATTGGCTCTTTCTTGTTGTTTCATTGAGACTCAGGACCACTCCTGCTGGTTTCAAGAGAAACCTTGTTTGAATTGACTCTTTCCTGGTGTGTGAGTGGGACTCAGTACCACTCCAGCTGGTAATAATAGAAATTTGGTTTCAATTGGCACTTTCCTGGTGTGTGATTGGGACTCAGTACCACTCTAGCTGATATTAATAGAGGCCAGGATCGAAATGGCTCTTTCCTGGTGTGTGATTGGGACTCAGTACCACTCAAGCTGATATTAATAGAGGCCTGGATTTAATTGCCACTTTCCTGCTGTGTGAGTGGGACTCAGTACCATTCCAGCTGGTATTAATAGAGGTCTGGATTGAATTGCCTCTTTCCTGGTTTGTGAGTGGGACTCAGTACCACTCCAGCTGGTATTAATAGAGGCCTGGATTGAATTGGCTTTCTTCCTGGTGAGAGAGTGGGACTCAGTACCACTCCAGCTGGTATTAATAGAGGTCTGGATTGAATTGCCTCTTTCCTGGTTTGTGAGTTGGACTCAGTACCACTCCAGCTGGTATTAATAGAGATCTGGATAGAATTGCCTCTTTCCTGGTGAGTGAGTGGGACTCAGTACCACTTCAGCTGGTATTAATAGAGGCCTGGATTGATTTGGCTCTTTCCTGTTGAGTGAGTGGGGCTCAGTACCACTCCAGCTGGTATTAATAGAGGTCTGGATTGAATTGGCTGCTTCCTGCTGAGTGAGTGGGGCTCAGTACCACTCCAGCTGGTATTAATAGAGATCTGGATTTAATTGGCTCTTCCCTGGTGTGTGAGTGGGGCTCAGTTCCACTCCAGCTGGTATTAATAGAGGCCTGGTTTGAATTGACTCTTTCCTGGTGTGTGAGTGGGACTCAGTTCCACTCCAGCTGGTATTAATAGAGGCCTGGATTGAATTGACTCTTTCCTGGTGTGTGAGTGAGACTCAGTTCCACTCCAGCTGGTATTAATAGAGGCGTGGTTTGAATTGACTCTTTCCTGGTGTGTGAGTGGGGCTCAGTACCACTCCAGCTGGTATTAATAGAGGCCTGGATTGAAATGACTCTTTCCTGGTGTGTGAGTGAGACTCAGTTCCACTCCAGCTGGTAATAATAGAGGCCTGGATTGAATTGGCTCCATCCTGGTGAGTGAGTGGGGCTCAGTACCACTCCAGCTGGTATTCATAGAGGTCTGGATTTAATTGGCACTTTCCTGGTGAGTGAGTGGGTCTCAGTACCACTCCAGCTGGTATAAATAGAGGCCTGGATTGAATTGGCTCTTTCCTGGTGTGTGAGTGAGACTCACTACCACTCCAGCTGGTATTCATAGAGGTCTGGACTGAATTGGCTCCATCCTGGTGAGTGAGTGGGGCTCAGTACCACTCCAGCTGGTATTAATAGAGGTCAGGATTGAATTGCCTCTTTCCTGGTGTGTGAGTGGGACTCGGTACCACTCCAGCTGGGATTAATAAAGGACTGGATTGATTTTGCTCTTTCCTGGTGTTTGAGTGGGACTCAGTGCCACTCCAGCTGGTATTCATAGAGGTCTGGATTGAATTGGTTCTTTCCTGGTGAGTGAGTGGGTCTCAGTACCACTCCAGCTGGTATTAATAGAGACCTGGATTGAATTGCCTCTTAGCTGGTGTGTGAGTGGGACTCAGTACCACTCCAGCTGGAATTAATAGAGACCTGGATTGAATTGCCTCTTCGCCGGTGTGTGAGTGGGACTCAGTACCACTCCAGCTGGTATTAATAGAGGTCTGGATTGATTTGGCTCTTTCCTGGTGTTTGAGTGGGACTCAGTGCCACTCCAGCTGGTATTAATAGAGATCTGGATTGATTTCGCTCTTTCCTGGTGTTTGAGTGGGACTCAGTACCACTCCAGCTGGTATTCATAGAGGTCTGGATTGAATTGGCTCTTTCCTGGTGTGTGAGTGGGACTCAGTTCCACTCCAGCTGGTATTAATAGAGGCCTGGTTTGAATTGACTCTTTCCTGGTGTGTGAGTGGTGCTCAGTTCCACTCCAGCTGGTATTAATGGAGGCCTGTATTGATTTGGCTCTTTCCTGGTTAGTGAGTGGGGCTCAGTACCACTCCAGCTGGTATTTATAGAGGTCTGGATTGAATTGGCTCCATCCTGGTGAGTGAGTGGGGATCAGTACCACTCCAGCTGGTATTAATAGAGGTCTGGATTGAATTGGCTCCTTCCTGTTGAGTGAATGGGGCTCAGTACCACTCCAGCTGGTATTAATAGTGGACTGGATTGAATTGGCTCTTTCCTGGTGAGTGAGTGGGGCTCAGTTCCACTCCAGCTGGTATTAATAGAGGCCTGGATTTAATTGCCTCTTTCCTGGTGTGTGAGTGGGACTCAGTACCACTCCAGCTGGTATTTATAAAGGTCTGGATTGAATTGCCTCTTTCCTGGTGTGTGAGTGGGACTCAGTCCCACTCCAGCTGGTGTTTATCGAGGTGTGGATTGAATTGCCTCTTTGCTGGTGTGTGAGTGGGACTCAGTACCACACCAGCTGGTATTAATAGAGGACTGGATTGAATTGAATATTTCCTGTTGAATGAGAGGTGCTCAGTTCCACTCCAGCTGGTATTAATAGAGGCCTGGATTGAATTGACTCTTTCCTGGTATGTGAGTGGGACTCAGTACCACTCCAGCTGGTATTAATAGAGGTCTGGATTGAATTGGCTGCTTCCTGCTGAGTGAGCGGGCTCAGTACCACTCCAGCTGGTATTAATAGAGGCCTGGTTTGAATTGACTCTTTCCTGGTGTGTGAGTGGGACTCAGTTCCACTCCAGCTGGTATTAATAGAGGCCTGGTTTGAATTGACTCTTTCCTGGTGTGTGAGTGGGGCTCAGTTCCACTCCAGCTGGTATTAATAGAGGCCTGGATTGAATTGACTCTTTCCTGGTGTGTGAGTGCGACTCAGTTCCACTCCAGCTGGTATTAATAGAGGCGTGGTTTGAATTGACTCTTTCCTGGTGTGTGAGTGGGGCTCAGTACCACTCCAGCTGGTATTAATAGAGGCCTGGATTGAAATGACTCTTTCCTGGTGTGTGAGTGAGACTCAGTTCCACTCCAGCTGGTAATAATAGAGGCCTGGATTGAATTGGCTCCATCCTGGTGAGTGAGTGGGGCTCAGTACCACTCCAGCTGGTATTCATAGAGGTCTGGATTTAATTGGCACTTTCCTGGTGAGTGAGTGGGTCTCAGTACCACTCCAGCTGGTATAAATAGAGGCCTGGATTGAATTGGCTCTTTCCTGGTGTGTGAGTGAGACTCACTACCACTCCAGCTGGTATTCATAGAGGTCTGGACTGAATTGGCTCCATCCTGGTGAGTGAGTGGGGCTCAGTACCACTCCAGCTGGTATTAATAGAGGTCAGGATTGAATTGCCTCTTTCCTGGTGTGTGAGTGGGACTCGGTACCACTCCAGCTGGGATTAATAAAGGACTGGATTGATTTTGCTCTTTCCTGGTGTTTGAGTGGGACTCAGTGCCACTCCAGCTGGTATTCATAGAGGTCTGGATTGAATTGGTTCTTTCCTGGTGAGTGAGTGGGTCTCAGTACCACTCCAGCTGGTATTAATAGAGACCTGGATTGAATTGCCTCTTAGCTGGTGTGTGAGTGGGACTCAGTACCACTCCAGCTGGAATTAATAGAGACCTGGATTGAATTGCCTCTTCGCCGGTGTGTGAGTGGGACTCAGTACCACTCCAGCTGGTATTAATAGAGGTCTGGATTGATTTGGCTCTTTCCTGGTGTTTGAGTGGGACTCAGTGCCACTCCAGCTGGTATTAATAGAGATCTGGATTGATTTCGCTCTTTCCTGGTGTTTGAGTGGGACTCAGTACCACTCCAGCTGGTATTCATAGAGGTCTGGATTGAATTGGCTCTTTCCTGGTGTGTGAGTGGGACTCAGTTCCACTCCAGCTGGTATTAATAGAGGCCTGGTTTGAATTGACTCTTCCCTGGTGTGTGAGTGGTGCTCAGTTCCACTCCAGCTGGTATTAATGGAGGCCTGTATTGATTTGGCTCTTTCCTGGTTAGTGAGTGGGGCTCAGTACCACTCCAGCTGGTATTTATAGAGGTCTGGATTGAATTGGCTCCATCCTGGTGAGTGAGTGGGGATCAGTACCACTCCAGCTGGTATTAATAGAGGTCTGGATTGAATTGGCTCCTTCCTGTTGAGTGAATGGGGCTCAGTACCACTCCAGCTGGTATTAATAGTGGACTGGATTGAATTGGCTCTTTCCTGGTGAGTGAGTGGGGCTCAGTTCCACACCAGCTGGTATTAATAGAGGCCTGGATTTAATTGCCTCTTTCCTGGTGTGTGAGTGGGACTCAGTACCACTCCAGCTGGTATTTATAAAGGTCTGGATTGAATTGCCTCTTTCCTGGTGTGTGAGTGGGACTCAGTCCCACTCCAGCTGGTGTTTATCGAGGTGTGGATTGAATTGCCTCTTTCCTGGTGTGTGAGTGGGACTCAGTACCACACCAGCTGGTATTAATAGAGGACTGGATTGAATTGAATATTTCCTGTTGAATGAGAGGTGCTCAGTTCCACTCCAGCTGGTATTAATAGAGGCCTGGATTGAATTGACTCTTTCCTGGTATGTGAGTGGGACTCAGTACCACTCCAGCTGGTATTAATAGAGGTCTGGATTGAATTGGCTGCTTCCTGCTGGGTGAGCGGGCTCAGTACCACTCCAGCTGGTATTAATAGAGGCCTGGTTTGAATTGACTCTTTCCTGGTGTGTGAGTGGGACTCAGTTCCACTCCAGCTGGTATTAATAGAGGCCTGGTTTGAATTGACTCTTTCCTGGTGTGTGAGTGGGGCTCAGTACCACTCCAACTGTTATTCATAGAGGCCTGGATTTAATTGCCTCTTTCCTGGTTTGTGAGTGGGACTCAGTACCACTCCATCTGGTATTAAAATAGGCCTGGATTGAATTGACTCTTTCCTGGTGTGTGAGTGGGGCTCAGCTCCACTCCAGCTGGTATTCATAGAGACCTGGATTGAATTGCCTCTTAGCTGGTGTTTGAGTGGGACTCAGTACCATCTAGCTGGTATTAACAGAGGTCTGGATTGGTTTGGCTCTTTCCTGGTGTTTGAGTGGGGCTCAGTACCACTCCAGCTGGTATTAATAGAGATCAGGATTGATTTCGCTCTTTCCTGGTGTTTGAGTGGGACTCAGTACCACTCCAGCTGGTATTCATAGAGATCTGGATTGAATTGGCTCTTTCCTGGTGAGTGAGTGGGACTCTGCACCACTCCAGCTGGTATTAATAGCGGTCTGGATTGAATTGCCTCATTCCTGGTTTGTGAGTGGGGCTCAGCACCTCTCCAGCTGGTATTAATAGAGATCTGGATTGAATTGGCTCTTGCCTGGTGTGTGAGTGGGGATCAGTACATCTCCAGCTGGTATTAATAGAGGCCTGCATTGAATTGTCTCTATCCTGGTGCTTCAGTGAGACTCAGTACCACTCCAGCTGGTACAAATAGAGATCTGGATTTAATTGGCTCTTTCCTGGTGTGTGAGTGGGACTCAGTTCCACTCCAGCTGGTATTAATAGAGGCCTGGTTTGAATTGACTCTTTCCTGGTGTGTGAGTGGGACTCAGTTCCACTCCAGCTGGTATTAATAGAGGACTGGATTGAATTGAATCTTTCCTGTTGAATGAGAGGTGCTCAGTTCCACTCCAGCTGGTATTAATAGAGGCCTGGATTGAATTGACTATTTCCTGGTATGTGAGTGGGACTCAGTACCACTCCAGCTGGTATTAATAGAGGTCTGGATTGAATTGCCTCTTTCCTGGTGTGTGAGTGGGACTCAGTACCACTCCATCTGGTAATAAAATAGGCCTGGATTGAATTGACTCTTTCCTGGTATGTGAGTGGGACTCAGTACCACTCCAGCTGGTATTAATAGAGGTCTGGATTGAATTGGCTGCTTCCTGCTGAGTGAGCGGGCTCAGTACCACTCCAGCTGGTACTAATAGAGGCCTGGTTTGAATTGACTCTTTCCTGGTGTGTGAGTGGGACTCAGTTCCACTCCAGCTGGTATTAATAGAGGCCTGGTTTGAATTGACTCTTTCCTGGTGTGTGAGTGGGGCTCAGTACCACTCCAACTGTTATTAATAGAGGCCTGGATTTAATTGCCTCTTTCCTGGTGTGTGAGTGGGACTCAGTACCACTCCATCTGGTAATAAAATAGGCCTGGATTGAATTGACTCTTTCATGGTGTGTGAGTGGGGCTCAGCTCCACTCCAGCTGGTATTCATAGAGACCTGGATTGAATTGCCTCTTAGCTGGTGTTTGAGTGGGACTCAGTACCATCTAGCTGGTATTAACAGAGGTCTGGATTGGTTTGGCTCTTTCCTTGTGTTTGAGTGGGGCTCAGTACCACTCCAGCTGGTATTAATAGAGATCAGGATTGATTTCGCTCTTTCCTGGTGTTTGAGTGGGACTCAGTACCACTCCAGCTGGTATTCATAGAGATCTGGATTGAATTGGCTCTTTCCTGGTGAGTGAGTGGGACTCTGCACCACTCCAGCTGGTATTAATAGCGGTCTGGATTGAATTGCCTCATTCCTGGTTTGTGAGTGGGGCTCAGTACCTCTCCAGCTGGTATTAATAGAGATCTGGATTGAATTGGCTCTTGCCTGGTGTGTGAGTGGGGATCTGTACAACTCCAGCTGGTATTAATAGAGGCCTGCATTGAATTGCCTCTATCCTGGTGCTTCAGTGAGACTCAGTACCACTCCAGCTGGTATAAATAGAGATCTGGATTTCATTGACTCTTTCCTGGTGTGTGAATGGGACTCAGTTCCACTCCAGCTGGTATTAATAGAGGCCTGGTTTGAATTGACTCTTTCCTGGTGTGTGAGTGGGACTCAGTTCCACTCCAGCTGGTATCAATAGAGGCCTGGTTTAATTTGACTCTTTCCTGGTGTGTGAGTGGGGCTCAGTTCCACTCCAGCTGGTATTAATAGAGGCCTGGTTTGAATTGACTCTTTCCTGGTGTGTGAGTGGGGCTCAGTACCACTCCAGCTGGTATTAATAGAGGTCTGGATTGAAATGACTCTTTCCTGGTGTGTGAGTGAGACTCAGTTCCACTCCAGCTGGTATTAATAGTGGACTGGATTGAATTGGCTCTTTCCTGGTTAGTGAGTGGGGCTCAGTTCCACTCCAGCTGGTATTAATAGAGGCCTGGATTTAATTGCCTCTTTCCTGGTTTGTGAGTGGGACTCAGTACCACTCCAGCTGGTATTTATAAAGGTCTGGATCAAATTGCCTCTTTCCTGGTGTGTGAGTGGGACTCAGTCCCACTCCAGCTGGTGTTTATCGAGGTGTGGATTGAATTGCCTCTTTCCTGGTGTGTGAGTGGGGCTCAGTACCACTCCAGCTGGTATTAATAGAGGCCTGGATTGAAATGACTCTTTCCTGGTGTGTGAGTGAGACTCAGTTCCACTCCAGCTGGTAATAATAGAGGCCTGGATTGAATTGGCTCCATCCTGGTGAGTGAGTGGGGCTCAGTACCACTCCAGCTGGTATTCATAGAGGTCTGGATTGAATTGGCTCTTTCCTGGTGAGTGAGTGGGACTCAGTACCACTCCAGCTGGTATTCATAGAGATCTGGATTGAATTGGCTCTTTCCTGGTGAGTGAGTGGGACTCTGCACCACTCCAGCTGGTATTAATAGCGGTCTGGATTGAATTGCCTCATTCCTGGTTTGTGAGTGGGGCTCAGTACCTCTCCAGCTGGTATTAATAGAGATCTGGATTGAATTGGCTCTTGCCTGGTGTGTGAGTGGGGATCTGTACAACTCCAGCTGGTATTAATAGAGGCCTGCATTGAATTGCCTCTATCCTGGTGCTTCAGTGAGACTCAGTACCACTCCAGCTGGTATAAATAGAGATCTGGATTTAATTGGCTCTTTCCTGGTGTTTGAGTTGGACTCAGTGCCACTCCAGCTGGTATTCATAGAGGTCTGGATTGAATTGGTTCTTTCCTGGTGAGTGAGTGGGTCTCAGTACCACTCCATCTGGTATTAATAGAGACCTGGATTGAATTGCCTCTTAGCTGGTGTGTGAGTGGGAATCAGTACCTCTCCAGCTGGAATTAATAGAGACCTGGATTGAATTGCCTCTTCGCCGGTGTGTGAGTGGGACTCAGTACCACTCCAGCTGGTATTAATAGAGGTCTGGATTGATTTGGCTCTTTCCTGGTGTTTGAGTGGGACTCAGTGCCACTCCAGCTGGTATTAATAGAGATCTGGATTGATTTCGCTCTTTCCTGGTGTTTGAGTGGGACTCAGTACCACTCCAGCTGGTATTCATAGAGGTCTGGATTGAATTGGCTCTTTCCTGGTGTGTGAGTGGGACTCAGTTCCACTCCAGCTGGTATTAATAGAGTCCTGGTTTGAATTGACTCTTTCCTGGTGAGTGAGTGGTGCTCAGTTCCACTCCAGCTGGTATTAATAGAGGCCTGTATTGATTTGGCTGTTTCCTGGTTAGTGAGTGGGGCTCAGTACCACTCCAGCTGGTATTTATAGAGGTCTGGATTGAATTGGCTCCATCCTGGTGAGTGAGTGGGGATCAGTACCACTCCAGCTGGTATTAATAGAGGTCTGGATTGAATTGGCTCCTTCCTGTTGAGTGAATGGGGCTCAGTACCACTCCAGCTGGTATTAATAGTGGACCGGATTGAATTGGCTCTTTCCTGGTGAGTGAGTGGGGCTCAGTTCCACTCCAGCTGGTATTAATAGAGGCCTGGATTTAATTGCCTCTTTCCTGGTGTGTGAGTGGGACTCAGTACCACTCCAGCTGGTATTTATAAAGGTCTGGATTGAATTGCCTCTTTCCTGGTGTGTGAGTGGGACTCAGTCCCACTCCAGCTGGTGTTTATCGAGGTGTGGATTGAATTGCCTCTTTCCTGGTGTGTGAGTGGGACTCAGTACCACACCAGCTGGTATTAATAGAGGACTGGATTGAATTGACTCTTTCCTGTTGAATGAGAGGTGCTCAGTTACACTCCAGCTGGTACTAATAGAGGCCTGGATTGAATTGACTCTTTGCTGGTATGTGAGTGGGACTCAGTACCACTCCAGCTGGTATTAATAGAGGTCTGGATTGAATTGGCTGCTTCCTGCTGAGTGAGCGGGCTCAGTACCACTCCAGCTGGTATTAATAGAGGCCTGGATTTAATTGCCTCTTTCCTGGTGTGTGAGTGGGACTCAGTACCACTCCATCTGGTATTAAAATAGGCCTGGATTGAATTGACTCTTTCCTGGTGTGTGAGTGGGGCTCAGCTCCACTCCAGCTGGTATTCATAGAGACCTGGATTGAATTGCTTCTTAGCTGGTGTTTGAGTGGGACTCAGTACCATCTAGCTGGTATTAACAGAGGTCTGGATTGGTTTGGCTCTTTCCTGGTGTTTGAGTGGGGCTCAGTACCACTCCAGCTGGTATTAATAGAGGTCTGGATTGATTTGGCTCTTTCCTGGTGTTTGAGTGGGGCTCAGTACCACTCCAGCTGGTATTCATAGAGGTCTGGATTGAATTGGCTCTTTCCTGGTGAGTGAGTGGGACTCAGTACCACTCCAGCTGGTATTAATAGAGATCAGGATTGATTTCGCTCTTTCCTGGTGTTTGAGTGGGACTCAGTACCACTCCAGCTGGTATTCATAGAGATCTGGATTGAATTGGCTCTTTCCTGGTGAGTGAGTGGGACTCTGCACCACTCCAGCTGGTATTAATAGCGGTCTGGATTGAATTGCCTCATTCCTGGTTTGTGAGTGGGGCTCAGTACCTCTCCAGCTTGTATTAATAGAGATCTGGATTGAATTGGCTCTTGCCTGGTGTGTGAGTGGGGATCAGTACAACTCCAGCTGGTATTAATAGAGGCCTGCATTGAATTGGCTCTATCCTGGTGTTTCAGTGAGACTCAGTACCACTCCAGCTGGTATAAATAGAGATCTGGATTTAATTGGCTCTTTCCTGGTGTGTGAGTGGGACTCAGTTCCACTCCAGCTGGTATTAATAGAGGCCTGGTTTGAATTGACTCTTTCCTGGTGTGTGAGTGGGACTCAGTTCCACTCCAGCTGGTATCAATAGAGGCCTGGTTTAATTTGACTCTTTCCTGGTGTGTGAGTGGGGCTCAGTTCCACTCCAGCTGGTATTAATAGAGGCCTGGTTTGAATTGACTCTTTCCTGGTGTGTGAGTGAGACTCAGTTCCACTCCAGCTGGTATTAATAGTGGACTGGATTGAATTGGCTCTTTCCTGGTGAGCGAGTGGGGCTCAGTTCCTCTCCAGCTGGTATTAATAGAGGCCTGGATTTAATTGCCTCTTTCCTGGTGTGTGAGTGGGACTCAGTTCCACTCCAGCTGGTATTAATAGTGGCCTGGTTTGAATTGACTCTTTGCTGGTGTGTGAGTGGGGCTCAGTACCACTCCAACTGTTATTAATAGAGGCCTGGATTTAATTGCCTCTTTCCTGGTGTGTGAGTGGGACTCAGTACCACTCCATCTGGTATTAAAATAGGCCTGGATTGAATTGACTCTTTCCTGGTGTGTGAGTGGGGCTCAGCTCCACTCCAGCTGGTATTCATAGAGACCTGGATTGAATTGCCTCTTAGCTGGTGTTTGAGTGGGACTCAGTACCATCTAGCTGGTATTAACAGAGGTCTGGATTGGTTTGGCTCTTTCCTGGTGTTTGAGTGGGGCTCAGTACCACTCCAGCTGGTATTAATAGAGGTCTGGATTGATTTGGCTCTTTCCTGGTGTTTGAGTGGGGCTCAGCACCACTCCAGCTGGTATTCATAGAGGTCTGGATTGAATTGGCTCTTTCCTGGTGAGTGAGTGGGACTCAGTACCACTTCAGCTGGTATTAATAGAGATCAGGATTGATTTCGCTCTTTACTGGTGTTTGAGTGGGACTCAGTACCACTCCAGCTGGTATTCATAGAGATCTGGATTGAATTGGCTCTTTCCTGGTGAGTGAGTGGGACTCTGCACCACTCCAGCTGGTATTAATAGAGGCCTGCATTGAATTGGCTCTATCCTGGTGTGTGAGTGGGACTCAGTTCCACTCCAGCTGGTATCAATAGAGGCCTGGTTTAATTTGACTCTTTCCTGGTGTGTGAGTGGGGCTCAGTTCCACTCCAGCTGGTATTAATAGAGGCCTGGTTTGAATTGACTCTTTCCTGGTGTGTGAGTTGGGCTCAGTACCACTCCAGCTGGTATTAATAGAGGTCTGATTGAAATGACTCTTTCCTGTTGTGTGAGTGAGACTCAGTTCCACTCCAGCTGGTATTAATAGTGGACTGGATTGAATTGGCTCTTTCCTGGTGAGTGAGTGGGGCTCAGTTCCACTCCAGCTGGTATTAATAGAGGCCTGGATTTAATTGCCTCTTTCCTGGTGTGTGAGTGGGACTCAGTACCACTCCAGCTGGTATTCATAAAGGTCTGGATTAAATTGCCTCTTTCCTGGTGTGTGAGTGGGACTCAGTCCCACTCCAGCTGGTGTTTATCGAGGTGTGGATTGAATTGCCTCTTTCCTGGTGTGTGAGTGGGACTCAGTACCACACCAGCTGGTATTAATAGAGGACTGGATTGAATTGACTCTTTCCTGGTGTTTGAGTGGGGCTCAGTACCACTCCAGCTGGTATCAATAGAGGCCTGGTTTGAATTGACTCTTTCCTGGTGTGTGAGTGGGGCTCAGTTCCACTCCAGCTGGTATTAATAGAGGCCTGGTTTGAATTGACTCTTTCCTGGTGTGTGAGTGGGGCTCAGTACCACTCCAGCTGGTATTAATAGAGGTCTGATTGAAATGACTCTTTCCTGGTGTGTGAGTGAGACTCAGTTCCACTCCAGCTGGTATTAATAGTGGACGGGATTGAATTGGCTCTTTCCTGGTGAGTGAGTGGGGCTCAGTTCCACTCCAGCTGGTATTAATAGAGGCCTGGATTTAATTGCCTCTTTCCTGGTGTGTGAGTGGGACTCAGTACCACTCCAGCTGGTATTCATAAAGGTCTGGATTAAATTGCCTCTTTCCTGGTGTGTGAGTGGGACTCAGTCCCACTCCAGCTGGTGTTTATCGAGGTGTGGATTGAATTGCCTCTTTCCTGGTGTGTGAGTGGGACTCAGTACCACACCAGCTGGTATTAATAGAGGACTGGATTGAATTGACTCTTTCCTGGTGTGTGAGTGAGACTCAGTACCACTCCAGCTGGTATTAATAGAGGCCTGGTTTGAATTGACTCTTTCCTGGTGTGTGAGTGGGACTCAGTTCCACTCCAGCTGGTATTAATAGAGGCCTGGTTTGAATTGACTCTTTCCTGGTGTGTGAGTGGGACTCAGTGCCACTCCAGCTGGTATTCATAGAGACCTGGATTGAATTACCTCTTAGCTGGTGTTTGAGTGGGACTCAGTACCACTCCAGCTGGTATTAACAGAGGTCTGGATTGGTTTGGCTCTTTCCTGGTGTTTGAGTGGGGCTCAGTACCACTCCAGCTGGTATTAATAGAGGTCTGGATTGATTTGGCTCTTTCCTGGTGTTTGAGTGGGGCTCAGTACCACTCCAGCTGGTATTCATAGAGGTCTGGATTGAATTGGCTCTTTCCTGGTGAGTGAGTGGGACTCGGTACCACTCCAGCTGGTATTAATAGAGATCAGGATTGATTTCGCTCTTTCCTGGTGTTTGAGTGGGACTCAGTACCACTCCAGCTGGTATTCATAGAGATCTGGATTGAATTGGCTCTTTCCTGGTGAGTGAGTGGGACTCTGCACCACACCAGCTGGTATTAATAGCGGTCTGGATTGAATTGCCTCATTCCTGGTTTGTGAGTGGGGCTCAGTACCTCTCCAGCTGGTATTAATAGAGATCTGGATTGAATTGGCTCTTGCCTGGTGTGTGAGTGGGGATCAGTACAACTCCAGCTGGTATTAATATTGGCGTGCATTGAATTGGCTCTATCCTGGTGATTCAGTGAGACTCAGTACCACTCCAACTGGCAGAAATAGAGATCTGGATTTAATTGGCTCTTTCCTGGTGTGTGAGTGGGACTCAGTTCCACTCCAGCTGGTATTAATAGAGGCCTGGTTTGAATTGACTCTTTCCTGGTGTGTGAGTGGGACTCAGTTCCACTCCAGCTGGTATCAATAGAGGCCTGGTTTGATTTGACTCTTTCCTGGTGTGTGAGTGGGGCTCAGTTCCACTCCAGCTGGTATTAATAGAGGCCTGGTTTGAATTGACTCTTTCCTGGTGTGTGAGTGGGGCTCAGTACCACTCCAGCTGTTATTAATAGAGGTCTGGATTGAAATGACTCTTTCCTGGTGTGTGAGTGAGACTCAGTTCCACTCCAGCTGGTATTAATAGAGGCCTGGATTTAATTGCCTCTTTCCTGGTGTGTGAGTGGGGCTCAGTTCCACTCCAGCTGGTATTCATAGAGACCTGGAGTGAATTGCCTCTTAGCTGGTGTTTGAGTGGGACTCAGTACCACTCCAGCTGGTATTAACAGAGGTCTGGATTGGTTTGGCTCTTTCCCAGTGTTTGAGTGGGGCTCAGTACCACTCCAGCTGGTATTAACAGAGGTCTGGATTGATTTGGCACTTTCCTGGTGTTTGAGTGGGGCTCAGTGCCACTCCAGCTGGTATTCATAGAGGTCTGGATTGAATTGGCTCTTTCCTGGTGAGTGAGTGGGACTCAGTACCACTGCAGCTGGTATTAATAGAGATCAGGATTGATTTCGCTCTTTCCTGGTGTTTGAGTGGGACTCAGTACCACTCCAGCTGGTATTCATAGAGATCTGGATTGAATTGGCTCTTTCCTGGTGAGTGAGTGGGACTCTGCACCACTCCAAATGGTATTAAAAGCGGTCTGGATTGAATTGCCTCATTCCTGGTTTGTGAGTTTGGCTCAGTACCTCTCCAGCTGGTATTAATAGAGATCTGGATTGAATTGGCTCTTTCCTGGTGTTTGAGTGGGACTCAGTGCCACTCCAGCTGGTATTAATAGAGATCTGGATTGATTTCGCTCTTTCCTGGTGTTTGAGTGGGACTCAGTACCACTCCAGCTGGTATTCATAGAGGTCTGGATTGAATAGGCTCTTTCCTGGTGTGTGCGTGGGACTCAGTTCCACTCCAGCTGGTATTAATAGAGGCCTGGTTTGAATTGACTATTTCCTGGTGTGTGAGTGGGACTCAGTTCCACTCCAGCTGGTATCAATAGAGGCCTGGTTTGATTTGACTCTTTCCTGGTGTGTGAGTGGGGCTCAGTTCCACTCCAGCTGGTATTAACAGAGGCCTGGTTTGAATTGACTCTTTCCTGGTGTGTGAGTGGGGCTCAGTACCACTCCAGCTGGTATTAATAGAGGTCTGGATTGAAATGACTCTTTCCAGGTGTGTGAGTGAGACTCAGTTCCACTCCAGCTGGTATTAATAGAGGCCTGGATTTAATTGCCTCTTTCCTGGTGTGTGAGTGGGACTCAGTACCACTCCAGATGGGATTAATAGAGGTCTGGATTGAATTGGCTCTTACCTGGTGAGTGAGTGGAACTCAGTACCGCTCCAGCTGGTATTGATAGAGGTCTGGATTAAATTGGCTCTTTCCTGGTGTGTGCGTGGGGCTCAGTGCCACTCCAGCTGGTTTTTATTGAGGCCTGGATTGAATTGCCTCTTTCCTGGTTTGTGAGTGAGACTCAGTACCACTCCAGCTGTTATTAATAGAGGTCTGGATTGAAATGACGCTTTCCTGGTGTGTGAGTGAGACTCAGTTCCACTCCAGCTGGTATTAATAGAGGCCTGGATTTAATTGCCTCTTTCCAGGTGTGTGAGTGGGACTCAGTACCACTCCATATGGTATTAAAAGAGGCCTGGATTGAATTGACTCTTTCCTGGTGTGTGAGTGGGGCTCAGTTCCACTCCAGCTGGTATTCATAGAGACCTGGATTGAATTGCCTCTTAGCTGGTGTTTGAGTGGGACTCAGTACCACTCCAGCTGGTATTAACAGAGGTCTGAATTGGTTTGGCTCTTTCCTGGTGTTTGAGTGGGGCTCAGTACCACTCCAGCTGGTATTAATAGAGTTCTGGATTGATTTGGCTCTTTCCTGGTGTTTGAGTGGGGCTCAGTGCCACTCCAGCTGGTATTCATAGAGGTCTGGATTGAATCGGCTCTTTCCTGGTGAGTGAGTGGGACTCAGTACCACTGCAGCTGGTATTAATAGAGATCAGGATTGATTTCGCTCTTTCCTGGTGTTTGAGTGGGACTCAGTAGCACTCCAGCTGGTATTCATAGAGATCTGGATTGAATTGGCTCTTTCCTGGTGAGTGAGTGGGACTCTGCACCACTCCAGCTGGTATTAAAAGCGGTCTGGATTGAATTGCCTCATTCCTGGTTTGTGAGTGGGGCTCAGTACCTCTCCAGCTGGTATTAATAGAGATCTGGATTGAATTGGCTCTTGCCTGGTGTGTGAGTGGGGATCAGTACAACTCCAGCTGGTATTAATAGAGGCCTGCATTGAATTGGCTCTATCCTGGTGTTTCAGTGAGACTCAGTGCTACTCCAGCTGGTATAAATAGAGATCTGGATTTAATTGGCTCTTTCCTGGTGTGTGAGTGGGACTCAGTTCCACTCCAGCTGGTATTAATAGAGGCCTGGTTTGAATTGACTCTTTCCTGGTGTGTGAGTGAGACTCAGTTCCACTCCAGCTGGTATTAATAGAGGCCTGGATTTAATTGACTCTTTCCTGGTGAGTGAGTGGGGCTCAGTACCACTCCAGCTGGTATTAATAGAGGTTTGGATTGAATTGGCTCCTTCCTGGTGAGTGAGTGGGGCTCAGTACCACTCCAGCTGGTATTAATAGAGGTCTGGTTTGAATTGACTCTTTCCTGGTGTATGAGTGGGACTCAGTCCCACTCCAGCTGGTATTAAGAGTTCTGGATTGAATTGGCTCTTTCCTGGTGGGTGAGTGGGGCTCAGTACCGCTCCAGCTGGTATTCATAGAGGTCTGGATTGAATTGGCTCTTCCCTGGTGTGTGAGTGGGACTCAGTACCACTCCAGCTGGTATTCATAGAGGTCTGGATTTAATTGGCTCTTTCCTGGTGTGTGAGTGGGACTCAGTACCACTCCAGTTGGTATTCATAGAGGTCTGGATTTAATTGGCTCTTTCCTGGTGTATGAGTGGGACTCAGGTCCACTCCAGCTGGTATTAATAGAGGTCTGGATTGAATTGACTCTTTCCTGCTGTGTGTGAGTGGGACTCAGTTCCACTCCAGCTGGTATGAATAGAGTCCTGGATTGAATTGCCTCTTTCCTGGTTAGTGAGTGGGGCTCAGTCCCACTCCAGCTGGTATTTATCGAGGTCTGGATTGAATTGCCTCTTTGCTGGTGTGTGATTGGGACTCAGTACCACTCCAGCTGGTATTAATAGAGGTCTGGTTTGAATTGACTCTTTCCTGGTGTATGCGTGGGACTCAGTCCCTCTCCAGCTTGTGTTAATAAGAGGTCTGGATTGAATTGACTCTTTACTGGTGAGTGAGTGGGACTCAGTACCACTCCAGCTGGTGTTAATAGAGGTCTGGATTGAATTGACTCTTTCCTGGTGTGTGAGTGGTGCTCAGTTCCACTCCAGCTGGTATTAACAGAGGTCTGGATTGGTTTGGCTCTTTCCTGGTGTTTGAGTGGGGCTCAGTACCACTCCAGCTGGTATCAATAGAGGCCTGGTTTGAATTGACTCTTTCCTGGTGTGTGAGTGGTGCTCAGTTCCACTCCAGCTGGTATTAACAGAGGTCTGGATTGGTTTGGCTCTTTCCTGATGTTTGAGTGGGGCTCAGTACCACTCCAGCTGGTATTAATAGAGTTCTGGATTGATTTGGCTCTTTCCTGATGTTTGAGTGGGGCTCAGTGCCACTCCAGCTGGTATTCATAGAGGTCTGGATTGAATTGGCTCTTTCCTGGTGAGTGAGTGGGACTCAGTACCACTGCAGCTGGTATTAATAGAGATCAGGATTGATTTCGCTCTTTCCTGGTGTTTGAGTGGGACTCAGTACCACTCCAGCTGGTATTCATAGAGATCTGGATTGAATTGGCTCTTTCCTGGTGAGTGAGTGGGACTCTGCACCACTCCAGCTGGTATTAAAAGCGGTCTGGATTGAATTGCCTCATTCCTGGTTTGTGAGTGGGGCTCAGTACCTCTCCAGCTGGTATTAATAGAGATCTGGATTGAATTGGCTCTTGCCTGGTGTGTGAGTGGGGATCAGTACAACTCCAGCTGGTATTAATAGAGGCCTGCATTGAATTGGCTCTATCCTGGTGTTTCAGTGAGACTCAGCACCACTCCAGCTGGTATAAATAGAGATCTGGATTTAATTGGCTCTTTCCTGGTGTGTGAGTGGGACTCAGTTCCACTCCAGCTGGTATTAATAGAGGCCTGGTTTGAATTGACTCTTTCCTGCTTGTGAGTGGGACTCAGTACCACTCCAGCTGGTATCAATAGAGGCCTGGTTTGATTTGACACTTTCCTGGTGTGTGAGTGGGGCTCAGTTCCACTCCAGCTGGTATTAACAGAGGCCTGGTTTGAATTGACTCTTTCCTGGTGTGTGAGTGGGGCTCAGTACCACTCCAGCTGGTATTAATAGAGGTCTGGATTGAAATGACTCTTTCCTGGTGTGTGAGTGAGACTCAGTTCCACTCCAGCTGGTATTAATAGAGGCCTGGATTTAATTGCCTCTTTCCTGGTGTGTGAGTGGGACTCAGTACCACTCCAGCTGGGATTAATAGAGGTCTGGATTGAATTGGCTCTTACCTGGTGAGTGAGTGGGGCTCAGTACCGCTCCAGCTGATATTGATAGAGGTCTGGATTAAATTGGCTCTTTCCTGGTGTTTGAGTGGGACTCAGTACTACTCCAGCTGGTATTCATAGAGACCTGGATTGAATTGCCTCTTTCCTGGTGTGTGAGTGGGGCTCAGTGCCACTCCAGCTGGTTTTTATTGAGGCCAGGATTGAATTGCCTCTTTCCTGGTTTGTGAGTGAGACTCAGTACCACTCCAGCTGGTATTAATAGAGGCCTGGATTGATTTGGCTCTTTCCTGGTGTTTGAGTTGGACTCAGTACCAATCCAGCTGGTATTAATAGAGGTCTGGATTGAAATGACTCTTTCCTGGTGTGTGAGTGAGACTCAGTTCCACTCCAGCTGGTATTAATAGAGGCCTGGATTTAATTGCCTCTTTCCTGGTGAGTGAGTGGGGCTCAGTACCACTCCAGCTGGTATTAATAGAGGTCTGGATTGAATTGGCTCCTTCCTGGTGAGTGAGTGGGGCTCAGTACCACTCCAGTTGGTATTAATAGAGGTCTGGTTTGAATTGACTCTTTCCTGGTGAGTGAGTGGGACTCAGTACCACTCCAGCTGGTGTTAATAGAGGTCTGGATTGAATTGGCCCCTTCCTGTTGATTGAGTGGGGCTCAGTCCCACACCAGCTGGTATTAAGAGTTCTGGATTGAATTGGCTCTTTCCTGGTGGGTGAGTGGGGCTCAGTACCGCTCCAGCTGGTATTCATAGAGGTCTGGATTGAATTGGCTCTTCCCTGGTGTGTGATTGGGACTCAGTACCACTCCAGCTGGTATTCATAGAGGTCTGGATTTAATTGGCTCTTTCCTTGTGTGTGAGTGGGACTCAGTACCACTGCAGCTGGTATTAATAGAGATCAGGATTGATTTCGCTCTTTCCTGGTGTTTAACTGGGACTCAGCACCACTCCAGCTGGTATTCATAGAGATCTGGATTGAATTGGCTCTTTCCTGGTGAGTGAGTGGGACTCTGCACCACTCCAGCTGGTATTAAAAGCGGTCTGGATTGAATTGCCTCATTCCTGGTTTGTGAGTGGGGCTCAGTACCTCTCCAGCTGGTATTAATAGAGATCTGGATTGAATTGGCTCTTGCCTGGTGTTTCAGTGAGACTCAGTACCACTCCAGCTGGTATAAATAGAGATCTGGATTTAATTGGCTCTTTCCTGGTGTGTGAGTGGGACTCAGTTCCACTCCAGCTGGTATTAATAGAGGCCTGGTTTGAATTGACTCTTTCCTGCTTGTGAGTGGGACTCAGTTCCACTCCAGCTGGTATCAATAGAGGCCTGGTTTGATTTGACACTTTCCTGGTGTGTGAGTGGGGCTCAGTTCCACTCCAGCTGGTATTAATAGAGGCCTGGTTTGAATTGACTCTTTCCTGGTGTGTGAGTGGGGCTCAGTACCACTCCAGCTGGTATTAATAGAGGTCTGGATTGAAATGACTCTTTCCTGGTGTGTGAGTGAGACTCAGTTCCACTCCAGCTGGTATTAATAGAGGCCTGGATTTAATTGCCTCTTTCCTGGTGTGTGAGTGGGACTCGGTAACACTGCAGCTGGTATTTATCGAGGTGTGGATTGAATTGCCTCTTTCCTGGTGTGTGAGTGGGACTCAGTACCACTCCAGCTGGGATTAATAGAGGTCTGGATTGAATTGGCTCTTACCTGGTGAGTGAGTGGGGCTCAGTACCGCTCCAGCTGATATTGATAGAGGTCTGGATTAAATTGGCTCTTTCCTGGTGTTTGAGTGGGACTCAGTACCACTCCAACTGGTATTCATAGAGACCTGGATTGAATTGCCTCTTTCCTGGTGTGTGAGTGGGGCTCAGTGCCACTCCAGCTGGTTTTTATTGAGGCCTGGATTGAATTGCCTCTTTCCTGGTTTGTGAGTGAGACTCAGTACCACTCCAGCTGGTATTAATAGAGGCCTGGATTGATTTGGCTCTTTCCTGGTGTTTGAGTTGGACTCAGTACCAATCCAGCTGGTATTAACAGAGGTCTGGATTGAAATGACTCTTTCCTGGTGTGTGAGTGAGACTCAGTTCCACTCCAGCTGGTATTAATAGAGGCCTGGATTTAATTGCCTCTTTCCTGGTGAGTGAGTGGGGCTCAGTACCACTCCAGCTGGTATTAATAGAGGTCTGGATTGAATTGGCTCCTTCCTGGTGAGTGAGTGGGGCTCAGTACCACTCCAGCTGGTATTAATAGAGGTCTGGTTTGAATTGACTCTTTCCTGGTGTATGAGTGGGACTCAGTCCCTCTCCAGCTGGTGTTAATAAGAGGTCTGGATTGAATTGACTCTTTCCTGGTGAGTGAGTGGGACTCAGTACCACTCCAGCTGGTGTTAATAGAGGTCTGGATTGAATTGGCCCCTTCCTGTTGATTGAGTGGGGCTCCGTCCCACTCCAGCTGGTACTAAGAGTTCTGGATTGAATTGGCTCTTTCCTGGTGGGTGAGTGGGGCTCAGTACCGCTCCAGCTGGTATTCATAGAGGTCTGGATTGAATTGGCTCTTCCCTGGTGTGTGAGTGGGACTCAGTACCACTCCAGCTGGTATTCATAGAGGTCTGGATTTAATTGGCTCTTTCCTGGTGTGTGAGTGGGACTCAGTACCACTCCAGTTGGTATTCATAGATGTCTGGATTTAATTGGCTCTTTCCTGGTGTATGAGTGGGACTCAGGTCCACTCCAGCTTGTATTAATAGAGATCTGGATTGAATTGACTCTTTTCTGCTGTGTGTGAGTGGCACTCAGTTCCACTCCACCTGATGTGAATAGAGTCCTGGATTGAATTGACTCTTTCCTGCTGTGTGTGAGTGGGACTCAGTTCCACTCCAGCTGGTATGAATAGAGTCCTGGATTGAATTGCCTCTTTCCTGGTTAGTGAGTGGGGCTCAGTCCCACTCCAGCTGGTATTTATCGAGGTCTGGATTGAATTGCCTCTTTGCTGGTGTGTGATTGGGACTCAGTACCACTCCAGCTGGTATTAATAGAGGTCTGGTTTGAATTGGCTCTTTCCTGGTGAGTGAGTGGGACTCTGCACCACTCCAGCTGGTATTAAAAGCGGTCTGGATTGAATTGCCTCATTCCTGGGGTGTGAGTGGGGATCAGTACAACTCCAGCTGTTATTAATAGAGGCCTGCATTGAATTGGCTCTATCCTGGTGTTTCAGTGAGACTCAGTACCACTCCAGCTGGTATAAATAGAGATCTAGATTTAATTGGCTCTTTCCTGGTGTGTGAGTGGTACTCAGTTCCACTCCAGCTGGTATTAATAGAGGCCTGGTTTGAATTGACTCTTTCCTGCTTGTGAGTGGGACTCAGTTCCACTCCAGCTGGTATCAATAGAGGCCTGGTTTGATTTGACACTTTCCTGGTGGGTGAGTGGGGCTCAGTTCCACTCCAGCTGGTATTAATAGAGGCCTGGTTTGAATTGACTCTTTCCTGGTGTGTGAGTGGGGCTCAGTACCACTCCAGCTGGTATTAATAGAGGTCTGGATTGAAATGACTCTTTCCTGGTGTGTGAGTGAGACTCAGTTCCACTCCAGCTGGTATTAATAGAGGCCTGGATTTAATTGCCTCTTTCCTGGTGTGTGAGTGGGACTCGGTAACACTGCAGCTGGTATTTATCGAGGTGTGGATTGAATTGCCTCTTTCCTGGTGTGTGAGTGGGACTCAGTACCACTCCAGCTGGGATTAATAGAGGTCTGGATTGAATTGGCTCTTACCTGGTGAGTGAGTGGGGCTCAGTACCGCTCCAGCTGATATTGATAGAGGTCTGGATTAAATTGGCTCTTTCCTGGTGTTTGAGTGGGACTCAGTACCACTCCAGCTGGTATTCATAGAGACCTGGATTGAATTGCCTCTTTCCTGGTGTGTGAGTGGGGCTCAGTGCCACTCCAGCTGGTTTTTATTGAGGCCTGGATTGAATTGCCTCTTTCCTGGTTTGTGAGTGAGACTCAGTACCACTCCAGCTGGTATTAATAGAGGCCTGGATTGATTTGGCTCTTTCCTGGTGTTTGAGTTGGACTCAGTACCAATCCAGCTGGTATTAATAGAGGTCTGGATTGAAATGACTCTTTCCTGGTGTGTGAGTGAGACTCAGTTCCACTCCAGCTGGTATTAATAGAGGCCTGGATTTAATTGCATCTTTCCTGGTGAGTGAGTGGGGCTCAGTACCACTCCAGCTGGTATTAATAGAGGTCTGGATTGAATTGGCTCCTTCCTGGTGAGTGAGTGGGGCTCAGTACCACTCCAGCTGGTATTAATAGAGGTCTGGTTTGAATTGACTCTTTCCTGGTGTATGAGTGGGACTCAGTCCCTCTCCAGCTGGTGTTAATAAGAGGTCTGGATTGAATTGACTCTTTACTGGTGAGTGAGTGGGACTCAGTACCACTCCAGCTGGTGTTAATAGAGGTCTGGATTGAATTGGCCCCTTCCTGTTGATTGAGTGGGGCTCAGTCCCACTCCAGCTGGTACTAAGAGTTCTGGATTGAATTGGCTCTTTCCTGGTGGGTGAGTGGGGCTCAGTACCGCTCCAGCTGGTATTCATAGAGGTCTGGATTGAATTGGCTCTTCCCTGGTGTGTGAGTGGGACTCAGTACCACTCCAGCTGGTATTCATAGAGGTCTGGATTTAATTGGCTCTTTCCTGGTGTGTGAGTGGGACTCAGTACCACTCCAGTTGGTATTCATAGAGGTCTGGATTTAATTGGCTCTTTCCTGGTGTATGAGTGGGACTCAGGTCCACTCCAGCTGGTATTAATAGAGGTCTGGATTGAATTGACTCTTTCCTGCTGTGTGTGAGTGGGACTCAGTTCCACTCCACCTGATGTGAATAGAGTCCTGGATTGAATTGACTCTTTCCTGCTGTGTGTGAGTGGGACTCAGTTCCACTCCAGCTGGTATGAATAGAGTCCTGGATTGAATTGCCTCTTTCCTGGTTAGTGAGTGGGGCTCAGTCCCACTCCAGCTGGTATTTATCGAGGTCTGGATTGAATTGCCTCTTTGCTGGTGTGTGATTGGGACTCAGTACCACTCCAGCTGGTATTAATAGAGGTCTGGTTTGAATTGACTCTTTCCTGGTGTATGAGTGGGACTCAGTCCCTCTCCAGCTGGTGTTAATAAGAGGTCTGGATTGAATTGACTCTTTACTGGTGAGTGAGTGGGACTCAGTACCACTCCAGCTGGTGTTAATAGAGGTCTGGATTGAATTGGCACTTTCCTGGTGAGTGAGTGGGTCTCAGTACCACTCCAGCTGGTATTCATAGAGGTCTGGATTGAATTGGCTCTTTCCTGGTGTGTGAGTGGGACTCAGTTCCACTCCAGCTGGTATCAATAGAGGCCTGGTTTGAATTGACTCTTTCCTGGTGTGTGAGTGGGACTCAGTCCCTCTCCAGCTGGTGTTAATAAGAGGTCTGGATTGAATTGACTCTTTACTGGTGAGTGAGTGGGACTCAGTACCACTCCAGCTGGTATTCATAGAGATCTGGATTGAATTGGCTCTTTCCTGGTGAGTGAGTGGGACTCTGCACCACTCCAGCTGGTATTAAAAGCGGTCTGGATTGAATTGCCTCATTCCTGGTTTGTGAGTGGGGCTCAGTACCTCTCCAGCTGGTATTAATAGAGATCTGGATTGAATTGGCTCTTGCCTGGTGTGTGAGTGGGGATCAGTACAACTCCAGCTGGTATTAATAGAGGCCTGCATTGAATTGGCTCTATCCTGGTATTTCAGTGAGTCTCAGTACCACTCCAGCTGGTATAAATAGAGATCTGGATTTAATTGGCTCTTTCCTGGTGTTTGAGTGGGGCTCAGTACCACTCCAGCTGGTATTAATAGAGTTCTGGATTGATTTGGCTCTTTCCTGGTGTTTGAGTGGGGCTCAGTGCCACTCCAGCTGGTATTCATAGAGGTCTGGATTGAATTGGCTCTTTCCTGGTGAGTGAGTGGGACTCAGTACCACTGCAGCTGGTATTAATGGAGATCAGTATTGATTTCGCTCTTTCCTGGTGTTTGAGTGGGACTCAGTACCACTCCAGCTGGTATTCATAGAGATCTGGATTGAATTGGCTCTTTCCTGGTGAGTGAGTGGGACTCTGCACCACTCCAGCTGGTATTAAAAGCGGTCTGGATTGAATTGCCTCATTCCTGGTTTGTGAGTGGGGCTCAGTCCCTCTCCAGCTGGTATTAATAGAGATCTGGATTGAATTGGCTCTTGCCTGGTGTGTGAGTGGGGATCAGTACAACTCCAGCTGGTATTAATAGAGGCCTGCATTGAATTGGCTCTATCCTGGTGTTTCAGTGAGACTCAGTACCACTCCAGCTGGTATAAATAGAGATCTGGATTTAATTGGCTCTTTCCTGGTGTGTGAGTGGGACTCAGTTCCACTCCAGCTGGTATTAATAGAGGCCTGGTTTGATTTGACACTTTCCTGGTGTGTGAGTGGGGCTCAGTTCCACTCCAGCTGGTATTAATAGAGGCCTGGTTTGAATTGACTCTTTCCTGGTGTGTGAGTGGGGCTCAGTACCTCTCCAGCTGGTATTAATAGAGGCCTGGATTTAATTGCCTCTTTCCTGGTGTGTGAGTGGGACTCGGTAACACTGCAGCTGGTATTTATCGAGGTGTGGATTGAATTGCCTCTTTCCTGGTGTGTGAGTGGGACTCAGTACCACTCCAGCTGGGATTAATAGAGGTCTGGATTGAATTGGCTCTTACCTGGTGAGTGAGTGGGGCTCAGTACCGCTCCAGCTGATATTGATAGAGGTCTGGATTAAATTGGCTCTTTCCTGGTGTTTGAGTGGGACTCAGTACCACTCCAGCTGGTATTCATAGAGACCTGGATTGAATTGCCTCTTTCCTGGTGTGTGAGTGGGGCTCAGTGCCACCCCAGCTGGTTTTTATTGAGTCCTGGATTGAATTGACTCTTTCCTGCTGTGTGTGAGTGGGACTCAGTTCCACTCCAGCTGGTATGAATAGAGTCCTGGATTGAATTGCCTCTTTCCTGGTTAGTGAGTGGGGCTCAGTCCCACTCCAGCTGGTATTTATCGAGGTCTGGATTGAATTGCCTCTTTGCTGGTGTGTGATTGGGACTCAGTACCACTCCAGCTGGTATTAATAGAGTTCTGGTTTGAATTGACTCTTTCCTGGTGTATGAGTGGGACTCAGTCCCTCTCCAGCTGGTGTTAATAAGAGGTCTGGATTGAATTGACTCTTTACTGGTGAGTGAGTGGGACTCAGTACCACTCCAGCTGGTGTTAATAGAGGTCTGGATTGAATTGGCACTTTCCTGGTGAGTGAGTGGGTCTCAGTACCACTCCAGCTGGTATTCATAGAGGTCTGGATTGAATTGGCTCTTTCCTGGTGTGTGAGTGGGACTCAGTTCCACTCCAGCTGGTATCAATAGAGGCCTGGTTTGAATTGACTCTTTCCTGGTGTGTGAGTGGGACTCAGTCCCTCTCCAGCTGGTGTTAATAAGAGGTCTGGATTGAATTGACTCTTTACTGGTGAGTGAGTGGGACTCAGTACCACTCCAGCTGGTATTCATAGAGATCTGGATTGAATTGGCTCTTTCCTGGTGAGTGAGTGGGACTCTGCACCACTCCAGCTGGTATTAAAAGCGGTCTGGATTGAATTGCCTCATTCCTGGTTTGTGAGTGGGGCTCAGTACCTCTCCAGCTGGTATTAATAGAGATCTGGATTGAATTGGCTCTTGCCTGGTGTGTGAGTGGGGATCAGTACAACTCCAGCTGGTATTAATAGAGGCCTGCATTGAATTGGCTCTATCCTGGTATTTCAGTGAGTCTCAGTACCACTCCAGCTGGTATAAATAGAGATCTGGATTTAATTGGCTCTTTCCTGGTGTTTGAGTGGGGCTCAGTACCACTCCAGCTGGTATTAATAGAGTTCTGGATTGATTTGGCTCTTTCCTGGTGTTTGAGTGGGGCTCAGTGCCACTCCAGCTGGTATTCATAGAGGTCTGGATTGAATTGGCTCTTTCCTGGTGAGTGAGTGGGACTCAGTACCACTGCAGCTGGTATTAATGGAGATCAGGATTGATTTCGCTCTTTCCTGGTGTTTGAGTGGGACTCAGTACCACTCCAGCTGGTATTCATAGAGATCTGGATTGAATTGGCTCTTTCCTGGTGAGTGAGTGGGACTCTGCACCACTCCAGCTGGTATTAAAAGCGGTCTGGATTGAATTGCCTCATTCCTGGTTTGTGAGTGGGGCTCAGTCCCTCTCCAGCTGGTATTAATAGAGATCTGGATTGAATTGGCTCTTGCCTGGTGTGTGAGTGGGGATCAGTACAACTCCAGCTGGTATTAATAGAGGCCTGCATTGAATTGGCTCTATCCTGGTGTTTCAGTGAGACTCAGTACCACTCCAGCTGGTATAAATAGAGATCTGGATTTAATTGGCTCTTTCCTGGTGTGTGAGTGGGACTCAGTTCCACTCCAGCTGGTATTAATAGAGGCCTGGTTTGATTTGACACTTTCCTGGTGTGTGAGTGGGGCTCAGTTCCACTCCAGCTGGTATTAATAGAGGCCTGGTTTGAATTGACTCTTTCCTGGTGTGTGAGTGGGGCTCAGTACCTCTCCAGCTGGTATTAATAGAGGCCTGGATTTAATTGCCTCTTTCCTGGTGTGTGAGTGGGACTCGGTAACACTGCAGCTGGTATTTATCGAGGTGTGGATTGAATTGCCTCTTTCCTGGTGTGTGAGTGGGACTCAGTACCACTCCAGCTGGGATTAATAGAGGTCTGGATTGAATTGGCTCTTACCTGGTGAGTGAGTGGGGCTCAGTACCGCTCCAGCTGATATTGATAGAGGTCTGGATTAAATTGGCTCTTTCCTGGTGTTTGAGTGGGACTCAGTACCACTCCAGCTGGTATTCATAGAGACCTGGATTGAATTGCCTCTTTCCTGGTGTGTGAGTGGGGCTCAGTGCCACTCCAGCTGGTTTTTATTGAGGCCTGGATTGAATTGCCTCTTTCCTGGTTTGTGAGTGAGACTCAGTACCACTCCAGCTGGTATTAATAGAGGCCTGGATTGATTTGGCTCTTTCCTGGTGTTTGAGTTGGACTCAGTACCAATCCAGCTGGTATTAATAGAGGTCTGGATTGAAATGACTCTTTCCTGGTGTGTAAGTGAGACTCAGTTCCACTCCAGCTGGTATTAATAGAGGCCTGGATTTAATTGCATCTTTTCTGGTGAGTGAGTGGGGCTCAGTACCACTCCAGCTGGTATTAATAGAGGTCTGGATTGAATTGGCTCCTTCCTGGTGAGTGAGTGGGGCTCAGTACAACTCCAGCTGGTATTAATAGAGGTCTGGTTTGAATTGACTCTTTCCTGGTGTATGAGTGGGACTCAGTCCCTCTCCAGCTGGTGTTAATAAGAGGTCTGGATTGAATTGACTCTTTCCTGGTGAGTGAGTGGGACTCAGTACCACTCCAGCTGGTGTTAATAGAGGTCTGGATTGAATTGGCCCCTTCCTGTTGATTGAGTGGGGCTCAGTCCCACTCCAGCTGGTACTAAGAGTTCTGGATTGAATTGGCTCTTTCCTGGTGGGTGAGTGGGGCTCAGTACCGCTCCAGCTGGTATTCATAGAGGTCTGGATTGAATTGGCTCTTCCCTGGTGTGTGAGTGGGACTCAGTACCACTCCAGCTGGTATTCATAGAGGTCTGGATTTAATTGGCTCTTTCCTGGTGTGTGAGTGGGACTCAGTAACACTCCAGTTGGTATTCATAGAGGTCTGGATTTAATTGGCTCTTTCCTTGTGTATGAGTGGGACTCAGGTCCACTCTGGCTGGTATTAATAGAGGTCTGGATTGAATTGACTCTTTCCTGCTGTGTGTGAGTGGGACTCAGTTCCACTCCAGCTGATGTGAATAGAGTCCTGGATTGAATTGACTCTTTCCTGCTGTGTGTGAGTGGGACTCAGTTCCACTCCAGCTGGTATGAATAGAGTCCTGGATTGAATTGCCTCTTTCCTGGTTAGTGAGTTGGGCTCAGTCCCACTCCAGCAGGTATTTATCGAGGTCTGGATTGAATTGCCTCTTTGCTGGTGTGTGATTGGGACTCAGTACCACTCCAGCTGGTATTAATAGAGGTCTGGTTTGAATTGGCTCTTTCCTGGTGAGTGAGTGGGACTCTGCACCACTCCAGCTGGTATTAAAAGCGGTCTGGATTGAATTGCCTCATTCCTGGTTTGTGAGTGGGGATCAGTACAGCTCCAGCTGGTATTAATAGTTGCCTGCATTGAATTGGCTCTATCCTGGTGTTTCAGTGAGACTCAGTACCACTCCAGCTGGTATAAAGAGAGATCTGGATTTAATTGGCTCTTTCCTGGTGTGTGAGTGGGACTCAGTTCCACTCCAGCTGGTATTAATAGAGGCCTGGTTTGAATTGACTCTTTCCTGCTTGTGAGTGGGACTCAGTTCCACTCCAGCTGGTATCAATAGAGGCCTGGTTTGATTTGACACTTTCCTGGTGTGTGAGTGGGGCTCAGTTCCACTCCAGCTGGTATTAATAGAGGCCTGGTTTGAATTGACTCTTTCCTGCTTGTGAGTGGGACTCAGTTCCACTCCAGCTGGTATCAATAGAGGCCTGGTTTGATTTGACACTTTCCTGGTGTGTGAGTGTGGCTCAGTTCCACTCCAGCTGGTATTAATAGAGGCCTGGTTTGAATTGACTCTTTCCTGGTGTGTGAGTGGGGCTCAGTACCACTCCAGCTGGTATTAATAGAGGTCTGGATTGAAATGACTCTTTCCTGGTGTGTGAGTGAGACTCAGTTCCACTCCAGCTGGTATTAATAGAGGCCTGGATTTAATTGCCTCTTTCCTGGTGTGTGAGTGGGACTCGGTAACACTGCAGCTGGTATTTATCGAGGTGTGGATTGAATTGCCTCTTTCCTGGTGTGTGAGTGGGACTCAGTACCACTCCAGCTGGGATTAATAGAGGTCTGGATTGAATTGGCTCTTACCTGGTGAGTGAGTGGGGCTCAGTACCGCTCCAGCTGATATTGATAGAGGTCTGGATTAAATTGGCTCTTTCCTGGTGTTTGAGTGGGACTCAGTACCACTCCAGCTGGTATTCATAGAGACCTGGATTGAATTGCCTCTTTCCTGGTGTGTGAGTGGGGCTCAGTGCCACTCCAGCTGGTTTTTATTGAGGCCTGGATTGAATTGCCTCTTTCCTGGTTTGTGAGTGAGACTCAGTACCACTCCAGCTGGTATTAATAGAGGCCTGGATTGATTTGGCTCTTTCCTGGTGTTTGAGTTGGACTCAGTACCAATCCAGCTGGTATTAATAGAGGTCTGGATTGAAATGACTCTTTCCTGGTGTGTGAGTGAGACTCAGTTCCACTCCAGCTGGTATTAATAGAGGCCTGGATTTAATTGCCTCTTTCCTGGTGAGTGAGTGGGGCTCAGTACCACTCCAGCTGGTATTAATAGAGGTCTGGTTTGAATTGACTCTTTCCTGGTGTATGAGTGGGACTCAGTCCCTCTCCAGCTGGTGTTAATAAGAGGTCTGGATTGAATTGACTCTTTACTGGTGAGTGAGTGGGACTCAGTACCACTCCAGCTGGTGTTAATAGAGGTCTGGATTGAATTGGCCCCTTCCTGTTGATTGAGTGGGGCTCAGTCCCACTCCAGCTGGTACTAAGAGTTCTGGATTGAATTGGCTCTTTCCTGGTGGGTGAGTGGGGCTCAGTACCGCTCCAGCTGGTATTCATAGAGGTCTGGATTGAATTGGCTCTTCCCTGGTGTGTGAGTGGGGCTCAGTACCACTCCAGCTGGTATTCATAGAGGTCTGGATTTAATTGGCTCTTTCCTGGTGTGTGAGTGGGACTCAGTACCACTCCAGTTGGTATTCATAGAGGTCTGGATTTAATTGGCTCTTTCCTGGTGTATGAGTGGGACTCAGGTCCACTCCAGCTGGTATTAATAGAGGTCTGGATTGAATTGACTCTTTCCTGCTGTGTGTGAGTGGGACTCAGTTCCACTCCAGCTGGTATGAATAGAGTCCTGGATTGAATTGCCTCTTTCCTGGTGTGTGATTGGGACTCAGTACCACTCCAGCTGGTATTTATCGAGGTCTGGATTGAATTGCCTCTTTGCTGGTGTGTGATTGGGACTCAGTACCACTCCAGCTGGTATTAATAGAGGTCTGGTTTGAATTGACTCTTTCCTGGTGTATGAGTGGGACTCAGTCCCTCTCCAGCTGGTGTTAATAAGAGGTCTGGATTGAATTGACTCTTTACTGGTGAGTGAGTGGGACTCAGTACCACTCCAGCTGGTGTTAATAGAGGTCTGGATTGAATTGGCACTTTCCTGGTGAGTGAGTGGGTCTCAGTACCACTCCAGCTGGTATTCATAGAGGTCTGGATTGAATTGGCTCTTTCCTGGTGTGTGAGTGGGACTCAGTTCCACTCCAGCAGGTATCAATAGAGGCCTGGTTTGAATTGACTCTTTCCTGGTGTGTGAGTGGGACTCAGTCCCTCTCCAGCTGGTGTTAATAAGAGGTCTGGATTGAATTGACTCTTTACTGGTGAGTGAGTGGGACTCAGTACCACTCCAGCTGGTATTCATAGAGATCTGGATTGAATTGGCTCTTTCCTGGTGAGTGAGTGGGACTCTGCACCACTCCAGCTGGTATTAAAAGCGGTCTGGATTGAATTGCCTCATTCCTGGTTTGTGAGTGGGGCTCAGTCCCTCTCCAGCTGGTATTAATAGAGATCTGGATTGAATTGGCTCTTGCCTGGTGTGTGAGTGGGGATCAGTACAACTCCAGCTGGTATTAATAGAGGCCTGCATTGAATTGGCTCTATCCTGGTGTTTCAGTGAGACTCAGTACCACTCCAGCTGGTATAAATAGAGATCTGGATTTAATTGGCTCTTTCCTGGTGTGTGAGTGGGACTCAGTTCCACTCCAGCTGGTATTAATAGAGGCCTGGTTTGAATTGACTCTTTCCTGCTTGTGAGTGGGAGTCAGTTCCACTCCAGCTGGTATTAATAGAGGCCTGGTTTGAATTGACTCTTTCCTGCTTGTGAGTGGGACTCAGTTCCACTCCAGCTGGTATCAATAGAGGCCTGGTTTGATTTGACACTTTCCTGGTGTGTGAGTGGGGCTCAGTTCCACTCCAGCTGGTATTAATAGAGGCCTGGATTGATTTGGCTCTTTCCTGGTGTTTGAGTTGGACTCAGTACCAATCCAGCTGGTATTAATAGAGGTCTGGATTGAAATGACTCTTTCCTGGTGTGTGAGTGAGACTCAGTTCCACTCCAGCTGGTATTAATAGAGGCCTGGATTTAATTGCCTCTTTCCTGGTGAGTGAGTGGGGCTCAGTACCACTCCAGCTGGTATTAATAGAGGTCTGGATTGAATTGGCTCCTTCCTGGTGAGTGAGTGGGGCTCAGTACCACTCCAGCTGGTATTAATAGAGGTCTGGTTTGAATTGACTCTTTCCTGGTGTATGAGTGGGACTCAGTCCCTCTCCAGCTGGTGTTAATAAGAGGTCTGGATTGAATTGACTCTTTCCTGGTGAGTGAGTGGGACTCAGTACCACTCCAGCTGGTGTTAATAGAGGTCTGGATTGAATAGGCCCCTTCCTGTTGATTGAGTGGGGCTCAGTCCCACTCCAGCTGGTACTAAGAGTTCTGGATTGAATTGGCTCTTTCCTGGTGGGTGAGTGGGGCTCAGTACCGCTCCAGCTGGTATTCATAGAGGTCTGGATTGAATTGGCTCTTCCCTGGTGTGTGAGTGGGACTCAGTACCACTCCAGCTGGTATTCATAGAGGTCTGGATTTAATTGGCTCTTTCCTCGTGTGTGAGTGGCACTCAGTACCACTCCAGTTGGTATTCATAGAGGTCTGGATTTAATTGGCTCTTTCCTGGTGTATGAGTGGGACTCAGGTCCACTCCAGTTGGTATTAATAGAGGTCTGGATTGAATTGCCTCTTTCCTGCTGTGTGTGAGTGGGACTCAGTTCCACTCCAGCTGGTATGAATAGATTCCTGGATTGAATTGCCTCTTTCCTGGTTAGTGAGTGGGGCTCAGTCCCACTCCAGCTGGTATTTATCGAGGTCTGGATTGAATTGCCTCTTTGCTGGTGCGTGATTGGGACTCAGTACCGCTCCAGCTGGTATTAATAGAGGTCTGGTTTGAATTGATTCTTTCCTGGTGTATGAGTGGGACTCAGTCCCTCTCCAGCTGGTGTTAATAAGAGGTCTGGATTGAATTGACTCTTTCCTGGTGAGTGAGTGGGACTCAGTACCACTCCAGCTGGTGTTAATAGAGGTCTGGATTGAATTGGCACTTTCCTGGTGAGTGAGTGGGACTCAGTACCACTCCAGCTGGTGTTAATAGAGGTCTGGATTGAATTGGCTCTTTCCTGGTGAGTGAGTGGGACTCTGCACCACTCCAGCTGGTATTAAAAGCGGTCTGGATTGAATTGCCTCATTCCTGGTTTGTGAGTGGGGCTCAGTCCCTCTCCAGCTGGTGTTAATAAGAGTTCTGGATTGAATTGACTCTTTACTGGTGAGTGAGTGGGACTCAGTACCACTCCAGCTGGTGTTAATAGAGGTCTGGATTGAATTGGCACTTTCCTGGTGAGTGAGTGGGTCTCAGTACCACTGCAGCTGGTATTAATAGAGATCAGGATTGATTTCGCTCTTTCCTGGTGTTTGAGTGGGACTCAGTACCACTCCAGCTGGTATTCATAGAGATCTGGATTGAATTGGCTCTTTCCTGGTGAGTGAGTGGGACTCTGCACCACTCCAGCTGGTATTAAAAGCGGTCTGGATTGAATTGCCTCATTCCTGGTTTGTGAGTGGGGCTCAGTACCTCTCCAGCTGGTATTAATAGAGATCTGGATTGAATTGTCTCTTGCCTGGTGTGTGAGTGGGGATCAGTACAACTCCAGCTGGTATTAATAGAGGCCTGCATTGAATTGGCTCTATCCTGGTGTTTCAGTGAGACTCAGTACCACTCCAGCTGGTATAAATGGAGATCTGGATTTAATTGGCTCTTTCCTGGTGTGTGAGTGGGACTCAGTTCCACTCCAGCTGGTATTAATAGAGGCCTGGTTTGAATTGACTCTTTCCTGCTTGTGAGTGGGACTCAGTTCCACTCCAGCTGGTATCAATAGAGGCCTGGTTTGATTTGACACTTTCCTGGTGTGTGAGTGGGGCTCAGTTCCACTCCAGCTGGTATTAATAGAGGCTTGGTTTGAATTGACTCTTTCCTGGTGTGTGAGTGGGGCTCAGTACCACTCCAGCTGGTATTAATAGAAGTCTGGATTGAAATGACTCTTTCCTGGTGTGTGAGTGAGACTCAGTTCCACTCCAGCTGGTATTAATAGAGGCCTGGATTTAATTGCCTCTTTCCTGGTGTGTGAGTGGGTCTCGGTAACACTGCAGCTGGTATTTATCGAGGTGTGGATTGAATTGACTCTTTCCTGCTGTGTGTGAGTGGGACACAGTTCCACTCCAGCTGGTATGAATAGAGTCCTGGATTGAATTGCCTCTTTCCTGGTTAGTGAGTGGGGCTCAGTCCCACTCCAGCTGGTATTTATCGAGGTCTGGATTGAATTGCCTCTTTGCTGGTGTGTGATTGGGACTCAGTACCACTCCAGCTGGTATTAATAGAGGTCTGGTTTGAATTGACTCTTTCCTGGTGTATTAGTGGGACTCAGTCCCTCTCCAGCTGGTGTTAATAAGAGGTCTGGATTGAATTGACTCTACTGGTGAGTGAGTGGGACTCAGTACCACTCCAGCTGGTGTTAATAGAGGTCTGGATTGAATTGGCACTTTCCTGGTGAGTGAGTGGGTCTCAGTACCACTCCAGCTGGTATTCATAGAGGTCTGGATTGAATTGGCTCTTTCCTGGTGTGTGAGTGGGACTCAGTTCCACTCCAGCTGGTATCAATAGAGGCCTGGTTTGAATTGACTCTTTCCTGGTGTGTGAGTGGTGCTCAGTTCCACTCCAGCTGGTATTAACAGAGGTCTGGATTGGTTTGGCTCTTTCCTGGTGTTTGAGTGGGGCTCAGTACCACTCCAGCTGGTATTAATAGAGTTCTGGATTGATTTGGCTCTTTCCTGGTGTTTGAGTGGGGCTCAGTGCCACTCCAGCTGGTATTCATACAGGTCTGGATTGAATTGGCTCTTTCCTGGTGAGTGAGTGGGAGTCAGTACCACTGCAGCTGGTATTAATGGAGATCAGGATTGATTTCGCTCTTTCCTGGTGTTTGAGTGGGACTCAGTACCACTCCAGCTGGGATTAATAGAGGTCTGGATTGAATTGGCTCTTACCTGGTGAGTGAGTGGGGCTCAGTACCGCTCCAGCTGATATTGATAGAGGTCTGGATTAAATTGGCTCTTTCCTGGTGTTTGAGTGGGACTCAGTACCACTCCAGCTGGTATTCATAGAGACCTGGATTGAATTGCCTCTTTCCTGGTGTGTGATTGGGGCTCAGTGCCACTCCAGCTGGTTTTTATTGAGGCCTGGATTGAATTGCCTCTTTCCTGGTTTGTGAGTGAGACTCAGTACCACTCCAGCTGGTATTAATAGAGGCCTGGATTGATTTGGTTCTTTCCTGGTGTTTGAGTTGGACTCAGTACCAATCCAGCTGGTATTAATAGAGGTCTGGATTGAAATGACTCTTTCCTGGTGTGTGAGTGAGACTCAGTTCCACTCCAGCTGGTATTAATAGAGGCCTGGATTTAATTGCCTCTTTCCTGGTGAGTGAGTGGGGCTCAGTACCACTCCAGCTGGTATTAATAGAGGTCTGGATTGAATTGGCTCCTTCCTGGTGAGTGAGTGGGGCTCAGTACCACTCCAGCTGGTATTAATAGAGGTCTGGTTTGAATTGACTCTTTCCTGGTGTATGAGTGGGACTCAGTCCCTCTCCAGCTGGTGTTAATAAGAGGTCTGGATTGAATTGACTCTTTACTGGTGAGTGAGTGGGACTCAGTACCACTCCAGCTGGTGTTAATAGAGGTCTGGATTGAATTGGCCCCTTCCTGTTGATTGAGTGGGGCTCAGTCCCACTCCAGCTGGTACTAAGAGTTCTGGATTGAATTGGCTCTTTCCTGGTGGGTGAGTGGGGCTCAGTACCGCTCCAGCTGGTATTCATAGAGGTCTGGATTGAATTGGCTCTTCCCTGGTGTGTGAGTGGGGCTCAGTACCACTCCAGCTGGTATTCATAGAGGTCTGGATTTAATTGGCTCTTTCCTGGTGTGTGAGTGGGACTCAGTACCACTCCAGTTGGTATTCATAGAGGTCTGGATTTAATTGGCTCTTTCCTGGTGTATGAGTGGGACTCAGGTCCACTCCAGCTGGTATTAATAGAGGTCTGGATTGAATTGACTCTTTCCTGCTGTGTGTGAGTGGGACTCAGTTCCACTCCAGCTGGTATGAATAGAGTCCTGGATTGAATTGCCTCTTTCCTGGTTAGTGAGTGGGGCTCAGTCCCACTCCAGCTGGTATTTATCGAGGTCTGGATTGAATTGCCTCTTTGCTGGTGTGTGATTGGGACTCAGTACCACTCCAGCTGGTATTAATAGAGGTCTGGTTTGAATTGACTCTTTCCTGGTGTATGAGTGGGACTCAGTCCCTCTCCAGCTGGTGTTAATAAGAGGTCTGGATTGAATTGACTCTTTACTGGTGAGTGAGTGGGACTCAGTACCACTCCAGCTGGTGTTAATAGAGGTCTGGATTGAATTGGCACTTTCCTGGTGAGTGAGTGGGTCTCAGTACCACTCCAGCTGGTATTCATAGAGGTCTGGATTGAATTGGCTCTTTCCTGGTGTGTGAGTGGGACTCAGTTCCACTCCAGCAGGTATCAATAGAGGCCTGGTTTGAATTGACTCTTTCCTGGTGTGTGAGTGGGACTCAGTCCCTCTCCAGCTGGTGTTAATAAGAGGTCTGGATTGAATTGACTCTTTACTGGTGAGTGAGTGGGACTCAGTACCACTCCAGCTGGTATTCATAGAGATCTGGATTGAATTGGCTCTTTCCTGGTGAGTGAGTGGGACTCTGCACCACTCCAGCTGGTATTAAAAGCGGTCTGGATTGAATTGCCTCATTCCTGGTTTGTGAGTGGGGCTCAGTACCTCTCCAGCTGGTATTAATAGAGATCTGGATTGAATTGGCTCTTGCCTGGTGTGTGAGTGGGGATCAGTACAACTCCAGCTGGTATTAATAGAGGCCTGCATTGAATTGGCTCTATCCTGGTGTTTCAGTGAGACTCAGTACCACTCCAGCTGGTATAAATAGAGATCTGGATTTAATTGGCTCTTTCCTGGTGTTTGAGTGGGGCTCAGTACCACTCCAGCTGGTATTAATAGAGTTCTGGATTGATTTGGCTCTTTCCTGGTGTTTGAGTGGGGCTCAGTGCCACTCCAGCTGGTATTCATAGAGGTCTGGATTGAATTGGCTCTTTCCTGGTGAGTGAATGGGACTCAGTACCACTGCAGCTGGTATTAATGGAGATCAGGATTGATTTCGCTCTTTCCTGGTGTTTGAGTGGGACTCAGTACCACTCCAGCTGGTATTCATAGAGATCTGGATTGAATTGGCTCTTTCCTGGTGAGTGAGTGGGACTCTGCACCACTCCAGCTGGTATTAAAAGCGGTCTGGATTGAATTGCCTCATTCCTGGTTTGTGAGTGGGGCTCAGTCCCTCTCCAGCTGGTATTAATAGAGATCTGGATTGAATTGGCTCTTGCCTGGTGTGTGAGTGGGGATCAGTACAACTCCAGCTGGTATTAATAGAGGCCTGCATTGAATTGGCTCTATCCTGGTGTTTCAGTGAGACTCAGTACCACTCCAGCTGGTATAAATAGAGATCTGGATTTAATTGGCTCTTTCCTGGTGTGTGAGTGGGACTCAGTTCCACTCCAGCTGGTATTAATAGAGGCCTGGTTTGAATTGACTCTTTCCTGCTTGTGAGTGGGACTCAGTTCCACTCCAGCTGGTATTAATAGAGGCCTGGTTTGAATTGACTCTTTCCTGCTTGTGAGTGGGACTCAGTTCCACTCCAGCTGGTATCAATAGAGGACTGGTTTGATTTGACACTTTCCTGGTGTGTGAGTGGGGCTCAGTTCCACTCCAGCTGGTATTAATAGAGGCCTGGATTGATTTGGCTCTTTCCTGGTGTTTGAGTTGGACTCAGTACCAATCCAGCTGGTATTAATAGATGTCTGGATTGAAATGACTCTTTCCTGGTGTGTGAGTGAGACTCAGTTCCACTCCAGCTGGTATTAATAGAGGCCTGGATTTAATTGCCTCTTTCCTGGTGAGTGAGTGGGGCTCAGTACCACTCCAGCTGGTATTAATAGAGGTCTGGATTGAATTGGCTCCTTCCTGGTGAGTGAGTGGGGCTCAGTACCACTCCAGCTGGTATTAATAGAGGTCTGGTTTGAATTGACTCTTTCCTGGTGTATGAGTGGGACTCAGTCCCTCTCCAGCTGGTGTTAATAAGAGGTCTGGATTGAATTGACTCTTTCCTGGTGAGTGAGTGGGACTCAGTACCACTCCAGCTGGTGTTAATAGAGGTCTGGATTGAATTGGCCCCTTCCTGTTGATTGAGTGGGGCTCAGTCCCACTCCAGCTGGTACTAAGAGTTCTGGATTGAATTGGCTCTTTCCTGGTGGGTGAGTGGGGCTCAGTACCGCTCCAGCTGGTATTCATAGAGGTCTGGATTGAATTGGCTCTTCCCTGGTGTGTGAGTGGGACTCAGTACCACTCCAGCTGGTATTCATAGAGGTCTGGATTTAATTGGCTCTTTCCTGGTGTGTGAGTGGGACTCAGTACCACTCCAGTTGGTATTCATAGAGGTCTGGATTTAATTGGCTCTTTCCTGGTGTATGAGTGGGACTCAGGTCCACTCCAGTTGGTATTAATAGAGGTCTGGATTGAATTGCCTCTTTCCTGCTGTGTGTGAGTGGGACTCAGTTCCACTCCAGCTGGTATGAATAGATTCCTGGATTGAATTGCCTCTTTCCTGGTTAGTGAGTGGGGCTCAGTCCCACTCCAGCTGGTATTTATCGAGGTCTGGATTGAATTGCCTCTTTGCTGGTGCGTGATTGGGACTCAGTACCACTCCAGCTGGTATTAATAGAGGTCTGGTTTGAATTGATTCTTTCCTGGTGTATGAGTGGGACTCAGTCCCTCTCCAGCTGGTGTTAATAAGAGGTCTGGATTGAATTGACTCTTTCCTGGTGAGTGAGTGGGACTCTGCACCACTCCAGCTGGTATTAAAAGCGGTCTGGATTGAATTGCCTCATTCCTGGTTTGTGAGTGGGGCTCAGTCCCTCTCCAGCTGGTGTTAATAAGAGTTCTGGATTGAATTGACTCTTTACTGGTGAGTGAGTGGGACTCAGTACCACTCCAGCTGGTGTTAATAGAGGTCTGGATTGAATTGGCACTTTCCTGGTGAGTGAGTGGGTCTCAGTACCACTGCAGCTGGTATTAATAGAGATCAGGATTGATTTCGCTCTTTCCTGGTGTTTGAGTGGGACTCAGTACCACTCCAGCTGGTATTCATAGAGATCTGGATTGAATTGGCTCTTTCCTGGTGAGTGAGTGGGACTCTGCACCACTCCAGCTGGTATTAAAAGCGGTCTGGATTGAATTGCCTCATTCCTGGTTTGTGAGTGGGGCTCAGTACCTCTCCAGCTGGTATTAATAGAGATCTGGATTGAATTGTCTCTTGCCTGGTGTGTGAGTGGGGATCAGTACAACTCCAGCTGGTATTAATAGAGGCCTGCATTGAATTGGCTCTATCCTGGTGTTTCAGTGAGACTCAGTCCCACTCCAGCTGTTATAAATAGAGATCTGGATTTAATTGGCTCTTTCCTGGTGTGTGAGTGGGACTCAGTTCCACTCCAGCTGGTATTAATAGAGGCCTGGTTTGAATTGACTCTTTCCTGCTTGTGAGTGGGACTCAGTTCCACTCCAGCTGGTATCAATAGAGGCCTGGTTTGATTTGACACTTTCCTGTTGTGTGAGTGGGGCTCAGTTCCACTCCAGCTGGTATTAATAGAGGCTTGGTTTGAATTGACTCTTTCCTGGTGTGTGAGTGGGGCTCAGTACCACTCCAGCTGGTATTAATAGAAGTCTGGATTGAAATGACTCTTTCCTGGTGTGTGAGTGAGACTCAGTTCCACTCCAGCTGGTATTAATAGAGGCCTGGATTTAATTGCCTCTTTCCTGGTGTGTGAGTGGGACTCGGTAACACTGCAGCTGGTATTTATCGAGGTGTGGATTGAATTGACTCTTTCCTGCTGTGTGTGAGTGGGACACAGTTCCACTCCAGCTGGTATGAATAGAGTCCTGGATTGAATTGCCTCTTTCCTGGTTAGTGAGTGGGGCTCAGTCCCACTCCAGCTGGTATTTATCGAGGTCTGGATTGAATTGCCTCTTTGCTGGTGTGTGATTGGGACTCAGTACCACTCCAGCTGGTATTAATAGAGGTCTGGTTTGAATTGACTCTTTCCTGGTGTATTAGTGGGACTCAGTCCCTCTCCAGCTGGTGTTAATAAGAGGTCTGGATTGAATTGACTCTACTGGTGAGTGAGTGGGACTCAGTACCACTCCAGCTGGTGTTAATAGAGGTCTGGATTGAATTGGCACTTTCCTGGTGAGTGAGTGGGTCTCAGTACCACTCCAGCTGGTATTCATAGAGGTCTGGATTGAATTGGCTCTTTCCTGGTGTGTGAGTGGGACTCAGTTCCACTCCAGCTGGTATCAATAGAGGCCTGGTTTGAATTGACTCTTTCCTGGTGTGTGAGTGGTGCTCAGTTCCACTCCAGCTGGTATTAACAGAGGTCTGGATTGGTTTGGCTCTTTCCTGGTGTTTGAGTGGGGCTCAGTACCACTCCAGCTGGTATTAATAGAGTTCTGGATTGATTTGGCTCTTTCCTGGTGTTTGAGTGGGGCTCAGTGCCACTCCAGCTGGTATTCATACAGGTCTGGATTGAATTGGCTCTTTCCTGGTGAGTGAGTGGGAGTCAGTACCACTGCAGCTGGTATTAATGGAGATCAGGATTGATTTCGCTCTTTCCTGGTGTTTGAGTGGGACTCAGTACCACTCCAGCTGGTATTCATAGAGATCTGGATTGAATTGGCTCTTTCCTGGTGAGTGAGTGGGACTCTGCACCACTCCAGCTGGTATTAAAAGCGGTCTGGATTGAATTGCCTCATTCCTGGTTTGTGAGTGGGGCTCAGTCCCTCTCCAGCTGGTATTAATAGAGATCTGGATTGAATTGGCTCTTGCCTGGTGTGTGAGTGGGGATCAGTACAACTCCAGCTGGTATTAATAGAGGCCTGCATTGAATTGGCTCTATCCTGGTGTTTCAGTGAGACTCAGTACCACTCCAGCTGGTATAAATAGAGATCTGGATTTAATTGGCTCTTTCCTGGTGTGTGAGTGGGACTCAGTTCCACTCCAGCTGGTATTAATAGAGGCCTGGTTTGAATTGACTCTTTCCTGCTTGTGAGTGGGACTCAGTTCCACTCCAGCTGGTATCAATAGAGGCCTGGTTTGATTTGACACTTTCCTGGTGTGTGAGTGGGGCTCAGTTCCACTCCAGCTGGTATTAATAGAGGTCTGGATTGAAATGACTCTTTCCTGGTGTGTGAGTGAGACTCAGTTCCACTCCAGCTGGTATTAATAGAGGCCTGGATTTAATTGCCTCTTTCCTGGTGTGTGAGTGGGACTCGGTAACACTGCAGCTGGTATTTATCGAGGTGTGGAATGAATTGCCTCTTTCCTGGTGTGTGAGTGGGACTCAGTACCACTCCAGCTGGGATTAATAGAGGTCTGGATTGAATTGGCTCTTACCTGGTGAGTGAGTGGGGCTCAGTACCGCTCCAGCTGATATTGATAGAGGTCTGGATTAAATTGGCTCTTTCCTGGTGTTTGAGTGGGACTCAGTACCACTCCAGCTGGTATTCATAGAGACCTGGATTGAATTGCCTCTTTCCTGGTGTGTGAGTGGGGCTCAGTGCCACTCCAGCTGGTTTTTATTGAGGCCTGGATTGAATTGCCTCTTTCCTGGTTTGTGAGTGAGACTCAGTACCACTCCAGCTGGTATTAATAGAGGCCTGGATTGATTTGGCTCTTTCCTGGTGTTTGAGTTGGACTCAGTACCAATCCAGCTGGTATTAATAGAGGTCTGGATTGAAATGACTCTTTCCTGGTGTGTGAGTGAGACTCAGTTCCACTCCAGCTGGTATTAATAGAGGCCTGGATTTAATTGCCTCTTTCCTGGTGAGTGAGTGGGGCTCAGTACCACTCCAGCTGGTATTAATAGAGGTCTGGATTGAATTGGCTCCTTCCTGGTGAGTGAGTGGGGCTCAGTACCGCTCCAGCTGGTATTAATAGAGGTCTGGTTTGAATTGACTCTTTCCTGGTGTATGAGTGGGACTCAGTCCCTCTCCAGCTGGTGTTAATAAGAGGTCTGGATTGAATTGACTCTTTACTGGTGAGTGAGTGGGACTCAGTACCACTCCAGCTGGTGTTAATAGAGGTCTGGATTGAATTGGCCCCTTCCTGTTGATTGAGTGGGGCTCAGTCCCACACCAGCTGGTATTAAGAGTTCTGGATTGAATTGGCTCTTTCCTGGTGGGTGAGTGGGGCTCAGTACCGCTCCAGCTGGTATTCATAGAGGTCTGGATTGAATTGGCTCTTCCCTGGTGTGTGAGTGGGACTCAGTACCACTCCAGCTGGTATTCATAGAGGTCTGGATTTAATTGGCTCTTTCCTGATGTGTGAGTGGGACTCAGTACCACTCCAGTTGGTATTCATAGAGGTCTGGATTTAATTGGCTCTTTCCTGGTGTATGAGTGGGACTCAGGTCCACTCCAGCTGGTATTAATAGAGGTCTGGATTGAATTGACTCTTTCCTGCTGTGTGTGAGTGGGACTCAGTTCCACTCCAGCTGATATGAATAGAGTCCTGGATTGAATTGCCTCTTTCCTGCTGTGTGTGAGTGGGACTCAGTTCCACTACAGCTGGTATGAATAGAGTCCTGGATTGAATTGCCTCTTTCCTGGTTAGTGAGTGGGGCTCAGTCCCACTCCAGCTGGTATTTATTGAGGTCTGGATTGAATTGCCTCTTTCCTGGTCTATGAGTGGGACTCAGTCCCTCTCCAGCTGGTGTGAATAAGAGGTCTGGATTGAATTGACTCTTTACTGGTGAGTGAGTGGGACTCAGTACCACTCCAGCTGGTATTAATAGAGGTCTGGATTGAATTGCCTCTTTCCTGGTGTGTGAGTGGGACTCAGTCCCACTCCAGCTGGTATTTATCGAGGTCTGGATTGAATTGCCTCTTTCCTGGTGTGTGAGTTGGACTCAGTACCACTCCAGCTGGTATTTATAGAGGTCTGGATTGAATTGGCTCTTTCCTGGTGAGTGAATGGAGCTCAGTACCATTCCAGCTGGTATTAATAGAGGTCTGGTTTGAATTGGCTCTTTCCTGGTGATTGAGTGGGGCACAGTTCCACTCCAGCTGGTATTAATAGAGGCCTGGTTTGAATTGGCTCCTTCCTGGTGAGTGAGTGGGGCTCAGTACCACTCCAGCTGGTATTAGTAGAGGACTGGATTGAATTGGCTCTTTCCTGGTTTGTGAGTGGGACTCAGTACCCCTCCAGCTGGTGTTAATAGAGGTTTGGTTTGAATTGGCTCTTTCCTGGTGATTGAGTGGGGCTCAGTTCCACTCCAGCTGGTATTAATAGAGGCCTGTATTTAATTATCACTTTCCTGGTGTGTGAGTGGGACTCGGTAACACTGCAGCTGGTATTTATAGAGGTGTGGATTGAATTGTCTCTTTCCTGGTGTGTGAGTGGGACTCAGAACCACTCCAGCTTGTATTAACAGAGGTCTGGTTTGAATTGCCTCTTTCCTGGTGTGTGACTGAGTCTCAGTACCACTCCAGCTGGTATTAATAGAGGTCTGGATTGATTTGGCTCTTTCCTGGTGTTTGAGTGGGACTCAGTGCGACTCCAGCTGGTATTCATAGAGACCTGGATTGAATTGGCTCTTTCCTGGTGTTTCAGTGAGACTCAGTTCCACTCCAGCTGGTATTAATAGTGGCCTGGTTTGAATTGAATCTTTCCTGGTGTGTGAGTGGGACTCAGTTCCACTCCAGCTGGTATTAATAGTGGCCTGGTTTGAATTGAATCTTTCCTGGTGTGTGAGTGGGGCTCAGTACCACTCCAGCTGGTATTTTTAGAGGTGTGGATTGAATTGCCTCTTTCCTGGTGTGTGAGTGGGACTCAGTACTACTCCAGCTGTTATTAATAGAGGTCTGAATTGATTTGGCTCTTTCCTGGTGTGTGAGTGGGGATCAGTGCCACTCCAGCTTGTTTTTATCGAGGCCTGGATTGAATTGCCTCTTTCCTGGTGTGTGAGTGGGACTCAGTACCAGTCCAGCTGGTATTAATAGAGGTCTGGATTGATTTAGGCTCTTTCCTGGTGTTTGAGTGAGACTCAGTGCCACTCCAGCTGTTATTAATAGTGGTCTGGATTTAATTAGCTCTTTCCTGGTGCGTGAGTGGGACTCACTACCACTCCAGCTGTTATTAATTGAGGTCTGGATTTAATTGGCTCTTTCCTGGTGTGTGGGTGGGGCTCAGTACCACTCCAGCTGGTATTAATTGAGGTCTGGATTTAATTGGCTCTTTCCTGGTGTGTGAGTGGGGCTCAGTGCCACTCCAGCTGGTATTAATAGTGGTCTGGATTTAATTGGCTCTTTCCTGGTGTGTGAGTGGGACTCAGTACCACTCCAGCTGGTATTAATAGAGACCTGGATTGAATTGACTCTCTCCTGGTGTGAGAGTGGGACTCAGTACCACTCCAGCTGGTATTAATAGAAACATGGTTTGAATTGGCTCTTTCCTGGTGTGAGAGTGGGACTCAGTACCACTCCAGCTGGTATTAATATGGGTCTGGATTTAATTGGCTCTTTCCTGGTGTGTGAGTGGGACTCAGTACCACTCCAGCTGGTATTAATTGAGGACTGGATTTAATTGGCTCTTTCCTGGTGTGTGAATGGGACTCAGTGCCACTCCAGCTGGTATTAATAGAGACCTGGATTGAATTGACTCTTTCCTGGTGTGTGAGTGGGGCTCAGTACCACTCCAGCTGGTATTAATAGAGGTCAGGACTGAATTGGCTCTTTCCTGGTGTGTGAGTGGGACTCAGTGCGACTCCAGCTGGTATTAATAGAGGTCTGTATTGATTTGGCTCTTTCCTGGTGTTTGAGTGGGACTCAGTGCGACTCCAGCTGGTATTCATAGAGACCTGGATTGAATTGGCTCTTTCCTGGTGTTTCAGTGAGACTCAGTTCCACTCCAGCTGGTATTAATAGTGGCCTGGTTTGAATTGAATCTTTCCTGGTGTGTGAGTGGGACTCAGTTCCACTCCAGCTGGTATTAATAGTGGCCTGGTTTGAATTGAATCTTTCCTGGTGTGTGAGTGGGGCTCAGTACCACTCCAGCTGGTATTTTTAGAGGTGTGGATTGAATTGCCTCTTTCCTGGTGTGTGAGTGGGACTCAGTACTACTCCAGCTGTTATTAATAGAGGTCTGAATTGATTTGGCTCTTTCCTGGTGTGTGAGAGGGGCTCAGTGCCACTCCAGCTTGTTTTTATCGAGGCCTGGATTGAATTGCCTCTTTCCTGGTGTGTGAGTGGGACTCAGTACCACTCCAGCTGGTATTTATAGAGGTGTGGATTGAATTGTCTCTTTCCTGGTGTGTGAGTGGGACTCAGAACCACTCCAGCTTGTATTAACAGAGGTCTGGTTTGAATTGCCTCTTTCCTGGTGTGTGACTGAGTCTCAGTACCACTCCAGCTGGTATTAATAGAGGTCTGGATTGATTTGGCTCTTTCCTGGTGTTTGAGTGGAACTCAGTGCGACTCCAGCTGGTATTTATAGAGACCTGGATTGAATTGGCTCTTTCCTGGTGTTTCAGTGAGACTCAGTTCCACTCCAGCTGGTATTAATAGTGGCCTGGTTTGAATTGAATCTTTCCTGGTGTGTGAGTGGGACTCAGTTCCACTCCAGCTGGTATTAATAGTGGCCTGGTTTGAATTGAATCTTTCCTGGTGTGTGAGTGGGGCTCAGTACCACTCCAGCTGGTATTTTTAGAGGTGTGGATTGAATTGCCTCTTTCCTGGTGTGTGAGTGGGACTCAGTACTACTCCAGCTGTTATTAATAGAGGTCTGAATTGATTTGGCTCTTTCCTGGTGTGTGAGTGGGGCTCAGTGCCACTCCAGCTTGTTTTTATCGAGGCCTGGATTGAATTGCCTCTTTCCTGGTGTGTGAGTGGGACTCAGTACCAGTCCAGCTGGTATTAATAGAGGTCTGGATTGATTTAGGCTCTTTCCTGGTGTTTGAGTGAGACTCAGTGCCACTCCAGCTGTTATTAATAGTGGTCTGGATTTAATTAGCTCTTTCCTGGTGCGTGAGTGGGACTCACTACCACTCCAGCTGTTATTAATTGAGGTCTGGATTTAATTGGCTCTTTCCTGGTGTGTGGGTGGGGCTCAGTACCACTCCAGCTGGTATTAATTGAGGTCTGGATTTAATTGGCTCTTTCCTGGTGTGTGAGTGGGGCTCAGTGCCACTCCAGCTGGTATTAATAGTGGTCTGGATTTAATTGGCTGTTTCCTGGTGTGTGAGTGGGACTCAGTACCACTCCAGCTGGTATTAATAGAGACCTGGATTGAATTGACTCTCTCCTGGTGTGAGAGTGGGACTCAGTACCACTCCAGCTGGTATTAATAGAAACATGGTTTGAATTGGCTCTTTCCTGGTGTGAGAGTGGGACTCAGTACCACTCCAGCTGGTATTAATATGGGTCTGGATTTAATTGGCTCTTTCCTGGTGTGTGAGTGGGACTCAGTACCACTCCAGCTGGTATTAATTGAGGACTGGATTTAATTGGCTCTTTCCTGGTGTGTGAATGGGACTCAGTGCCACTCCAGCTGGTATTAATAGAGACCTGGATTGAATTGACTCTTTCCTGGTGTGTGAGTGGGGCTCAGTACCACTCCAGCTGGTATTAATAGAGGTCAGGACTGAATTGGCTCTTTCCTGGTGTGTGAGTGGGACTCAGTGCGACTCCAGCTGGTATTAATAGAGGTCTGTATTGATTTGGCTCTTTCCTGGTGTTTGAGTGGGACTCAGTGCGACTCCAGCTGGTATTCATAGAGACCTGGATTGAATTGGCTCTTTCCTGGTGTTTCAGTGAGACTCAGTTCCACTCCAGCTGGTATTAATAGTGGCCTGGTTTGAATTGAATCTTTCCTGGTGTGTGAGTGGGACTCAGTTCCACTCCAGCTGGTATTAATAGTGGCCTGGTTTGAATTGAATCTTTCCTGGTGTGTGAGTGGGGCTCAGTACCACTCCAGCTGGTATTTTTAGAGGTGTGGATTGAATTGCCTCTTTCCTGGTGTGTGAGTGGGACTCAGTACTACTCCAGCTGTTATTAATAGAGGTCTGAATTGATTTGGCTCTTTCCTGGTGTGTGAGTGGGGCTCAGTGCCACTCCAGCTTGTTTTTATCGAGGCCTGGATTGAATTGCCTCTTTCCTGGTGTGTGAGTGGGACTCAGTACCACTCCAGCTGGTATTAATTGAGGACTGGATTTAATTGGCTCTTTCCTGGTGTGTGAATGGGACTCAGTGCCACTCCAGCTGGTATTAATAGAGACCTGGATTGAATTGACTCTTTCCTGGTGTGTGAGTGGGGCTCAGTACCACTCCAGCTGGTATTAATAGAGGTCAGGACTGAATTGGCTCTTTCCTGGTGTGCGAGTGGGACTCAGTTCCACTCCAGCTGGTATTAGTAGTGGCCTGGTTTGAATTGACTCTTTCCTGGTGTGTGAGTGGGACTCAGTTCCACTCCAGCTGGTATTAATAGGGGCCTGGTTTGAATTGAATTTTTCCTGGTGTGTGAATGGGGCTCAGTACCATTCCAGCTGGTATTAATAGAGGCCTGGTTTGAATTGACTCTTTCCTGGTGTGTGAGTGAGACTCAGTTCCACTCCAGCTGGTATTAATGGAGGCCTGGTTTGAATTGCATCTTTCCTGGTGTGTGAGTGGGGCTCAGTACCACTCCAGCTGGTATTTTTAGAGGTGTGGATTGAATTGCCTCTTTCCTGGTGTGTGAGTGGGACTCAGTACCAGTCCAGCTGGTATTAATAGAGGTCTGGATTGATTTAGGCTCTTTCCTGGTGTTTGAGTGAGACTCAGTACCACTCCCGCTGGTATTAATTGAGGTCTGGATTTAATTGGCTCTTTCCTGGTGTGTGGGTGGGGCTCAGTACCACTCCAGCTGGTATTAATAGTGGTCTGGATTTAATTGGCTCTTTCCTGGTGAGTGAGTGGGACTCAGTACCACTCCAGCTGTTATTAATAGTGGTTTGGATTTAATTGGCTCTTTCCTGGTGAGTGAGTGGGACTCAGTACCACTCCAGCTGTTATTAATTGAGGTCTGGATTTAATTGGCTCTTTCCTGGTGTGTGAGTGGGGCTCAGTGCCAGTCCAGCTGGCATTAATAGTGGTCTGGATTTAATTGGCTCTTTCCTGGTGTGTGAGTGGGACTCAGGACCACTCCAGCTGGTATTAAAAGAGACCTGGATTGAATTGACTCTCTCCTGGTGTGAGAGTGTTACTCAGTACCACTGCAGCTGGTATTAATAGAAACCTGATTTGAATTTGCTCTGTCCTGGTGTGTGAGTGGGACTCAGTACCACTCCAGCTGGTATTAATAGAGACCTGGATTGAATTGACTCTTTCCTGGTGTGAGAGTGGGACTCAGTACCACTCTAGCTGGTATTAATAGAAACCTGGTTTGAATTGGCTCTGTCCTGGTGTGAGAGTTGGACTCAGTACCACTCCAGCTGGTATTAATATGGGTCCGGATTTAATTGGCTCTTTCCTGGTGTGTGAGTGGGACTCAGTACCACTCCAGCTGGTATTAATTGAGGACTGGATTTAATTGGCTCTTTCCTGGTGTGTGAATGGGACTCAGTGCCACTCCAGTTGGTATTAATAGAGACCTGGATTGAATTGACTCTTTCCTGGTGTGTGAGTGGGGCTCAGTACCACTCCAGCTGGTATTAATAGAGGTCAGGACTGAATTGGCACTTTCCTGGTGTGTGAGTGGGACTCAGTTCCACTCCAGCTGGTATTAATAGTGGCCTGGTTTGAATTGACTCTTTCCTGGTGTGTAAGTGGGACTCAGTTCCACTCCAGCTGGTATTAATAGAGGCCTGGTTTGAATTGAATTTTTCCTGGTGTGTGAGTGGGGCTCAGTACCATTCCAGCTGGTATTAACAGAGGCCTGGTTTGAATTGACTCTTTCCTGGTGTGTGAGTGAGACTCAGTTAAACTCCAGCTGGTATTAATAGAGGCCTGGTTTGAATTGAATCTTTCCTGGTGTGTGAGTGGGGCTCAGTACCACTCCAGCTGGTATTTTTAGAGGTGTGGATTGAATTGCCTCTTTCCTGGTGTGTGAGTGGGACTCAGTACCAGTCCAGCTGGTATTAATAGAGGTCTGGATTGATTTAGGCTCTTTCCTGGTGTTTGAGTGAGACTCAGTACCACTCCAGCTGGTATTAATTGAGGTCTGGATTTAATTGGCTCTTTCCTGGTGTGTGGGTGGGGCTCAGTACCACTCCAGCTGGTATTAATAGTGGTCTGCATTTAATTGGCTCTTTCCTGGTGAGTGAGAGGGACTCAGTACCACTCCAGCTGTTATTAATAGTGGTTTGGATTTAATTGGCTCTTTGCTGGTGAGTGAGTGGGACTCAGTACCACTCCAGCTGTTATTAATTGAGGTCTGGATTTAATTGGCTCTTTCCTGGTGCGTGAGTGGGGCTCAGTGCCACTCCAGCTGGTATTAATAGTGATCTGGATTTAATTGGCTCTTTCCTGGTGTGTGAGTGGGACTCAGTACCACTCCAGCTGGTATTAATAGAGACCTGGATTGAATTGACTCTCTCCTGGTGTGAGAGTGGGACTCAGTACCACTCCAGCTGGTATTAATAGAAACCTGATTTGAATTGGCTCTGTCCTGGTGTGAGAGTGGGACTCAGGACCACTCCAGCTGGTATTAAAAGAGACCTGGATTGAATTGACTCTCTCCTGGTGTGAGAGTGGGACTCAGTACCACTCCAGCTGGTATTAATAGAAACCTGATTTGAATTGGCTCTGTCCTGGTGTGTGAGTGGGACTCAGTACCACTCCAGCTGGTATTAATGGAGACCTGGATTGAATTGACTCTTTCCTGGTGTGAGAGTGGGACTCAGTACCACTCCAGCTGGTATTAATAGAAACCTGGTTTGAATTGGCTCTGTCCTGGTGTGAGAGATGGACTCAGTACCACTCCAGCTGTTATTAATATGGGTCTGGATTTAATTGGCTCTTTCCTGGTGTGAGAGTGGGACTCAGTACCACTCCAGCTGGTATTAATTGAGGACCGGATTTAGTTGGCTCTTTCCTGGTGTGTGAATGGGACTCAGTGCCACTCCAGCTGGTATTAATAGAGACCTGGATTGAATTGGCTCTGTCCTGGTGTGAGAGTGGGACTCAGTACCACTCTAGCTGGTATTAATATGGGTCTGGATTTAATTGGCTCTTTCCTGATGTGAGAGAGGGACTCAGTACCACTCCAGCTGGTATTAATAGAGACCTGGATTGAATTGACTCTCTCCTCGTGTGAGAGTGGGACTCAGTACCACTCCAGCTGGTATTAATAGAAACATGGTTTGAATTGGCTCTGTCCTGGTGTGAGAGTGGGACTCAGTACCACTCCAGCTGGTATTAATATGGGTCTGGATTTAATTGGCTCTTTCCTGGTGTGTGAGTGGGACTCAGTACCACTCCAGCTGGTACTAATTGAGGACTGGATTTAATTGGCTCTTTCCTGGTGTGTGAGTGGGGCTCAGTACCACTCCAGCTGGTATTAATAGAGGTCAGGACTGAATTGGCTGTTTCCTGGTGTGTGAGTGGGACTCAGTTCCACTCCAGCCTGTATTAATAGTGGCCTGGTTTGAATTGACTCTTTCCTGGTGTGTGAGTGGGACTCAGTTCCACTCCAGCTGGTATTAATAGAGGCCTGGTTTGAATTGAATTTTTCCTGGTGTGTGAGTGGGGCTCAGTACCATTCCAGCTGGTATTAATAGAGGCCTGATTGGAATTGACTCTTTCCTGGTGTGTGAGTGGGGCTCAGTACCACTCCAGCTGGTATTTTTAGAGGTGTGGATTGAATTGCCTCTTTCCTGGTGTGTGAGTGGGACTCAGTACCACTCCAGCTGGTATTAATTGAGGTCTGGATTGATTTAGGCTCTTTCCTGGTGTGTGGGTGGGGCTCAGTACCACTCCAGCTGGTATTAATAGTGGTCTGGATTTAATTGGCTCTTTCCTGGTGAGTGAGTGGGACTCAGTACCACTCCAGCAGTTATTAATAGTGGTTTGGATTTAATTGGCTCTTTCCTGGTGAGTGAGTGGGACTCAGTACAACTCCAGCTGTTATTAATAGTGGTCTGGATTTAATTGGCTCTTTCCTGGTGTGTGAGTGGGACTCAGTACCACTCCAGCTGGTATTAATAGTCGTCTGGATTTAATTGGCTCTTTCCTGGTGTGTGAGTGGGACTCAGTACCACTCCAGCTGGTATTAATAGAGACCTGGATTGAATTGACTCTCTCCTGGTGTGAGAGTGGGACTCAGTACCACTCCAGCTGGTATTAATAGAAACCTGATTTGAATTGGCTCTGTCCTGGTGTGAGAGTGGGACTCAGGACCACTCCAGCTGGTATTAAAATAGACCTGGATTGAATTGACTCTCTCCGGGTGTGAGAGTGGGACTCAGTACCACTCCAGCTGGTATTAATAGAAACCTGATTTGAATTGACTCTGTCCTGGTGTGTGAGTGGGACTCAGTACCACTCCAGCTGGTATTAATAGAGACCTGGATTGAATTGACTCTTTCCTGGTGTGAGAGTGGGACTCAGTACCACTCCAGCTGGTATTAATATGGGTCTGAATTTAATTGGCTCTGTCCTGGTGTGAGAGTGGGACTCAGTACCACTCCAGCTGGTATTAATTGAGAACTGGATTTAATTGGCTCTTTCCTGGTGAGTGAATGGGACTCAGTGCCACTCCAGCTGGTATTAATAGAGACCTGGATTGAATTGGCTCTGTCCTGATGTGAGAGTGGGACTCAGTACCACTCCAGCTGGTATTAATATGGGTCTGGATTTAATTGGCTCTTTCCTGGTGTGAGAGTGGGACTCAGTACCACTCCAGCTGGTATTAATTGAGGACTGGATTTAATTGGCTCTTTCCTGTTGTGTGAATGGGACTCAGTGCCACTCCAGCTGGTATTAATAGAGACCTGGATTGAATTGACTCTCTCCTGGTTTGTGAGTGGGGCTCAGTACCACTCCAGCTGGTATTAATAGAGGTCAGGACTGAATTGGCTCTTTCCTGGTGTGTGAGTGGGGCTCAGTACCACTCCAGCTGGTATTAATAGAGGTCAGGACTGAATTGGCTCTTTCCTGGTGTGTGAGTGGGACTCAGTTCCAATCCAGCTGGTATTAATAGTGGCCTGGTTTGAATTGACTCTTTCCTGGTGTGTGAGTGGGGCTCAGTACCACTTCAGCTGGTATTTGTAGAGGTGTGGATTGAATTGCCTCTTTCCTGGTGTGTGAGTGGGACTCAGTACCACTCCAGCTGGTATTTTTAGAGGTGTGGATTGAATTGCCTCTTTCCTGGTGTGTGCGTGGGACTCAGTACCACTCCAGCTGGTATTAATAGAGGTCTGGATTGCTTTGGCTCTTTTCTGGTGTGTGAGTGGGGCTCAGTACCACTCCAGCTGGTATTAATAGAGGTCTGGATTGATTTAGGCTCTTTCCTGGCGTTTGAGTGAGACTCAGTACCACTCCAGCTGGTATTAATGGAGGTCTGGATTGATTTAGGCTCTTTCCTGGTGTTTGAGTGAGACTCAGTGCCACTCCAGCTTGTTTTTATCGAGGCCTGGATTGAATTGCCTCTTTCCTGGTGTCTGAGTGGGACTCAGTCCCACTCCAGTTGGTATTAAGAGGTCTGGATTGAATTGCCTCTTTCCTGGTGTGTAAGTGGGACTCAGTTCCACTCCAGCTGGTATTAATAGAGGCCTGGTTTGAATTGAATTTTTCCTGGTGTGTGAGTGGGGCTCAGTACCATTCCAGCTGGTATTAACAGAGGCCTGGTTTGAATTGACTCTTTCCTGGTGTGTGAGTGAGACTCAGTTCCACTCCAGCTGGTATTAATGGAGGCCTGGTTTGAATTGCATCTTTCCTGGTGTGTGAGTGGGGCTCAGTACCACTCCAGCTGGTATTTTTAGAGGTGTGGATTGAATTGCCTCTTTCCTGGTGTGTGAGTGGGACACAGTACCAGTCCAGCTGGTATTAATAGAGGTCTGGATTGATTTAGGCTCTTTCCTGGTGTTTGAGTGAGACTCAGTACCACTCCAGCTGGTATTAATTGAGGTCTGGATTTAATTGGCTCTTTCCTGGTGTGTGGGTGGGGCTCAGTACCACTCCAGCTGGTATTAATAGTGGTCTGCATTTAATTGGCTCTTTCCTGGTGAGTGAGTGGGACTCAGTACCACTCCAGCTGTTATTAATAGTGGTTTGGATTTAATTGGCCCTTTGCTGGTGAGTGAGTGGGACTCAGTACCACTCCAGCTGTTATTAATTGAGGTCTGGATTTAATTGGCTCTTTCCTGGTGTGTGAGTGGGGCTCAGTGCCACTCCAGCTGGTATTAATAGTGATCTGGATTTAATTGGCTCTTTCCTGGTGTGTGAGTGGGACTCAGTACCACTCCAGCTGGTATTAATAGAGACCTGGATTGAATTGACTCTCTCCTGGTGTGAGAGTGGGACTCAGTACCACTCCAGCTGGTATTAATAGAAACCTGATTTGAATTGGCTCTGTCCTGGTGTGAGAGTGGGACTCAGGACCACTCCAGCTGGTATTAAAAGAGACCTGGATTGAATTGACTCTCTCCTGGTGTGAGAGTGGGACTCAGTACCACTCCAGCTGGTATTAATAGAAACCTGATTTGAATTGGCTCTGTCCTGGTGTGTGAGTGGGACTCAGTACCACTCCAGCTGGTATTAATGGAGACCTGGATTGAATTGACTCTTTCCTGGTGTGAGAGTGGGACTCAGTACCACTCCAGCTGGTATTAATAGAAACCTGGTTTGAATTGGCTCTGTCCTGGTGTGAGAGATGGACTCAGTACCACTCCAGCTGGTATTAATATGGGTCTGGATTTAATTGGCTCTTTCCTGGTGTGAGAGTGGGACTCAGTACCACTCCAGCTGGTATTAATTGAGGACCGGATTTAGTTGGCTCTTTCCTGGTGTGTGAATGGGACTCAGTGCCACTCCAGCTGGTATTAATAGAGACCTGGATTGAATTGGCTCTGTCCTGGTGTGAGAGTGGGACTCAGTACCACTCTAGCTGGTATTAATATGGGTCTGGATTTAATTGGCTCTTTCCTGATGTGAGAGAGGGACTCAGTACCACTCCAGCTGGTATTAATAGAGACCTGGATTGAATTGACTCTCTCCTGGTGTGAGAGTGGGACTCAGTACCACTCCAGCTGGTATTAATAGAAACATGGTTTGAATTGGCTCTGTCCTGGTGTGAGAGTGGGACTCAGTACCAATCCAGCTGGTATTAATATGGGTCTGGATTTAATTGGCTCTTTCCTGGTGTGTGAATGGGACTCAGTGCCACTCCGGCTGGTATTAATAGAGACCTGGATTGAATTGACTCTTTACTGGTGTGTGAGTGGGGCTCAGTACCACTCCAGCTGGTATTAATAGAGGTCAGGACTGAATTGGCTCTTTCCTGGTGTGTGAGTGGGACTCAGTGCGACTCCAGCTGGTATTAATAGAGACCTGGATTGAATTGACTCTTTCCTGGTGTGTGAGTGGGGCTCAGTACCACTCCAGCTGGTATTAATAGAGGTCAGGACTGAATTGGCTCTTTCCTGGTGTGTGAGTGGGACTCAGTTCCACTCCAGCCTGTATTAATAGTGGCCTGGTTTGAATTGACTCTTTCCTGGTGTGTGAGTGGGACTCAGTTCCACTCCAGCTGGTATTAATAGAGGCCTGGTTTGAATTGAATTTTTCCTGGTGTGTGAGTGGGGCTCAGTACCATTCCAGCTGGTATTAATAGAGGCCTGGTTGGAATTGCCTCTTTCCTGGTGTGTGAGTGGGGCTCAGTACCACTCCAGCTGGTATTTATAGAGGTGTGGATTGAATTGCCTCTTTCCTGGTGTGTGAGTGGGACTCAGTACCACTCCAGCTGGTATTAATTGAGGTCTGGATTGATTTAGGCTCTTTCCTGGTGTGTGGGTGGGGCTCAGTACCACTCCAGCTGGTATTAATAGTGGTCTGGATTTAATTGGCTCTTTCCTGGTGAGTGAGTGGGACTCAGTACCACTCCAGCAGTTATTAATAGTGGTTTGGATTTAATTGGCTCTTTCCTGGTGAGTGAGTGGGACTCAGTACCACTCCAGCTGTTATTAATAGTGGTCTGGATTTAATTGGCTCTTTCCTGGTGTGTGAGTGGGACTCAGTACCACTCCAGCTGGTATTAATAGAAACCTGATTTGAATTTGCTCTGTCCTGGTGTGAGAGTGGGACTCAGGACCACTCCAGCTGGTATTAAAATAGACCTGGATTGAATTGACTCTCTCCGGGTGTGAGAGTGGGACTCAGTACCACTCCAGCTGGTATTAATAGAAACCTGATTTGAATTGACTCTGTCCTGGTGTGTGAGTGGGACTCAGTACCACTCCAGCTGGTATTAATAGAGACCTGGATTGAATTGACTCTTTCCTGGTGTGAGAGTGGGACTCAGTACCACTCCAGCTGGTATTAATATGGGTCTGAATTTAATTGGCTCTGTCCTGGTGTGAGAGTGGGACTCAGTACCACTCCAGCTGGTATTAATTGAGGACTGGATTTAATTGGCTCTTTCCTGGTGTGTGAATGGGACTCAGTGCCACTCCAGCTGGTATTAATAGAGACCTGGATTGAATTGGCTCTGTCCTGATGTGAGAGTGGGACTCAGTACCACTCCAGCTGGTATTAATATGGGTCTGGATTTAATTGGCTCTTTCCTGGTGTGAGAGTGGGACTCAGTACCACTCCAGCTGGTATTAATTGAGGACTGGATTTAATTGGCTCTTTCCTGTTGTGTGAATGGGACTCAGTGCCACTCCAGCTGGTATTAATAGAGACCTGGATTGAATTGACTCTCTCCTGGTTTGTGAGTGGGGCTCAGTACCACTCCAGCTGGTATTAATAGAGGTCAGGACTGAATTGGCTCTTTCCTGGTGTGTGAGTGGGGCTCAGTACCACTCCAGCTGGTATTAATAGAGGTCAGGACTGAATTGGCTCTTTCCTGGTGTGTGAGTGGGACTCAGTTCCACTCCAGCTGGTATTAATAGTGGCCTGGTTTGAATTGACTCTTTCCTGGTGTGTGAGTGGGGCTCAGTACCACTTCAGCTGGTATTTTTAGAGGTGTGGATTGAATTGCCTCTTTCCTGGTGTGTGAGTGGGACTCAGTACCACTCCAGCTGGTATTTTTAGAGGTGTGGATTGAATTGCCTCTTTCCTGGTGTGTGCGTGGGACTCAGTACCACTCCAGCTGGTATTAATAGAGGTCTGGATTGCTTTGGCTCTTTTCTGGTGTGTGAGTGGGGCTCAGTACCAATCCAGCTGGTATTAATAGAGGTCTGGATTGATTTAGGCTCTTTCCTGGTGTTTGAGTGAGACTCAGTACCACTCCAGCTGGTATTAATGGAGGTCTGGATTGATTTAGGCTCTTTCCTGGTGTTTGAGTGAGACTCAGTGCCTCTCCAGCTTGTTTTTATCGAGGTCTGGATTGAATTGCCTCTTTCCTGGTGTGTAAGTGGGACTCAGTTCCACTCCAGCTGGTATTAATAGAGGCCTGGTTTGAATTGAATTTTTCCTGGTGTGTGAGTGGGGCTCAGTACCATTCCAGCTGGTATTAACAGAGGCCTGGTTTGAATTGACTCTTTCCTGGTGTGTGAGTGAGACTCAGTTCCACTCCAGCTGGTCTTAATAGAGGCCTGGTTTGAATTGAATCTTTCCTGGTGTGTGACTGGGGCTCAGTACCACTCCAGCTGGTATTTTTAGAGGTGTGGATTGAATTGCCTCTTTCCTGGTGTGTGAGTGGGACTCAGTACCAGTCCAGCTGGTATTAATAGAGGTCTGGATTGATTTAGGCTCTTTCCTGGTGTTTGAGTGAGACTCAGTACCACTCCAGCTGGTATTAATTGAGGTCTGGATTTAATTGGCTCTTTCCTGGTGTGTGGGTGGGGCTCAGTACCACTCCAGCTGGTATTAATAGTGGTCTGGATTTAATTGGCTCTTTCCTGGTGAGTGAGTGGGACTCAGTACCACTCCAGCTGTTATTAATAGTGGTTTGGATTTAATTGGCTCTTTGCTGGTGAGTGAGTGGGACTCAGTACCACTCCAGCTGTTATTAATTGAGGTCTGGATTTAATTGGCTCTTTCCTGGTGTGTGAGTGGGGCTCAGTGCCACTCCAGCTGGTATTAATAGTGATCTGGATTTAATTGGCTCTTTCCTGGTGTGCGAGTGGGACTCAGTACCACTCCAGCTGGTATTAATAGAGACCTGGATTGAATTGACTCTCTCCTGGTGTGAGAGTGGGACTCAGTACCACTCCAGCTGGTATTAATAGAAACCTGATTTGAATTGGCTCTGTCCTGGTGTGAGAGTGGGACTCAGGACCACTCCAGCTGGTATTAAAAGAGACCTGGATTGAATTGACTCTCTCCTGGTGTGAGAGTGGGACTCAGTACCACTCCAGCTGGTATTAATAGAAACCTGATTTGAATTGGCTCTGTCCTGGTGTGTGAGTGGGACTCAGTACCACTCCAGCTGGTATTAATGGAGACCTGGATTGAATTGACTCTTTCCTGGTGTGAGAGTGGGACTCAGTACCACTCCAGCTGGTATTAATAGAAACCTGGTTTGAATTGGCTCTGTCCTGGTGTGAGAGATGGACTCAGTACCACTCCAGCTGGTATTAATATGGGTCTGGATTTAATTGGCTCTTTCCTGGTGTGAGAGTGGGACTCAGTACCACTCCAGCTGGTATTAATTGAGGACCGGATTTAGTTGGCTCTTTCCTGGTGTGTGAATGGGACTCAGTGCCACTCCAGCTGGTATTAATAGAGACCTGGATTGAATTGGCTCTGTCCTGGTGTGAGAGTGGGACTCAGTACCACTCTAGCTGGTATTAATATGGGTCTGGATTTAATTGGCTCTTTCCTGATGTGAGAGAGGGACTCAGTACCACTCCAGCTGGTATTAATAGAGACCTGGATTGAATTGACTCTCTCCTGGTGTGAGAGTGGGACTCAGTACCACTCCAGCTGGTATTAATAGAAACATGGTTTGAATTGGCTCTGTCCTGGTGTGAGAGTGGGACTCAGTACCACTCCAGCTGGTATTAATATGGGTCTGGATTTAATTGGCTCTTTCCTGGTGTGTGAGTGGGACTCAGTACCACTCCAGCTGGTATTAATTGAGGACTGGATTTAATTGGCTCTTTCCTGGTGTGTGAAGGGACTCAGTGCCACTCCAGCTGGTATTAATAGAGACCTGGATTGAATTGACTCTTTCCTGGTGTGTGAGTGGGGCTCAGTACCACTCCAGCTGGTATTAATAGAGGTCAGGACTGAATTGGCTCTTTCCTGGTGTGTGAGTGGGTCTCAGTTCCACTCCAGCCTGTATTAATAGTGGCCTGGTTTGAATTGACTCTTTCCTGGTGTGTGAGTGGGACTCAGTTCCACTCCAGCTGGTATTAATAGAGGCCTGGTTTGAATTGAATTTTTCCTGGTGTGTGAGTGGGGCTCAGTACCATTCCAGCTGGTATTAATAGAGGCCTGGTTGGAATTGACTCTTTCCTGGTGTGTGAGTGGGGCTCAGTACCACTCCAGCTGGTATTTTTAGAGGTGTGGATTGAATTGCCTCTTTCCTGGTGTGTGAGTGTGACTCAGTACCACTCCAGCTGGTATTAATTGAGGTCTGGATTGATTTAGGCTCTTTCCTGGTGTGTGGGTGGGGCTCAGTACCACTCCAGCTGGTATTAATAGTGGTCTGGATTTAATTGGCTCTTTCCTGGTGAGTGAGTGGGACTCAGTACCACTCCAGCAGTTAGTAATAGTGGTTTGGATTTAATTGGCTCTTTCCTGGTGAGTGAGTGGGACTCAGTACCACTCCAGCTGTTATTAATAGTGGTCTGGATTTAATTGGCTCTTTCCTGGTGTGTGAGTGGGACTCAGTACCACTCCAGCTGGTATTAATAGTCGTCTGGATTTAATTGGCTCTTTCCTGGTGTGTGAGTGGGACTCAGTACCACTCCAGCTGGTATTAATAGAGACCTGGATTGAATTGACTCTCTGTGGGACTCAGTACCACTCCAGCTGGTATTAATAGAAACCTGATTTGAATTGGCTCTGTCCTGGTGTGAGAGTGGGACTCAGGACCACTCCAGCTGGTATTAAAAGAGACCTGGATTGAATTGACTCTCTCCGGGTGTGAGAGTGGGACTCAGTACCACTCCAGCTGGTATTAATAGAAACCTGATTTGAATTGACTCTGTCCTGGTGTGTGAGTGGGACTCAGTACCACTCCAGCTGGTATTAATAGAGACCTGGATTGAATTGACTCTTTCCTGGTGTGAGAGTGGGACTCAGTACCACTCCAGCTGGTATTAATATGGGTCTGAATTTAATTGGCTCTGTCCTGGTGTGAGAGTGGGACTCAGTACCACTCCAGCTGGTATTAATTGAGGACTGGATTTAATTGGCTCTTTCCTGGTGTGTGAATGGGACTCAGTGCCACTCCAGCTGGTATTAATAGAGACCTGGATTGAATTGGCTCTGTCCTGGTGTGAGAGTGGGACTCAGTACCACTCCAGCTGGTATTAATATGGGTCTGGATTTAATTGGCTCTTTCCTGGTGTGAGAGTGGGACTCAGTACCACTCCAGCTGGTATTAATTGAGGACTGGATTTAATTGGCTCTTTCCTGTTGTGTGAATGGGACTCAGTGCCACTCCAGCTGGTATTAATAGAGACCTGGATTGAATTGACTCTCTCCTGGTGTGTGAGTGGGGCTCAGTACCACTCCAGCTGGTATTAATAGAGGTCAGGACTGAATTGGCTCTTTCCTGGTGTGTGAGTGGGGCTCAGTACCACTCCAGCTGGTATTAATAGAGGTCAGGACTGAATTGGCTCTTTCCTGGTATGTGAGTGGGACTCAGTTCCACTCCAGCTGGTATTAATAGTGGCCTGGTTTGAATTGACTCTTTCCTGGTGTGTGAGTGGGACTCAGTACCACTCCAGCTGGTATTTTTAGAGGTGTGGATTGAATTGCCTCTTTCCTGGTGTGTGCGTGGGACTCAGTACCACTCCAGCTGGTATTAATAGAGGTCTGGATTGCTTTGGCTCTTTTCTGGTGTGTGAGTGGGGCTCAGTACCACTCCAGCTGGTATTAATAGAGGTCTGGATTGATTTAGGCTCTTTCCTGGTGTTTGAGTGAGACTCAGTACCACTCCAGCTGGTATTAATGGAGGTCTGGATTGATTTAGGCTCTTTCCTGGTGTTTGAGTGAGACTCAGTGCCACTCCAGCTTGTTTTTATCGAGGCCTGGATTGAATTGCCTCTTTCCTGGTGTCTGAGTGGGACTCAGTCCCACTCCAGTTGGTATTAAGAGGTCTGGATTGAATTGCCTCTTTCCTGGTGTGTGAGTGGGACTCAGTACCTCTCCAGCTGGTATTAATAGAGGTCAGGACTGAATTGGTTCTTTCCTGGTGTGTGAGGGGGACTCAGTACCACTCCAGCTGTTGTTCATAGAGGTTTCGATCGAATTGGCTCTTTCCTGGTTCGTGAGTGGGGCTCAGTACCACTCCAGCTGGTATTAATAGAGGTCTGGATTGAATTGGCTCTTTCCTGGTGTGTGAGTGGGACTCAGTACCACTCCAGCTGGTATTAATAGAGACCTGGATTGAATTGGCTCTTTCCTGGTGTGTGAGTGGGGCTCAGTACCACTCCAGCTGGTATTTTTGGAGGCCTGGTTTGAATTGGCTCTTTCCTGGTGTGTGAGTGGGGCTCAGTACCACTCCAGCTGGTATTAATAGAGACCTGGATTGAATTGGCTCTTTCCTGGTGTGTGAGTGCGGCTCAGTACCACTCCAGCTGGTATAAATAGAGGCCTGGATTGAATTGGCTCTTTGCTGGTGTGTGAGTGGGACTCAGTACCACTCCAGCTGGAAATAATAGAGGGCTGGATTGAACTGGCTCTTTCTGAGTGTGTGAGTGGGACTCAGTACCATTCTAGCTAGTATTAATGGAGTCCTGGATTGAATTGGCTCTTTCCTGGTGTGTGAGTGGGGCTCAGTACCACTCCAGCTGGTATTTTTGGAGGCCTGGTTTGAATTGGCTCTTTCCTGGTTCGTGAGTGGGGCTCAGTACCACTCCAGCTGGCATTAATAGAGGCCTGGATAGAATTGCCTCTTTCCTGGTGTTTGAGTGGGACTCAATACCACTCCAGCTGTCATTAATAGAGGCCTGGATTGAATTGCCTCTTTCCTGGTGTGTGAGTGGGACTCAGTACCACTCCAGCTGCTATTAATAGAGGCCTGGATGGTTTTGACACTTTTCAGGTGTGTGAGTTGGGCTCAGTACCACTCCAGCTGGTATAAATAGAGGCCTGGATTGAATTGGCTCTTCACTGGTGTGTGAGTGGGACTCAATACCACTCCTGCTGGTATTGATATGAGCCTCGATTGAATTGGCTCTCTCCTGGTGTGAGTGGGACTCAGTGCCACTCCAGCTGGTATTAATAGAGGCCTGTATTGAATTGGCTCTTTCCCCGTGTGTGAGTGAGACTCAGTCCCTCTCCAGCTGGTATTAATAGAGACCTGGATTGAATTGGCTCTTTCCTGGTGTGCAAATGGGAGTTAATTGTACTCCAGCTGGTATTAATAGGGGCCTGGATTGAATTGGTTCTTTCCCGGCGTGTGAATGAGCCTCAGTACCACTCCAGCTGGTATTAATATAGGCTCAAATTCAATTGGCTCTTATCTGGTGTGTGAGTGGGGCTCAGTACCACTCCAGCTGGCATTAATAGAGGTCTGGATTGAATTGGCTGTTTCCTGGTGTGTGTGTGGGACTCAGTACCACTCCAGCTGGTTTTAACAAAGGCCACTTCGATCTGATGATTTGCACTGTTGTCTGTTTGATGTCACCTGCACCGTGGCCATTTTAAGCGACATGTGCTGCGGCCATTCTAAATGACGTGCTCTGTGGTCTGTTTGATGTCACCTTCACTGCGACCATTTTACGTGACATGTGGTACGGCCATTTTAAATGATATGCACTGTGGTCTGTTTGATGTCACCGTCACTGCGTCCATTTTAAATTTTATGCTCCGTGGTCTGTTTGATGTCACCTTCACTGCGGCCATTTTACGCAACATGTGCTGCGGCCATTTTAAATGTTATGCTCTGTGGTCTGTTTGATGTCACCTTCACTGCGGCCATTTTACGTGACATGTGGCACGGCCATTTTCAATGTTATGCTCTGTGGTCTGTTTGATGTCACCTTCACTGCGGCCATTTTGCGCGACATGTGCTGCGGCCATTTTAAATGATATGCTCTGTGATCTGTTTGCATTGAGAGTAATCCACGGGGATCATTTTCAATGTTTTCTGTCCAGGGCAGTGAATGTAACAGATTATAAATGAGAATAAAGTCTCATAAAGGATAATAAATCACAGACAATCATAAAGATTATAAAGATTTACAAAGTGAGAGGAAGAATTATAAACAGTTTATAAAGGTTGTAAAGGTCAGTAAATGTTTATAAATTATTATCAATAATTATCAGGATTCTTTTAGTTTGAAAGGGATTATAAAAGAATCAGAAAGATTCAGACCCCGCCCCCACTCCCGTCACCCTGGAAACAGACCCCGCCCCCACTCCCGTCACCCTGGAAACAGACCCCACCCCCACTCCCGTCTCCCTGGAAACAGACCCCGCCCCCACTCCCGTCACCTTGGTAAAAGACCCCGCACCCACTCCCGTCACCCTGGAAACAGACCCCGCCCCCCCTCCCGTCACCCTGGAAACAGACCCCGCACCCGCTCACGTCACCCTGGAAACAGACCCCCCCCCACTCCCGTCACCCTGGACACAGACCCCGCCCCTACTCCCATCACCCTGGAAACAGACCCCGCCCCCACTCCCGTCACACTGGAAACAGACCCCGCCCCCACTCCGTCTCCCTGGAAACAGACCCCGCCCCCACTCCCGTCACCATAGAAACAGACCCCGCCACCACTCCCGTCACCCTGGTAACAGACCCCGCCCCCACTCCAGTCACCCTGGAAACAGACCCCGTCCCCACTCCTGTCACCTTGGTAACAGACCCCGCCCCCACTCCCGTCACCTTGGTAACAGACCCCGCCCCCACTCCCGTCACCTTGGAAACAGACCTTGCCCTCACTCCCGTCACCTTGGTAACAGACCCCGCCCCCAACTCCCGTCACCCTGGAAACAGACCCCACCCCCACTCCCGTCAACTTGGTAACAGACCCCGCCCCACTCCCGTCACTCTGGAAACAGGCCCCGCCCCCACTCCCGTCACTCCGGAAACAGACCCCGCCCCTACTCCCGTCACCTTGGTAACAGACCCCGCCCCCACTCCCGTCAACCTTGAAACAGGCCCCGCCCCCACTCCCGTCACTCCGGAAACAGACCCCGCCCCCACTCCCGTCACTCCGGAAACAGACCCCGCCCCCACTCCGTCACCTTGGTAACAGACCCCGCCCCCACTCGCGTCACCCTGGAAACAGACCCCACCTCCATTCGCGTCAACCTGGAAACAGACCCCGCCCCCACTCCCGTCACCCTGGAAACAGACCCCGCCCCCACTCCCGTCACCCTGGAAACAGACCCCGCCCACACTCCCGTCACCCTGGAAACAGACCCCGCCCCCACTCCCATCACCCTGGAAACAGACCCCGCCCACACTCCCGTCACCCTGGAAACAGACCCCGCCCCCACTCCCGTCACCCTGGAAACAGACCCCGCCCCCACTCCCGTCACTCAGGCAACAGACCCCGCCCCCACTCCCGTCACCCTGGAAACAGACCCCGCCCACACTCCTGTCACCTTGGTAACAGACCCCGCCCCACTCCTGTCATTCTGGAAACAGACCCCGCCCCCATTCGCCATCACCCAGGCAACAGAGCCCGCCCCCACTCCCGTCACTCCTGAAACAGACCCCGCCCCCACTCCCGTCACCCTGGAATCAGATCCCGCCCCCACTCCCGTCACTCTGGAAACAGACCCCGCCCCCACTCCCGTCACTCTGGAAACAGACCCCGCCCCCACTCCCGTCACTCAGGCAACAGACCCCGCCCCCACTCCCGTCACTCTGGAAACAGACCCCGCCCCCACTCCCGTCACTCTGGAAACAGACCCCGCCCCCACTCCCGTCACCCTGGAAACAGACCCCGCCCCCACTCCCGTCACTCAGGCAACAGACCCCGCCCACACTCCCGTCACCCTGGAAACAGACCCCGCCCACACTCCTGTCACCTTGGTAACAGAGCCCGCCCCCACTCCTGTCATTCTGGATACAGACCCCGCCCCCACTCCCGTCACTCTGGAAGCTGACGCCTCCCCCACTCCCGTCACCCTGGAAACAGACCCGGCCCCCACTCCCGTCACTCTGGAAATAGACCCGGCCCCCACTCCCGTCACTCTGGAAACAGACCCCGCCCCCACTCCCGTCACCCTGGAAACAGACCCCGCCCCCACTCCCGTCACTCAGGCAACAGACCCCGCCCCCACTCCCATCACCCTGGAAACAGACCCCTCCCCCACTCCTGTCACCTTGGTAACAGACCCCGCCCCCACTCCTGTCATTCTGGAAACAGACCCCGCCCCATTTGCCGTCACCTTGGAAACAGACCCCGCCCCACTCCCGTCACTCTGGAAACAGACCGCGCCCCCCACTCCCGTCACTCTGGAAACAGACCCGCCCCCATTCCCGTAACCTTGGAAACAGACCCCGCCCCCACTCGTCCGTCACCCTGGAAACAGACCCCGCCCCCACTCCTGCGTCACCCTGGAAACAGGCCCCGCCCCCGTTCTGTCTCCATGATGACAGTCCCCACCCCCGCTCTGTCTCCATGGTGACAGTCCCCTCCCCGCTCTGTCTCCATGGTGACAGGCCCCTCTCCCGCTCTGTCTCCATGGTGACAGTCCCCTCCCCCGCTCTGTCTCCATGGTGACAGTCCCCTCCCCCGCTCTGTCTCCATGGTGACAGTCCCCTCCCCCGCTCTGTCTCCATGGTGACAGTCCCCTCCCCTGCTCTGTCTCCATGGTGACATTCCCCTCTCCCGCTCTGTCTCCATGGTGACAGTCCCCTCCCCCGCTCTGTCTCCATGGTGACAGGCCCCTCCCCCGCTCTGTCTCCATGGCGACAGTCCCCTCCCCCGCTCTGTCTCCATGGTGACAGGCCCCTCCCCCGCTCTGTCTCCATGGTGAGAGGCCCCTCCCCCGCTCTGTCTCCATGGTGACAGGCCCCTCCCCCGCTCTGTCTCCATGGTGAGAGGCCCCTCCCCTGCTCTGTCTCCATGGTGACAGGCCCCTCCCCCGCTCTGTCTCCATGGTGACAGTCCCCTCCCCCGCTGTTTCTCCATGGTGACAGTCCCCTCCGCTGCTCTGTCTCCATGGTGACAGTCCCCTCCCCCGCTCTGTCTCCATGGTGACAGTCCCCTCCCCCGCCCTGTCTCCATGGTGACAGTCCCCTCCCCCGCTCTGTCTCCATGGTGAGAGGCCCCTCCCCCGCTCTGTCTCCATGGTGACAGTCCCCTCCCCCGCTCTGTCTCCATGGTGACAGTCCCCTCCCCCGCTCTGTCTCCATGGTGACAGTCCCCTACCCCGCTCTGTTTCCATGGTGAGAGGCCCCTCCCCCGCTCTGTCTCCATGGTGAGAGGCCCCTCCCCCGCTCTGTCTCCATGGTGAGAGGCCCCTCCCCCGCTCTGTCTCCATGGTGACAGTCCCCTCTCCCGCTCTGTCTCCATGGTGAGAGGCCCCTCCCCCGCTCTGTCTCCATGGTGACAGTCCCATCCCCCGCTCTGTCGCCATGGTGACAGTCCCCTCCCCCGCTCTGTCTCCATGGTGACAGTCCCCTCCCCCGCTCTGTCTCCATGGTGACAGTCCCCTCCCCCGCTCTGTCTCCATGGTGACAGTCCCCTCCCCCGCTCTGTCTCCATGGTGACATTCCCCTCTCCCGCTCTGTCTCCATGGTGACAGTCCCCTCCCCCGCTCTGTCTCCATGGTGACAGGCCCCTCCCCCGCTCTGTCTCCATGGTGACAGTCCCCTCCCCCGCTCTGTCTCCATGGTGAGAGGCCCCTCCCCCGCACTGTCTCCATGGTGACAGGCCCCTGCCCCGCTCTGTCTCCATGGTGAGAGGCCCCTCCCCTGCTCTGTCTCCATGGTGACAGGCCCCTCCCCCGCTCTGTCTCCATGGTGACAGTCCCCTCCCCCGCTGTTTCTCCATGGTGACAGTCCCCTCCGCTGCTCTGTCTCCATGGTGACAGTCCCCTCCCCCGCTCTGTCTCCATGGTGACAGTCCCCTCCCCCGCCCTGTCTCCATGGTGACAGTCCTCTCCTCCGCTCTGTCTCCATGGTGAGAGGCCCCTCCCCCGCTCTGTCTTCATGGTGACAGTCCCCTCCCCCGCTCTTTCTCCATGGTGAGAGGCCCCCCCCGCTCTGTCTCCATGGTGACAGTCCCCTACCCCGCTCTGTTTCCATGGTGAGAGGCCCCTCCCCCGCTCTGTCTCCATGGTGAGAGGCCCCTCCCCCGCTCTGTCTCCATGGTGACAGTCCCCTCCCCCGCTCTGTCTCCATGGTGACAGTCCCCTCCCCCGCTCTGTCTCCATGGTGAGAGGCCCCTCCTTCGCTCTGTCTCCATGGTGACAGTCCCCTCCCCCGCTCTGTCTCCATGGTGACAGTCCCCTCTCCCGCTCTGTCTCCATGGTGACAGTCCCCTCCCCCGCTCTGTCTCCATGGTGACAGTCCCCTCCCCCGCTCTGTCTCCATGGTGAGAGGCCCCTCCTTCGCTCTGTCTCCATGGTGACAGTCCCCTCCCCCGCTCTGTCTCCATGGTGAGAGGCCCCTCCCCCGCTCTGTCTCCATGGTGAGAGGCCCCTCCCCCGCTCTGTCTCCATGGTGACATGCCCCTCCCCCGCTCTGTCTCCATGGTGACAGGCCCCTCCCCCGCTCTGTCTCCATGGTGAGAGCACCCTCCCCCGCTCTGTCTCCATGGTGACAGTCCCCTCCCCCGCTCTGTCTCCATGGTGACAGGCTCCTCCCCCGCTCTGTCTCCATGGTGACAGGCCCCTCCCCCTCCTC